>NT_176906.1:2574114-2584007 GCF_000188095.3 Bombus impatiens | reverse complement strand
ATCACAACTCTCGAACAATTACAATCGGATTGAATAACTACAATTGTTTAATTACAGCTATAGTAGACTCTAGGTTACAATGTTGCGGGATTAATCAAAATTCCAAAGACTCCGGTGTTCTTTCATCTCCGACATATATATAGTTGTAGTATCGTGGAAATTAAGATATAAATTTTTCTCTGATTACTTACAATTTATTAATAATAAATTGAATATACATGTTTGTTTAACTGGAACTAAATGCGATATTCGTATCTATCTCAAATAACTTTACAGTTATTTGGCAACTCTCGTCACAACGAATCTAACAAACTCTCTCTCTCTCTCTCTCTCTCTCTCTCTCTCTCTCTCTCTCTCTCTCTCTCTCTCTCTCTCTCTCTCTCTCTCTCTCTCTCTCTCTCTCTCTCTCTCTCTCTCTCTCTCTCTCTCTCTCTCTCTCTCTCTCTCTCTCTCTCTCACACACACACACCAGCAACACTGACAACTCGATCAATTCTCTCAACTCTACTCTCCGACATCTCGATCAACTCTCTCAACTCTACTCTTCGATGTCTCGATCAACTCTGACTCTCGCAACACACACACACTTTTCGACTCGCATACTCTGACCTCTCGGTCATCCCCCGTTGAAACACGAAACCGTCCTTCTGCTCTAACGTTGTTTATTGTTTTTCTCACATCTCTGTAAGAACTAGGTGACTTTAGTTACATAGGCGCTCTTAAATGTAAACGAACCACAGAAAGACGACGTACACGGTTTTTTCTAATTTCAACCGATCTCTAATTCAAATTACTTTACGATATTACATATGCTTAGTAAAAAATTAATATATTGTATGAATAGTTCTTTCAGATATATAATAGGCGCTAAAAATCGGCCCATTGAACTTTTTTATATCAATATTTTTCGACAAATTTATTTTTATGTTTTAATTTCATAGCCTTTCTTTGAAATTTTTTCCCTTTTTCCACCGTTCGAAATGATGGAAGCTTCTTTGTTTCATATTTCAATGGCACATAAATACATTATTCGAGCACATAAGCGCGCTCTTGAATACCCCATCAACAACACCTTGCTTCGCCATCGTCGTGTTCATCGTGCACGTCAATAATAAGTATAAATACTTTTATAACTGTAATATCTCTTGCTATACAAGAGATTTCGCTGTGTAAGATATGGGAATTGTGCTGCGGCGGTTATACACGCATGATCGACGAACCCATAAGCCATGAAGCTACGAAACGGAGAAGGCGTATTACAAATATTACAATACACACTCCCGGGGGCACGCTTGACGTCTCAACGAAATATACAGCGGGATAGTCGGCCTTTCTTATAATGTCAGTGTTATCAAATTAATATACGTGGTATGATAGATAACAGAAACAGTAAGTATAATTTTTATGTTACTATACGAGAGATATTTTGGGTCATTATAAGTTATTCGTGATGTTAGATAATGTTCATGAAAAGAATATCTCTAATTAAGAGAATTAAGAGAATTTTAAATAAGATCTAGAAATTGTCCTTAAATCGGTTTTCTACCTAAGTGAACCTCTATGTTGAAGTCCATATCACTTTTTATATTTAGGTTTATAAATAAAAGTTACGATTTATTCGAAATCCAATATGCATTTGAATTGGCAAACTTTGTGCCCAATAGAAGTATAAAATTGGGATAAAGTGTTCAAATTACACTCTCCCCTTTTTTATATTCTACCTACATTTTAATTTTCCATTGTTAAAACTTACTCTTAAATAACTAAATTTTACTTCTTATTACGCACTTAATTCGACAAAGTTGCTTCCAAAATCTTTTCCAATTTCCCCAATCAATTCCAAAACTATTTCTCACCATTATCTTCATTATGTAAATCCGATTAAAAGAGTTACTCTTTAATACTAATCAAGCCCGGTTACAAAATTTAATTAAAGATTGTACGTTCGTCGTTGTCTCATTTGTTCATCCAACTTTAGGCAAATTCTTATATCAGTAAAAATTGAGAAATCGATCAATCAGATAATATAAGAATTTACATAAAGCTAGATGAAGAAAAGAAATAACAATGAATGTACAACTTTAAATTAAATTTTGAAACCGATCATTTGATCGAACCTGGCAAGGTTAGTGTTAAATCCCTTTTATTCATTTTTACATTCATCAATTTCTTATTCCAAAAAGTTATGACTCTCATAACACGGTTAGTTTCCTCTGTGGACACCTGAATAAAGGTTCGTGTTAAGGTCTAATTCCCATATGATCGATGAACGAATTGTTTGGAGACACACGAGAGTGCGATGGGGGATCCCTGGGGCCGTCTTTGACGATCCGACGAAACACACAGCCGGACGACCGTCGCGTCGTTCCTCAAAGTGTCGTCACCATCAAATTAACATACGAAATCCAACCGGTCGTAGCCGCGTATATCTTGTTTAATGGCGGGCAGTCGCATTACTCGCCAACAGAAACGACCCCGGTACATCACACGCCCAGTTGTCTCACAGTACGCGGCGTTGTATACGTTGAAACTCGATACCTTGACTCGGTTCGAGACTACGATCGATCGGAGCTCCGCTCGGCTCGTACCGTAGAGAGAAGACGCAGAAAAATCGGATTAACAATCTCGAACATTGGTCGAGTATCGAGAAAACGACCCCTGAGAAGGTTGTTGGATTTTATTCCTATCTCTGGCGTTTTGCCCAGTCTCACGGTGATCAACTGCGTTTCGTATGCGTACGAGAGAACCGTTTTTTTCCTAGTACATATTAGATTACGCAACCGTAGAAATGTACGGGAGAAAGAGAGACTCGGCATCAAGGAGAATAGGATCTCGCGCGGGAAACGTTCCGCCGAGGGAAATTGTGTGTTAATTTTTGCTCGCATTCCTCGGATATCTCTCCCCTATGGGAGAAGTTACGAGTTGTGAATTTTAACGAAATAAAGAATATCAAATATCTGATAGCCTTTTGTAATTACTTTTCAGTTAAAAGTATCAGGGGTCGTATTATTTCATAAATAAGGAACAATCATGTTATGTAACTGTACATAGCAAATAATACTTAAGAATAGAGAGATGTAAATCGGCAGTGAGAGTTTCCAACTTAATGGGAAACTATTTTCTGTTTCAGGTAAGAACGAGCATCGTGTTTCGTTATAGATATACTTATGGCGTGGATTTGCCTCCGTGGTTCGACCAATAACAAAATCAAATAATCTGAAATGCTGCTAAGAACGCGTAACATACCAAGTAAGAAATCTCCGATAATATCAACCTGCCTTCCTCTACACCATTTTCAGCTTATTTAATTAGACATTTTATTTCGCTAAAAAAGGCAAAAGCAAGGAAAGCATAATCATTCTCGTAAAGCCAGCCGTAAACGCAGCGAGAGATCGTAAATGGCGGCAAGTCGGATCGAGCGACACGGTTTATTTTCGCGATGATGCGCAGGCGTCGCATCGATTATTCAGTACGGCCATTAATTGCGCTCGTCCGTAATCCTGTTAACTCGCGGCGACAAGCTGCAGGGTTCATCCGGTTGGTTTCTCCTTATTATCGCTCGCAGCGTGCTCCAATTTCGATAAATCCGAAGGTGGATGTCGTCCGTTGGTAATTGCCTGCCGAGTGAATTACGCGCTCGCGGGCCAAGAATGCAGTTAGGTACGTCGGCTTTGCGACACACGACTCTGCCACGACCTTGTTCGACACGGTTCCGACGTGGATTATGTGTGATTTCAACACGTGAACAATTGTCACGCGTGTCGCCGTGAAATGTCCCGGGTCACCGTTACGACATTACAGAGGAAGCTCGTGGCCCTTGATTATGATCGGACAACGTTTATGGAGTTACTCGAACATACTTGGTACGTGCAATAAAAAAATACGTGTGCTGAGTATAACAAGCTTAAATTTTGAATGGGACAAACGTTCGGGTCAAGGATGTTGTAAAATTTAACATAAAAATTTGTTAATCGATAAGTCGTCTTCGCACGATAATTTCCTGACTGATAATATCAATATATCGACAAGTTACACGTTGTCGCTTATAGACTTCACTTTTCCAATCTTGAAATTTTGCATTTGATAAAATAATCGAATGATTGTAACTTATCAGAGCTCATTTTTGTTTATTAAGAAGCTTAACATTGTTTTTTAAGGGTATTTCTTGATACCGGTAAGTTGTAACATTTAACTTGTTAAATTTTACTAACAATATTAGTTCGATTGTGCAAGAGGGCCGCGGTAATAGTTTAGACTCTTACAATTAGAAAAGATTCTGAATCCGTAGTGTATGGTGATTGGCAGAATCTGATATCAACGATCGTTAACTCGCGTGATTCGATACCTGTGAACCTGTAGAGTCCGTAAATAACTCGAGATTCGTGGGATTCGAGGTAAATATCCTTGGTTTTACGAGGTTCCGTCGTAGACTCGTTAACTACAAGCACAATGCTTTACGGTTACAAAATCATGAGATCCTATGAATTTTCGTAACTGTTCGAAACCAACAGGCATCGTGAAAGACGTAGGGTGTCGTGTTTGGGCCATTAAATGTTCCACAAAGATGCTTCGAACGACGTATCGAGACATATCTGGAGCACAATGTAACAAGCTGGATCAATGGAAAGTGGAATTGCCATCGTTGACGCGCAGGATGGATCAGGGAAAGATGTTACGATTTGAGATCGTGTTACGGTTGGTCGATTTTCCTTCGGAAGTCTAGCGTAATCAGCTGGCGATAACTATGTCGTTTCCAAACTTGTCGTATGCCTACGCGCGTGGAATAGCTGTCGTTCCTCTCGAACGAGGCCAGGATTTACTCTCGATCGTAGAATTCTTTAACTCGCATCGCGAGCCGTATAAAGTCGGTCGCGAGGCCGCGGGGTGGCTCCGAGTGACGACATGCTGTTTGCAACTTTTTTTCTCCAACGTTCCGAAAATGGATCTCGTACACACCCATCGAGTTCTTCACGGAGGACAGCAATCGTTAGTCGATAATCCTTGAAGACTCGAGTAAGCGGTTTACGATGCGTTCTGAAGCGACGTGGAAAAACGCAGAGGAGATAAATCGATCCTCGTGATTAATAGCAGACGAAGAATACTTTTGTTGATTTTCTGAATTTTGATATCGCTTTTCATTTGTTGATTAAAACGAAGTATTTTAACGTGAAATAGTTGCAAAGGAATACTTGAAAATAGGCGATGAACCCACGGTGTTTACTCTTTTTTATTTTACTCTGCATTATTTACAATCTACTCTTTAGCATATAGAATAATAAGCAAATGTGTTGTGATGTGATTTGACGTGAGCAGAGACATCATCCAGCGACGATACCGACCTTTGTACCGACCTCTAGGTCTTTGTACTTGATCTTCGATAATTTTGGCTTGCTTCTGCTCTCGTCTGTAGTAGATCAACTGCCTATTGTTTTTTTAGCATTCTTGTTACATTTCGTGCAGCTTGATACTTTGATGATAGTGCGTTGATAGTCTACCTATTTCTTCTGTAGCGAAAAGAATTTTGAGATCGTTATGGAGGATATAGTTTGAGGTGTACGAAGGGTGTTTTTTAAGAAACGATTAATACTAGTCCACGTAACTCTAATGTTATTAATATTTCATGGAAGAAAGTAACACAACACGTATTTAATCCGAAAATCAGATGTACAGATAGTTCTGGCGTGAGATTCGCTGACAACATATTGGATTTTAAAATCGCACGTCTATAAACCTTCTTTACCTGCGGCTTGCAAAGTGAAATGATTTTCCTTAGATCTCCTTCTTTTTTTACACAACTCGGAGATCTTTTCGCGATAGATATTTTTCAAGCCATGCCTCAGTGAAGAATTCTTGGTTGGTCATTAATAACGTTAACTTTGTTTGTTTAGGGTGAGCATGAAACACAGTCAGGGATGATAAATGATGCAGCGACGCGTATCGTTATTGAATTTTAAAGTCCAATTAACTTTCAATTTATTCCAACGACGTTCGTTATCTGCAAATCATACTACGACAATTATTGGTCGTTTTTTAGGTTTTACTTTGGAACGATTTGATTTTTGTTGGCGCTGTTAGGCATTGCAGAAGAAACTGATGCTTCTTCGCGGCGTAAAAGGCCGCCTCGCAATATACCGCGTCGTATACATCGACGTTGCACGTGATAAGCAGAACCTTTATACATTTTAATGACGAAGTCATAAATTGCACCTTCGAGGCATACGTTCGGCTTTTTTCAAGCCTTATAGAGCCATCCACGAGGTCAGCTTTCTTAGTTGCTATAGATGTGTCCGTATAGGCTTGGTGAATGTATTAACACACGAATAACTCGGTAGTGAAACCGGGGCATGTTAAAAACAATGGTAAAAGTCATTATAGAATTTATGAAGGTAACTCCCTTAAATTGTCAGTGTTATAACAGCGCGTTTCATTCGCGTTGTTTATTCTTTCACACGATGAAAGAATTAGCCAGAAATGGAAATTAAATATTCATTCTACTCGAAGTGTTGTAACTCGCCAATATTTTTCATACTTTTTCAGTATCGGATGAGAAATTTCAAGATACAGAAATGCATAGAACGTACATAATGAGCAAAAATATATTAAATATTCAAACTATATAGTACTACCAATAATAGAACAATAGGCAAAAAAATACCAATTGTCTGGATGTTATCTTTTTAATTATTTTCGTAAAAATGTAAATTTGTCCAAAATATTTATAGCGTAGTTATTAGGATCAAAGTTATCATTATCTTTCTCGTGACGTTTTGTACATTATAAATACAACAAATCCTTTTTACATCGTGATTTTCTAAATTCAAGAATCGTGTGAAAAATTCAAATATTTAATATCGTTGCGGTCACTGAATACGATAATGCATACGAACGGTTTTAACGCATGAATCTTAATACATAACACATCAAATATATGTAGCTTTCACTTGTCCTGGGTACATTGTTCTCATGTTCCACGTATCGCGCTGTCTTCTGAAAAAAATCACCATACACTCAGCTTTCCAGAGGTCTGTGAAAGAAACTGTTCGCGACAATGGCCACATTCGTATTCTTTGTAAGAGTATCGTGGCGTTGCACACGAATAGCAAGAACCAACACTCCGCCACGAATTTCCAAACGGGTACTAATCGAGCATTAGAAATCCCCGACGCGTAATTCAATCTGTCTGCAAGAAGCTTTACCCGTTAACTAGGTAATTCCTTAACAGGAAAGTTTTATAATCACGAACGATTCGATCCAATCAGTTTCAACTTCATGATAGTCCATGAGAGCAAATCAATTTCGATTATG
Source organism: Bombus impatiens (assembly GCF_000188095.3). Lineage (NCBI taxonomy): Eukaryota > Metazoa > Arthropoda > Insecta > Hymenoptera > Apidae > Bombus > Bombus impatiens. The sequence goes on along the minus strand of NT_176906.1, from coordinate 2,576,702 downwards.
TCAATTCTGGTCACTATAAAATAATGTTTCTAACAAAATGACTATTAATTAAAAAAAAAAAAGACACAAAAAAATTAGGGGATTCGTAAATAAAGAAATTATCATATGCAAAAAATTGAGGATTATCTACTTGATCATCATTTAATTCGTTATTCTTATAATTTTTCTCACGTAAAATTAATATAGCGTCGAAGAAATAGTTCTTCTCCTTAGCAATTATTTTCTTTTCGTAATACTATGTTTCGCTTTGAGTACATTCTGTTTCAAGGATGAAAATCCATACATTATGAGATACTCTGTGAATCACAAGCATCATCCATGGCAGAAGAGAGAATTTCGTAATATCCAGTAAGCCGCGTTCGAGTGGAACTGCCCCAGATGTAACTTCGAAGCAGTAAATCGTCCATGAGAAATTTAGATGCTACATTCTAAGCAAGGTTCTCGTTCCGACCGGACATTGAGCGTTTTGTAACCGTGGAACGACACAAAACGCCTCGCAAACAGTTGGATTCCGTAAATCACCGACACCGAGAGGTTCTAGGGCATCGATGGGAGGTTCGTGTGTTACATCACAAACGTTTACGCTGCGCTGTTATCGCGGGGAGACTCGTGTCAGACGAGATGCGTGGGTGTTCAACGAGAGACAACGGTTCGTCGAAAGTTTAATGGAAAAGTTGATGTACGCGCGAGAAAGACAACTTGTTTATTAAAGTCTACGAGAACTCGTATCTTCAATCGTGTTGCCAGTGGACGAAGATGAAATGTGGTTAATGTCGAAGATGGTCTCGTTTCAGCGAGTTAGACGATTGTTTTTTCACGAAGAAATCGGTATTATACATAGGGTGTATCGTGAATTAATCGTTAATTCTTTAAAGATTTTACGATATTAAAGGAAGCGAAAAGTCTCGAGTGTTTCGACCTCTTATTTTTTCAAGCGTGTTTCGATGGCAAAAGATTACGAAAATAATAAGGATCGAAGTCATGCTGTGTATACATTGTGAAATATTATTAGGATATTTATGGGTTGAACTAAAGATCATGGGAAACGAGTTTATTACTTATAACCGTTCTTCGTCTATTCGCAGAGAACAGTTTTGTTTGTAGTTTCGAGAAAAAAGAATTTTATTGTTTCAATAGTAATAAAAATGAAATATAGGAAATAATTTAACTTGTTATTATTATCGTCATTAAACCACATCGTCTTAATGTTTGTTTGCTTTCAATCAATGCCATGGAACTTCAATTACACAGCCACCAATCTATCTACCTCCAACCTCAATCACCTCTAATCACAAATCAATTCAACGACAAACCTATCTGGCAAGGGTCCCACAATTCATCGAATCGATATCGACAGAACTTCACATTTGCCATTCGTCACGTAAACGTACGAACCAGCGACTGAATCAGTTGGCAATAGATTCGCGGCACACCCTGTACATTTATTGCCGATTGCGTTATGTAAGGGGATCCACATGCTCGACTGGCCGCACGATGCTTTGTGAGGAACGTTACTCACTGTTATTCTTATTAACTATTCCCCGGCGTTGTAACGATACAGCTACGAGGGACGCGATACGATCTCTCGCGCGCGGAAGATCTTGACGCAACCATAATCGTATTGCGATCATTGATTACGCTGCGCGTTCTCGAGAAAATGTTCGCGTACTTCGTTTTGTGCGTTAGATACACAGTATCCTTAATTGTGTAACTTCAAAACTTCTTATTAGTTTTCTACGGTAAATGTTCAAATATTTTTGTCACCCACTGTACGTGTATCGTATATGCGAGTTTATAGGCGATTGATAAGGACATCAACGTCGGATTAAGCAACAATAGCGCACGTTCTTAGGCAATGTCGTTCGTGTCGCGTTATGCTGCAAACGTGTTAATCCCCGAGGTCGGTGTACGACCATTTGCTAGGTGGTCAATCAGTCCGAGTGCCAAGAAACTGCATCGCGGATGGTTTACTGCTACGGAGCAGCGTAAATCTCGTTTAACAATATAGGGGAGAAATATAACGAGGCGAAGGCCGTAGGTTGCCGGGACTGATGATCTCGTTTTCTCGCTTCAAATGGTAATTCGAACACGCGATTTAGCTTTTCATCGTTCAGTCGACTGGAAGCAGTTGACTCTTAGACAATTAATGGCTCCAATTACTCCCGTCTGAAATTTTTATTTTTCACCCGTATATCGTTCCTCATTTACTTCTCACACGTTATATCGTTCGTACCTTGAATAATCATAATTGATGTATCAACGTTTTCTCGTCTCCTTATTTGCTCCATTTGAGTTTCAATGGCAATTTAGCTATTGATAAACGACAATTACAGAACGGGAGCTAATGAAGAACGATCCTCAAATTGAACGTGTAATTTGAAATAAAATTGTCGCCCGAGGGCACAGGTCGGCGGAGGAAGGCCAATGTTAATGGTCGAACGCGTATCGCGAAAACAAGAATAAATCGACGCGAGTTCACGGCACGCATCCACTTTGCACGTCGTGACGTGAAAGTTGATTCGCGGTACGTACGTGTCTTTATACGCGATTAAACTTTTTACGACGCGATTGTGTCGGTTATAGGTACG
>NT_176906.1:2543436-2573769 GCF_000188095.3 Bombus impatiens | reverse complement strand
TGGCCGCTGGCCACGATCGTAACTCACGCGATTCGTAAACCTCGCTTCTCTGCACGAAATATACTCATCATCCATAACCCTTGCTCTGAAACGTTCCGTTAACGAGCTTCAAAATCGCATAGAATATTGATTCATAGATCGTTCGAAGTGAAAACTCAGAATCACAAATAAATTTTCCAGTATTTACTATCGACATTTTAACTGGAACATTTTATACAGCATACTTCGGTATTTTCTGTTCTATTTTATATCGTGGCATCATGAAATATCGAAACGACTACTTATTTCTGCTATGAAAACCAAGAACTTTTGTAACATCGTTTAATCCATCGCCATAGCGCCATCGTATTACCGCGACTTATTGGCGTTTCTGCAAAATGATAGTACTAAGGTTGATGGCCAAACGACAGAAGGAGAGAAGAGGAAAAAAGAATGTAAAAGGGAACCATTTTTTTCGTGTACAAAGCTTAATTACGCAGGGCTATAATGAAGGGTCTTGTCCAGTGGATCGTGCGCTATCCTTGCGAGCGTTGTTAACGAAGGAAAAAAGTCTTGTTATCTTGATGGGAGGCCGATAAATGGATAGCTGCGTTAGTTTGCCCCGTGCTACAATAAGCTGACAAGCGGCACTCACTCCTCAAAGACGACCCGATCATTTTGTCTGTACTTTAATAAGAGACCTCCTCGACCTATTCGATGTCTCCCCTTCCTCCCCTTCGCGATATCGTGAAGGCACTCTCAATCACGATCGGCCAACCCTTATATCGCTAATCGACAATTAGAGGGCTCTATGATAGATCGTGAACTCGTGATCGCTCGACAGATCGATCTCTCGGAATGCACTATCGAGATAAGTTCAAGGCTCTACTTTTTATCTTTGAGAAACAATGGTTGCTTGCTGATTGTGATGCTATAGTAATAACACTAACACACAGTTTGTATCGACGTGATTGTATATCTGTGTTTCCGTACGAGGATTGATGTGATTCTCAACATAGAGATAGAAAAGATGGATTCATTTTTTTACTAATTCAAATTACTAATTCTGGAACGATTGAATTTTGAATGAGAAAGAATGGAGGAAAGAATAATTACACCAATCGACAGAGGCAAACACAAAGATTTGCCTCCTTTGATCTTTCGTGAAACTATAGCAAATATTTCAGTAAAGTTCGAAATTTTATTATAAAAACGAAATTCTTCAAATTTATCTAATTTATTTACCTAAACTTGAAAGATTATACAAGAACTAAATATCGAATAGCCGTTAATTTCGTTTGGATTGTAAAATCTCTGAATCACACATAGTTACTATTATTATGATAAGTACAAGTAATACATTTACGCGTCTCGTAGATGCGTCATTAGCTTAGAATAGACTTAGGTCTTGATCACGAGGACAGATTGAAACAGTAGTCGATCGTTCCCAGGAAAAAGTAGCTTACATAGAAACGAAGCAGCAAGCGAGTCAAAGTCACGATGAGTGAATGAACTAGAGTAAATGACGCGATCCCACGAGGAGAAGCTGCCTTTAGCAGACATCGAAGTCATCGTGGTCGATCGAACGCAACCGATCGTTGACGCGAGGCTAATCGTGCTGCAATTCATTTCGCGTGCATAACGCGGGGAATTTAACCGGGAAAATCGCTAGATTCGTGCCCGCCTACTGTCATTAGGTTAATCGAATCATCTAACAGAAACTGATCGCGTAGCCGTGAGCGCGTTTCTCACGAGTGGAATGTTATACTGGTCGGCTTGTAACACACGTGAACGTGCCGATCAAGAACGCTTACTCAGTTTACTGTAATATTAAAATCGTCAGAATGACGAAAATGACCAATTTATATTTTTTACAGTAATCAAATTTCCAGAATCATTTACCAGCAGAGATTTCGATCTGCTGCGAATTTAAAAATTGGAAACCAAGAATTTAAAAGAAACAACGTTATTTTAGAATGTTATTTCTTTAGAAAATTGTTTAGTGAACAATCTGCCGAAGTAAGAACAGTTACTTTTGATACCTATAAACTTGAATTAATAGTGATTTATGAACTAGATACTTATGAAAATTCATATTTTGTTGAAATGAATCCCGAATAAAAATTTATTTTACGTATTAAATGTTGTAATAAATACCTACATATTTTTAGAAGGTTTATATCTTTGAATATTAATTTGAATATCAAGCTATTTCTCTCTTCAACCGTTCCACGTTTATCCACCAAATGGCATAACAGTCAGAGGATCAACAAAAACGAACTTATCATATTTTTCTCTTGCGATCTTCAACTGTTATATATCTTCCTCGTTTGTATTTCAACGGAAACGTCAAAACTCATAGCAAGAGATTTAACACGAGGTCATTCACCCTTTTCTTCGAGGTTCGTTAACTTTACTGACTCCGATCGGTAAAGGACGTAGCTCGATTTAATCGCGAGTCGATAAGACGAGCAGCGTTCTGGCTAGCGCAGCGCTTACGAGTCGGAGCGCGCGAACTCGAGCGCGACGAACGGAGAAAGGAGTACTGAAAGGTTTATGGCGACTTCTAAAGTTCAATAGCAACCGAAGCAGGCAAGGTTCGCCGCTATTTATTTTATAGGCGTGCTCCACTTGCTAGCGGAGCGAAAGAGGCAGCTTCCATTCACCGAAAGAGGGAAAGAGGACTCAGAAGGACAGAGAGCAACAACAGGTAGGTACAAAAAAAAATCAAGGTTTACGATGCCGCAGTTCAGTTGTTTCTGCATGCCACCGCGGTGCCGCACTATACACACACCGAGTTGATACGATTTACGCGACAAGTTTGCACGGCTCACTTCGTGAGAGACGCGTCTCCGCTCCGGATTCCGCGAGAAGATATCGCGCGAACGTTTCTCCGGTCGTAGTCACTCGAAACAACGTGGCTATTGGTCCTTTTTTGTCCCTTTTTTTATCCTTACCTCGATCAACTTTACGCATACGCAAACCGGTTTAAATTCACTTCGATCGAAGCTCCGATCATTTGCCAATGAAATCGCTTTAGGAAAACGAAGACGTTCGGAGGTATAAGGTGGTCTCCCAGAAGTTGTTGTTTCTCAATAACTGTGTTAGCCTCAATAGAGTTAAAGAACAGTAGTTCTCTGTGGGTAAGCTCGTGAAAATATTTGAATATTTACCATGGAGAACTCATTATATCACTTTGCGAGCCACTATATATAGTTTTGTTTTTCTTAATGGAGTTTACAAACACAGATTCGATTATTGTAATGTTTATAGTTCAGTGTCAGAGTACTTGGCAAGATCGTGGGAGAATGTCTATATTCGTAGTTAAGAAAAGACTCTTGAATAATCAATTAACTGCAAACAAACCTTAGCTCATCAACCATTAGTCGTCTATTATCCGAGTGGTTCATCGCAAAAACATTATTTCTTGCGCGACCTTCTATACCAATAAGATAAGGTCCATCAGTATACACCCATCCATGCTGGTAAGTCCTATAGAATGCCCATTCATTACGGTAGCATTAATCAACGTCGCTTATAATCGCTTTCTACACTCGAAATTTATCTGCGCCAGCACGCACCGGCAACCCTTCGAACGGAACGTTTTATCGTGGTCGCGTACTACTACCGTGTGTACAAGAGAGCTCCACCTAGCTCAGCTACCAGCTGAACAAGTTGCTCGTAAATTGGCAAGTGCGCGACTAGCTCGATTCACAATAAAACCACCAACGAAATTCGCATTACATTCGCACTTATCAAGCACCGCGACACGAGCCTCGGTTCGAGCACCACTTTGTTAACTCTAGAACTAAACGACGACTACGATATGAAATTTGTATCGGAGAGATCAAAATGAAAGATGTTTAAAAAAAATGTGTAATATATGCAGCATATAGACCATTAGTCGACAGTTTGGAGTCGTTAGACTGCGGATATTTTTGGATTTATGGGAAAGAAGCTGCAAAAATGTACAAAGTGCATATGATATAAAGAAATATATAAAATATCCGCTTAGATTTTCTTTCTTTACTCATATTTATAAAAATTTGTTCGGTGAGAAGCCCACGATATTTTGTAAGAAAGGAATAATGTTAGTTTAGTTATTGTGTTCACTTAATTGTTAGTTTAATTTAATTAATATTAGTCTGCATAACTGATATTCAAGAACGTAGTTTTCGTTTCTTTAAATGTTCAAGGAGGCACTAAAAGCATAATATACGCATTTGTAATCGCAAGACTAAAATTAAATTACTGAAAAGTGAAGTTGCGATGAATTCCAGAATGCTGGAATTTAATAAAAAATCGTAAGTAGAGAAAATGAGTTCAACAACGATTGTTAGTCGTGAGACAGGAATTACAGTGGTCTCAGGACGAAGTTGAGTCTTCTGCTTAATTTGAAACTGTGTTGCGAAGATAGGCGAAGAAATGGGATAGGGGCGAATGAATAATGGAACGAATGAAAATAAATAACAAGCGTACGCTGTTCAATACTTAATTAAAACGCTTTTATCGCGTCGTGGAACCGGATTTATCCCTTAAGAAAAAACGTTGCAACGTTTTAATCCGCGTAGAGATCAGCCGTGAGATTACGCCGCGTAATCGGATGATTCAATAATAATTATTCGTCCGCGAGTTCCGCCGCCGACTGTTTTCGCATCGATGTTCGTTTAAGACGCATTGTAACCTTAGATGAACAACTCACGTTCCGCAATAACAGAATTTTCTATCGAGAACACGCGGTAATCGTTCGATGGAATTTTATTATTTTATTCAATCGTACGAACTTTGAACTTGAATGGTAAATTTTATACTTAGATGGAGTCAGAAACTTGTATTTTTTTCATTTTTCTAATTTTTCATACTTGCCTCAAATACCAGGCTATATCGTTATACGTAAGAACGTTTGATATTTTACTTCGAAGTTTCACCAAATGAAGAAATCGCAATTTGTGATTTGGGAGAGATTCCATTTATCTTGTCGAATAAATAAATAGTTGTGGCCTTACATATCACTGAAGCGAAATCACGAATGCATCGAATGGTATTTATCATAAAGCATTTCATCTTTCCTATTTATGAATAAAGCTACCGTATCTTTCGTTTGGAATTTTCGAGATAAAGATTTGTTTCATAATATATATTTTAAATAAAAGATTCGAAAAATTGAATATTCTTTCGTCGTTGTGCGATTAAAATTCTATACAATCAACTATAGCCATCAAATTACCCTGTTGTTAACTATCGTTTATTCGATCGTTCAATCGATCAGTTCGATTGCTGGAAATCGCGTGACTATTATCATACCATTCCGGTCACTTGCATTACACAGGTATATGATTAGAACAGGATTGTTTTACCTATGGTTTTAAACAGCTCCGCGGATAAGCCTTCCGGTATTTTAATTGTTAAATATTTAAATGTAAATGGAAAAGGACCAGCTAGATGAACAGACAACGAGCGTTGAGATAATTAAAATCGTACCTAATCACTATGAAAGCGTTGCATTGAATTTCATTGGATTCGAACAATCAAAATCCGATTTTCAGATTATCAGCGATGTACTAATCGATCGGAATTTAAGCAATCATAGGGATTGGACTTTGAAGCCAATGTATTGTTAATAAATATCGCTTAGAACGATAGGATGATCGTTATGTTGGTATTTGACTATAGACGCATGATTTATCTGATCGCTCTTAATACAATTCCTTTTCGAATAATACGCGAAGGAACTGGTTCATGGAATTTAGCAGCATAGCTTTGCTTCTCGGAGAGCTATAAATACGAGTTTAAAAGGGGGATAGAGGCGGTATTAATATGTATATGAATCATTGGTTCTTTTTCGATGAGCCCGCCTTCGAGCGAAAGACGCCGCGCTGTCTTGAAAAATTCCCATCGACACACATTTCGTCGTATCTGCATTATTTATGGCCTTGTATAAAAATGAATAAAGGATCTCGTTGCATTTTTTCGTAAAAATCATACTATAATTGTGGGGTGGCGTAGACGGAGCAGAAAAAAAGGGGAAGATAGAGCGTGAGACCTTCTGGGCACGCGTTGATAAGCCTGAAATATGAACGGAGTATCGCACGAAAAGCACAGATGAAATATGGCGAATAGTGATACTGGACACTATCGAAGGGATGGCTGGACTGTTGCGTTTTTAACATTATTCTATGGTCGTTCAGTTAATATGTTCTCAAAGGACAATACACCCTCGAGGCACGAAACAACTTTGAGAAATGTATATCTTTCAATGGCGGCTTATAATTAGAGGACGGGACGATGTGAGATAATGTTGATTGCCATCGTGATATATCGGACTCGCGCACGAAACGTTCGAGAAAACACTTCGGAATATATTGCCTAGTAAAAATGAGTTAGTAAGCGCGTGTCTCCGCGGGGAAATTATCGAACTGTGCAACCTTAAAGTACGCTGTGTGCCATTTTTTTGCTTCTCTGAATAAACTTTTCAAATTAGTGAAATTACACTTTGCTACTTTGATCGCGATGATCCAAATAACGTCAATGAGTAAATTTCATTATCTTTCGTTCTTTAAGATCGTAAACTCTTCTGTAGAATTCTCATGAGAATAATAAACTCATCCCCCTTATTCTTCCTACTTTCGTTCTACTAAATTCGTTTTTTCACCGTTCAAGTTGCTGGGCGTTTCATCAAAATGAATGGATTTATCCAATTAGCGAAACGTGTTGCGCCACGCTGTGATTCACGAACTTGGGCAAAAGTGAAAATGCAGCGAAGACAGACGAGGGAAGGTTTCGTGCATTAGAGGCCACACGGTGCCCTTGAACCATCCACCTGTTCTCGTAGAACGTTACGCTCGGATTATCTGATCGTAATAACAGGACTGGCACGCCAATTGCCTGCGAGGTTTAATTGCAACGAACTGCAACATCACGTGCACGCGGGACGCATCGCGGTGTTCGCTTCGTGTTGCTTGAATTTAACGCTGCTTATTCAGACATGGATCCCTTTGAGGGTCGTATCGATGCTCACCGAGCGGATTATGTTTCACAGAAGAAACCTGTTACGAGAGTGATACGCGTTCTATCAAGACACGTAATTGCGGCCAAATGACGATCGTATCGCCTCTCGTAATTATGATCAAATTGTTACAATCTCTTCTGCGTCTACTCGTCGAGAAATTTATTACCTCCACTTGTATGCGCTATACATATTATATACAGCTAGTTGGACTTTTATACGTTTCATTCTTTCTATTTGTTCCTGACGAGGATTATTGAAATATTTTAATACGAAAAAGATTATTCAGAAAGAAAACTAAAGGAAATTCAGATCGTTGAATCTGGATGTTCCGAAGTTTCTATAGATATTGTCATTGAGATATAATATAGTATAATTGAGTATAATTTTGTGTGCTAGACTAGATTGGCCGCGTGGTAGTGACACACGTATGTGAATATTAGCGTGTGGAAGTATGTGTGTGCACGGCGTCTCGAAAAACAGATGAATGCAACTGTTCCGTTGGCAGTGTGGTATGGAAGATGGTGAGACAAAGAGAATGTTGAGACGCGCGCAAATGTATATCGACGAAGATCCTGGAAATTGTTTATTAAATAAATTTAAAACTATTCTAATATGAATTCTAAGTGTAACCTTAGTGTTCCTTTACTTTTATTTCGGCAATTAAGATCCACAATTCACAACAATTGTATCTTATAACTTTTAGTACGTATACTTCGTAGCTGTAATCCATAGCTTTGCCCCGCGAGATAATATCGAAAGTCGATCACGAGGGAACGTTTCATCGTGGCAGCATGGGTAAAGCGCAAACTCCTCGACCGCAAATTCCATCGTAACCATCGCTAAGTGGACGATTTGGCTGATATCGAAGTATTAGCTGCGAACAATCGGTTCGTCCTTGTTATTTTCTTATACGCGTGTCACGAATTTTTACGCGGTTCGACCACAGTGAAATGGTAAAAATGTTAATGAAAAATTTGTTGTGAAATTCGTTCCAACTTGATTTTGACTAACCCTATCACTTTCTCTCGTGTGGTCGAAACAGGAATTTAATTATGGAACTCGCAAATCACACCCTACGCAACTAGCTTGTATCTTTCGAAATATTGCATGTGAGTCATTTAATTCCAAATAAAGTTCATTTGAAACTCACTTAAACGATAGTTCGTTCGCATAGAAACTTACTGCTCTATGTACAAAATATCGTACAATTTGTATATATATAAATAATGTACAATTTATTCAGCTAACTTTTACGAGTCTTTGGAGTATCTTTCTTATGCCTCTTAAATAAGTTTTATAAAGACCAAAATGAATAATAATGACATGATATTATATGTATTGAATTGGACAGATAGAATTGAACCTGCCTAAGATCCATTTGTTCAATTATTTCATTACTTCATAAAGGTTCATAAGAAAAATGCATTGAACTTTCCGAGTAATCTTCAATTGTTTTCGGTTATAATTTCTATTAATCATTCGAAAGAGCGCAATTAAAATTAACGAAAGTGCTCGCGAGGGCCTGCCAATGTCTCGAGTTTCTCTCTGCAAATATAAAAACGAAGCCCTGCAGCACCTCACGAGACCAACCCACAAATACAGGCCGCAAAAAGTGGCGTGTACAAGGGCCAGTGTGTTGAGAAAAAAAGTGATAAAGCATCGTTGGCACGATCGGGGGCCGGTTCCATCGCTGTACAATACTTTTTTCATAAAGCATGGCAGGCCTGGAATTTGGGGCGTGCTGCTACTCCAATGGTAATTGCTGGCCAGCAACGGATAATTAACACGGCATTAAGGGTTATCTCGGCAAATCTATCGGCAGAACCAAGCTCGAAACGCCTCTTTGCCGTTCAAACCTGATATTCACCTAGTCTGAATTACGAGTGGCTGTCACGTCAGCCTACCACTATGAAAAACAAAGCAAGTACTCTCGTTGAGCGTACTTTTTCTCTCTGTTTAATTGCCTTGACAAAATTAAACTAGCTCCATATTACTGGATAATTGGACCTGATGATTTTAGACTAGATGCAGCTGAGCGATTTTTCTCGTTTATTGTCACAAAGATTAGGTAGTGTTAGCGAATAAAACGCTAATCGTCAAACGAGATCTTAAAATACTATACTTGTTATAGTTAAGTACTGTACCATAGATACTATTCATTTATGTGCAGCAGTTTACTGGATCTCAGGGATATTGAAATGCTAAAATATCGATAATTAATGACGAAAGATTCAAATGTTTAAATGTCAGTAACTAATAAACAAATTTTCAAACTAAGTTAAAACGTTAATACTTATTAAATAGAGCTTTAAATTTTTCATTTTCCTCTTATTTTGACTTATAGAAACATCTATTAAATTTTCTATCACCAGTTATCAAATACTTTGTATCGATACTCGTGTATTTCTTCGTATAATCGAGTGTTTGCATCGAGTTGACTTTGTGCGATACAACATCGTCACCGGCGTAGAAATCTTTCGTTTGCTCGAAGCCAGATAATTGAAAAACCATTAGGATCCAGTATTCTTAAATGGTTACAACGAATATACTCGGCAGAGTATCCATGAGCGCCGATCAAAACGAAATTAAATAGCGCTTGTGTATATAGATGTCGTAACGATTCGCGCCTGTAAATTGCGCGTTCTCACGTCACGCTGTCCGTACCATAAATTACCGGGCCGCGGTCCTGGAGATGTTCGTTGGACGGAAACTTAAGACATTCGTTGCTTGCTCGTTCAGTGATTTTTCATTCGCGGTTTCTATGCTCTGCCCTCGCCGGCAGATCATTATGATGCGCCGCGTGCGCCGTTCGTCTACCAATGATTCAGCGGAACTCTTTTCCTCGGGAAACTCTCGAGAACGATGAACTTTCCAGTGGTTGCGAGTCTATACGTTCCTCCATTACCATACGCTTATTGCTGTTTTTAGTTTCTTTTCAATCAATTCACACTATTGGATTCTATCGAATTTATATTGTGATTGTAAAAAGAAATTCCAAGAATTTTGCATAATGCTTTTGAGTTTGAAACAGTTAAGTTTGAAGTTTGAAAAGATTAAAATATTTATAGCATTATGACAAAGTATCTCTTTTTTCAAAGTGTATTTTGTATTCGGGTTTTGCAATGTATTTATTATTCTAGTACATTAAAGGAAAGAGGAATATCAGATTCTCGCGATGTAACTTATTAATTATTCGCGGGTCACTAAACTGGGTAATTATATTGTTAATCATTGCAACTGACTTTTCGATGGAAGATTGAGCGACGAGTCAGGAAAGAGAGTTCGCGTGTCATCGTCTCATTTGGTGCTGAATTTGTCAGGCACGATCGATCTACGTACCTGTTGCGCGTTCTGTGTTATCACGAACCCTATCTGTTGCAATGTAACGAGAATTAATTTCGACGCTGCCGGCAGCAAGCTGAGGACTTCTCTTTATGCACACGGCATTGTACAAGGTGATTCGGTCGATAGTCAGACGAGTCCTGCGAACTCGAAAACTTGGACGCACAAAAGAATCCTTTCGCCCAGTCATCGGGGTAAAGAGAGCTAAAACCGAGACTCATCAGGTGGATTGCTTGAGAAACAGATACCTATTGGGATTTTTTGATTACATCTTCGAAAGCAATGTAAGGTGGAACTGATCTTGCGCGTCGGAAGTGAAGAAATTCTACATTGTCTACTGGAGCATCATTTGTCAAGTACGGGACAAGTATCATTACTCTAGCAAAAGGAACGTAAGAGGATGGTCACGATACTATCAGAATTATAGATTATCTAATGAATCTTTAAGCAACTAGTAACTAAATTATTACGGACCGTTTAGACGATCAATATTATTGTCAATATTCAGGGTTCTTAACATAGTATTGACAATTGGTCGTACAGAGTGTCTTTTACATACGATAATGTTGGATATTGACAATAATAATACTTGCAATAAGCATGCTTCAACAATGCTATTGCTTCAACAATAATGAAGCTTGCAAGATAATTTAAAAAAGATCAAAAGCAAAATTCAAGGACAAGAATATTAAGTTTCCGAGTCTTTCATTAATTTTTGCGAGAATCAATGAATATTTTTACATTAATGATATCCTATTTGATGTGCATACCTCGTGATTCCTTGTAATTCATATCTCAGTTTGTATATCAATGTTTCGTAAATTCTGCATGCAGTCGCAGATAATTAATTGCACGAAAGCACTTCGTTGATTAAGGTGACGAGATGACATACGATCGAGATGGTAGAAACGAACTGAATGATGAACTTGAATGAATTGATTGATTTATTTGGATGAAAAGTTTAAAATTTTCAGCAAGTCCAATGTGGTTAGTGATTTTACTATTGTTCAGTGTTCAATTTCATTGTATAGCCTAAATTGCCTAATTAGGGATTGTATGCCTAATCACACGATATTTCAAGCGTTCTAATAAGGCACGAATGCTGCTTAAATAGAAGATTCTCTTCCGCGTCGATACCACACAATCGATCGTTTTTAAAATCAATATCGTAAATCGTGGCGAGCAACGTGTTGCCGAGCCATTTTTGGTGAACTCCTTGCCAGCAGCTCGTTCCTTCTGGCTTGACCTTTATGGGCATCGTTACGAATCACCATGAAATCGTCCTAGAACGAACGCGGAGACGCGCGCCTTGACGTGAATTACGCGGTCCGGCTGCGCTTCCTCTTCAACTTTCTCTGCTCCAGTCACCGGATGTTTGTAAAACGCTGTGAAAACGTCTGGCTCCGACGATTCTTCGCGGGTCAAGCATGAAAAAGTACTTACAGGCCGGACATGGAAAGTAACGATACTTTGAGATCGTAAACTCTAAACGCACTCATTCCTCTCATTATGTGACAACAGTGAAAATTATATGAGAACATATCGTTCTGTGGGATGCTCTTGTTCATTTGTGTTTTTGTTTTATTCATTATTCATTGAAAATATCTATTAGCTTGGTTTGACTTAAGTTTCGAATGAAATTAAAAACGAAGGTTAGAAAAGAAACATTATAAATTAGATCGAAATAAAATGTAACATCACTTTAGTTTACTTCGAGTTGAGATGGAATAAAAATACTGACTTTGATCTGAGTTAAATTTCGAAACCATTTGCGAAATTTTTGTTCAGCCAACAAAGATATTTGCTTATTTTCTTTTAATATTCATAGAGAAGGGAGAGGAAAGTAGGACAAGATAAAGGAACCCATAATAACTAATCGTTGTGATATAAATTTCGCATCTGTTTCTAATATCCCGTATAAAAGTCGATTCATACAACGTGTAAGATTATTTTTTTAAGCAATGTTAATCGTTTATTTCCACCAGGTAACATTTCGATAAGAATCGTAATAAATTCTCGCATGATTCTTTCATCTGCGCATAAAACATCATTTCAGTACATAATAACGAATACTGTGTAATTATTTGTAATATCGAGATTTACTATCGTCTTTCGACTTGTATTTAATCTTTCCCAAGCACGATGATTTCACCGGGTACATCGTGCGCCGATCAAGCGAATCTGAAAGCACTTAAGAACAATCAGGTAGCAGAGGTGCGTACTACAAACCTGTGGATCTCTTCTCACGGTGGTTCGAACGTCGTTGAAATTACCGACGATTTCTCTCGTGATCCTCGTGTACTCCCACTCGCTAAACGAACGTCTTCAGATGCTGATTAAATGAGCGAAGAGACGGGAAACGATCCTATGCCTGCAGTGCATCGTGTAACGATGTTGCTTCTTTTCTTTCTATTGAGCCGATTATTTTTGAAAATTTATAATTTATAGAAAAGATTGAGAGAGGGACACGTGTAACATTGGAAAAAATTTTTTCTCAGGTTCATTTTTTGATCGATATTCTTTAAAATATTTACTCTTTATACACCAATCGATGCACTTTTTCAATTCCTATAATCCAAAAGCAAGGTAGGTATTTGTGTGTGAAAATACTTAATCAAATATCTAAGTATGCTGTTTCTCATGATTCATTCTCGTATAATAACTTATAACGTTAGAACAGCAAATATTACGTAAATCCAACTTCTCATTATTAGCATTAAGGAATCAATATACACAATTTTCTACTCGATGAACCTATAGATAAGGTTACTATAGGTAAGGTTGGACTATAGTCCAATGTCAATAGCAACGATTTAATGTCTTCCCAAGTATGAAGCTTGATAACAACGCTCTTTTCAACGTAAATTTTTTCAAAGGACAAATATACGATGCAGATATTTTTCCTAAAGCATCAGGCATAGAGCGATGATCCACAAAAGTCGTGGAATAGGAAGAAGCACGGCCCTGGCGCGATCAGAATTGACCGAGTGAACGGTACGAGGGAATGGAACGAATCGTTTAAGTTTAAAGGTATGTAGGCACGTTCGACAAGAGAGACGAATCACTGGGGTCGAAAGGTCTCTGATAGATGTTCCCAGATAAGAGGGTTTTGCTATCTCGATTTCACCGATGGGGGCATAGCCACGATGCACACGCGCGCCACGCGGATTGAAATCTGGTATTGCGTTTCACCAGGAAGCCGAGGGAATCCCTTCGATCGCCAACGTGGAATGTGGATAATGTGTGGCAATCGAGCCGTAACTCTTGTAACTCTATTGTGAATCATTGCGTCCGATGGACACCGAGGGGAACGAATCGCGTTTCGTGCCGGGGTCGCTGAATGCAAATTGATCCTTTTTCCCATTGTGTAATCGGAGAATTGGATATTATGTGCGTTGTCAATTGTCCGGTGTACACGCAACAATTGGTGGCAGCATGTACGGGGATAACAGTGAATGTTTATTGAATTATTTTGTTTGATGACGCAGGTATAGCGGGGGGAGTGGTATGAATGCGACGCGGATTACGAAATAGTTGTTATACAATACGGTTATTCCACGTTTGTTATCATTTGTATCCTTCTACTTTGTGATTACCTTACGACGAATCAAATTGGTATTTTTTAAAGATTAGAATTGTTTAGAAATTTAATAAGTCTTGTTTGTTTCGTCTGGAATTTGAGAAATAATACTTATTATAAAAAGGTTATTTAATGTTAGTAGGATGGTGTATTAGTAAAATAGAATAATACAATAATAGGAAAGATGATAAAGTTAAGAAGTAAACGTATATACATGTAACTTATATGTATGTTAAATAATGTTATAAAAGATTAAACGAAAAAAAAGATTCGTTTCATAATCATAAATAGAACGTTACTATATACATCTCGAGTATCAAACGATATTCTAACGCGTGTTATTTAAACGTCATTCATCCCGATAATATCACCGCTACCAGGAACATTAAGGAAATCACGGATGAAGTGACACTACACGCAGCCCGAGCACGAAGAAGCAAGTGTCGGAAGCTGTTTCTGCGATAATATTATCCTGTTACACAATATCGTAACATAAAGGCGCTGCTATTGGCGTGGCTTACGTCTTACGTTACATCGGAACCAGTCGAGAAACATAGCGCACATTATTACGAGCACGGACGTAATGTATGCAGAGAGCTTCTGCTCACGAGCAATATACAGCTTCGACGTTTCCCCGAGAAAACCTCTTCACATCTCGTCTAACCTCTCGGTCTATTCCTGCCACGATATTTGCAAGCGAAATACCACGTTTGTCTATCTACACTTCCTCAAGACACGTTTCTACCGTTTTTAATATTGCATTGCATGAAACACGCGAACTGTATGTGCAGAAAATTTCACTCATAAATCAATTGTCACGATATCTTTTTTTTTGATCCTGATAGGTTAAAGAAAGAACGTTTCCAAGTGGAAGTTAATCGATACTAAGTGAGAATCTATTGGTATGAAATCAATTTTTGAAATTGTTTCGTTTCTATAAAATGCTAAAATCGTCCGGGATTTTCTAAGTGGCAGTGTATATTTTTCTGTACAAATTTTTGGATTGTAAAAATTAGATAAGCCCAAATATTACTACAGTCGATTCGTGACACATTCCGCAAATAAAAATATTTATTTCGCGATTCCCGTTTGATTTATTTACGAGATATAATATTTCTTAAATTTTCTTGCTCTTCAAAATTGAAGATTACTGGAGTTACATAATGGTCACTAAACTGAGTACAAAAATTACACAATGTAATTTCGAGTCATTTAAATTCATCAGTAACACTACTTTCTTTCCTCCGTTGCAGCTATCAGAGTCTTACTTTCATTACTCCATAAAGTTAGTCGGAAACCGCGCTACGAGATCAGGCGAACGAGTCCGTATCCTCTCTTCATTCATTAAAAACAAACGGTATACTTAAGCAGGCCCATTCCGTACGAAACGTTCGCTATTTAACAGTACCTTGAGTCAAAACGGATCGCTTTGCGGCCGAATTAATTAGCTTGCATAACGCTTCCACACATAACCCAGCAATCTGCGCATCGTAAACCGCACAGCACCAAAGAACTGGCTTGCTCTGTGCCCCTTTTGGTGGCTACGATACGTGCATAAATAACCAGTAGTATCTTTGGAAAGCACGTTTCTGCGTCGGTTGAAACCGTTTTCCCATGAGTTTCACCGACCATAATAACGTTCCACTCGCGAAGAGAGTTCTATAGGTCAACGTTAACGGATTAACGCTTTGATTTAGGCTACTGGTACACGCCTACGACAATTAGTGTTTCTTCCTTTCCTCCTTTCTGCCGATTAGTGCTTCTTCGCGAGGCTTTCACACAGGAAGAGGGCATTTCCTTCGCGCGAATAATTACGGGCCTGTTGCTCGTAAAGTAAAAACCGAACATATTCTCTCGGTCGATTACGTCAATTGCATAAGACGCACGACGGGTTGGTTGGTTACCACTCCGTGGTTAGTCTTGACGCGGCTCCAAGAAGTTTAAGAGCCTGTCGGTGCTTCGGGATTCGTTGCAAGAGGTTGGTTAAGAGCCAAGAGATGCGCGAGTGGTTAATTGCACCGATTGCATAAAATATGTTGCTTCCTTGTACGTCAGCTTCCGCTTGGTGTTTTACTTTAGTCTCCTTCAACGATTGTACAGAACGTAGAGATATTCGCTTGCGATTTGTCGTCTGATCGCTTAAACCAGAGGGATCAGGTTTATAAGATTTTTAGACAGTTAAATTCAGGTTGCTTATTGTTTTACAATTGCTCGCTGTTCGTTTTCATTGTTTAACCCAATACGTAATATTCGAGGCTAATACTCGTAGAGTGGAAAGTGTATATAAATATAAAAGCAAGATCGATCGTTTTTAAAATATTTTTCGTAATAATCGCAGCGACGTATAAATTTCTGCTCTTTCGCTCCTTGGTTTCCACTTGGCGTCTTACTTTGGTTTCTCTGATTGATTATAGAGGGAATAGTGATATTCGCGTGGGATTTGTTGCTCGATCGTGAAAACGGTTCTGTACTGATCGATTTATCGATGAATTAATTATTAATGGGTCTGGAGGTAGATAATTGCGATATCCTGTCAGAATTGCTTTTTCACTTGTTATATTCCAAGAATAAAATCTTATCTGGTAGATCTGTTAAATACATATTCGTGGTAATAAATCTGTTTCTCCTAAGAATAATTGCAAGATAGATCTTAACCAAATGGAAGTACATGTAGATGTTTTTTCATTGTCTATCGCAAATGAATCTTTATCGTGTTTACTTTGAAATTGTTTGAAATTGTTTGTTACTTTAAAAGAGTTCGCTTGGAATTCGTTAAGAAGCAGAATGACTCGATGAGCCGAGGCATTCCTAACTATTTACCACAAGAAGAGACGATTGCATTAAGAATCCAAGTTTCGTAGCTCCTGGCTGTAATTGGGGTACACAGTGCTCCGATCCGTTCGCCGACGTAATTTAAGGGCACCTACATTCCCGATGAAAATGATTCACAATTGGAACACTCCTCCCAGCTATGTATTTATGTAAACGCCTGATGTTTCGTCGGTAACACGACCGATCACACGGAATTATTTGAAAGACCGTAATCTCTGTAGACGCCAAATACCATCTTTTCTCACTTTAACTTCGCGCCCATTGGTTTATTTTCTATTCAGTCGATGTTTTCTGTTCTCAAATGAAGATTCGTTTGATGAAAAATCATTCAAGAATCGTTGTTACCACGTGTAATTTCTCGCTTCAATCTTATTTTACAATTTGCTTTAAAAATTTGTAAGTCATTCCGTTTCTTGAAACGTCAGTTTGAATTAGCAAATTAGATGATAGAAACTCACAGATCATAACAGACTCGAGTATGAACACCTGTTCTCGTTTTTAATTGAATAATGCATAATATTTATAAAAATAGGAATTGAAGAAAATATCAGAAAAACTCGTAATAACATCGGTCGGAACAAGAAACTGAATTTAAAATGGCATTTTCGGACGAGTAATGGGGAGAGATAAAAGAGAAAAAAGAAAGTTGATCCCGTGAAATAATGCGCAAAGCTTGTCGAGACATCAACGAGAAACTTTTGCTCTTTTTCTCGTAGAGTAGCCATTCTGGTTTCGAGATTTTCTACGGTTATCGTTTTGCAAAATGCTCGTTTTTTTTACCAGCTCGACGTGCAAAGTGGTGTTCACTGTCACGATGCTTACGTAATTAGCGAATGATGAGCGATAACGAAAGCGAAACGTTGTTGCCTGTCTACTTACTCGTGACCTCGTTACCATCAGTTTCTTCGCCCAGTAGCACCAATGTCGGCTAATCGCTCGTTAGCGACGACTAAAGCCGATCTCGCTGTAACGAGGCGAGACCGATTCTCCTTGCCATGCTTCGAACCTTTGCGAAATACGAATCAAGATCCCTATCATTGAATCTGATCGAATTGGAGATTTATCTAGAGCAGTGTATCGGTATTTGTTTTCAGTAGAATTTTTCTTCGTTTCATTATTCGTCTAGAAATTTATTATCGTACAGTTAGATGTATTACAATTCTGACAAATTTTGTTCTGCTAATCTTTAATAATCAGAATTTGATTCGGAACATGTAAATGCCTTTTATATGTGTTATTCGAGGTATCAAATCTGGTCGAAGGAGATATCCTCACTCAGGTACAGGTAACTACAGGAAATCGATTGAGACGGCCTTACATGTTCTCTCACTCATTATATTTTTACCGAAAGATCACTACCACTTATCGTTACCTGTATGAACTTCACCCTTCGTTATACTATTTTTATAAGTTACAAGCAAGAACCTTACACGTTTCATATACTATAGCAAAGAAATACAACTTTTTCTCACTTGCCATATTTTTATTAATATTCTTATCACTACCTTCATATCGAACTCAACCCTTGTACCTTTTTTAAAAGTTTCAAGCAAAGATCTTACATATTTCATATGTTTTAACAAAGGAACAAGACTTTGGTTTCAAGAGGGTGCTCGAAAGTCGATGGCGACAAATGACAGCCATTAGCGGCAACGGACTCGTGGATGGGTCCCATAAGTTCGATAACCTTCGGCAGCAGGCACGAATGAATAGACCGTACGAGCTCAGGCAGTCATTAATTTCGTGAGAGCTGGCCATGTTTTAACATTATCGTAATCATCGCCAGGATGTTCCCGTTATTTCCTGCGCATCTGACCGTGGGAATAACAAGCGACTGGTTTCGGGCACCGGACCAATCGATGGTCGGTTACGTTTCGTCGTGTCTGCCAGGTTTTCAATCAAAACGTGATATAAATCAGATCATAAATCACTGGAATAATTGAAATTGCGGTAAACTCCTCGTTCTGTTCCTTTCAGTCGATCGTTATGCAATTTCATGACGTAAAACACGCCGATTAGGTTCAACGATCAACAATTGCGCGGATGAATCATAAACCTCGAATGCAACGACCGATCAGAATCACGAAAAACATTATACAGAGGATTCCAAACAATTTCAAACGATTAAATCGATCGGCAAGTTTCATGCAGGGTCGAATGTTCTTGCAAACAAGTGCACGTGTAAAATTTGACCCATCGTGTGAATAGTATTTTCTCAGAGTAATTAATTTTAGTCAGGCGCAGTTGATATTTAATTCCGCTAATTTGTGCGTGGATGATTTTATGAGTAAATTATGGATTACCTAATGTGATTTGCGTAAGTAGCTTTTCTCTTCCTTTGATTGATGCCTTTTAAATGTCTAGAATGATCGAAACGTATAATTCATACTACGGTACGGTGTTTTTTTTTGTTCTTTATTAAATTCAAATAAACTAAAATGCCAGGAGCTGGAAGTTTTTTGTTTTTGTTGAAGGATAAGATAAATGGCTAGATTGGAATTTGAAGGTGTACTTAACGTATACACACTACGTAAAAATATTAAAACACGTTAAAATCGAAACATTCGTTACGATATATAGTTGATATAAAATCTCAGAATTTTTATTCAAATTCCATCTCTTTATTTATCTTCTCTTTATAAATTTTAATAATTTGCATCATAGTTATTTTCAATTTGCTCATCAATTACAAATGAGTTTAAATTTATTCAAATTACCGTAAAGTGCAATCAAGCGATTGGTATATTTACGAAGAAGAAAAATATTCACTCAATAAATATCTCCTAGCTAACAATGAGCCATCCTTCATCATTTCCAGGAAGCATCAGCTTCATCATAAACTTAATTTACTGTTCAATAATCCTCCTCCACATCGACAAGCGACATTCTTCCCTAACGGTATCCTATCTAACGTTTCTTTGCTTCGTAAACAATCAATTAAAAGAAAGCTTGTTAAAAAATCTAGCGTTATCTATAAACGGAATTCTTCAGAAATTCCCTTGGTTAGCAAGCAATCATCGATTCCCTCTATAGTACCTCGGGGTAATCAATGTTAGCTAGCGATCGAAGGAACGCTGTGTTCGCACTTCCGCCGTGGAAACTAGTGGATCTCACCCGAGCAAGTTCGACAACCTTGCGGTGTGGAATCGCGTACATGTTCGCGCGTGTACGCACGCTGATGCGTGCGCGATGTTCCGCGTTAAGATGATTATCGAACACGCGAAACGGGATTCGAATCGTCATAGTAGGATGGCCAGATATCACAGATCCTCACCGAGATAGAAATCTTTCGATGAAATAACAGCTTGTTTTCACGTATATTGTCGGCCATAAATACGTTGAACCCTCTTATAACATAGCAAACTGAAAACGCGGTTTTGGTATAACGCGACGTAAAAATTGCCGGTTCCATATAGCATAACTACACAACCATCCACAGGTAGCAGGAATGTTTCCATCACATTGTTCTGGTTTCGTTTAACGCGATTTCTATATACCGTGGAACCAATTAATCGTTTTATAGATGGGTTGATTGTACTAAAAATCCAACAATTTTTACTTTTTCTAATAATATATATCAAGTGGCACGTGTAAATAACATAACAGACTCGTATTCAAATAAAATATGACGTGAACAAAATAACAGATTTATAGTAAAATAAGTAGAAAATAAATGTGGTGGAAAACATTCGATTTGTACTAAATATCAGTAGATGTCCTAATACTTATGGCCGACCGTATAGTATACCTTGCTTACCCCGTGGTTGCTTGTTTCCTATTATGTTCTCTCTCTCTTTCTCTCTTTCGTCTTTGTATAATTTGATTGATACCTTGTCGATGTTACCTCACCTGACTTCGTATTATATTATTCCTGCTGGTTATTCACCTTAATGGTATTTCTCTCTTCGTGTGTACGTGTTTTGTTTCTGGGATGTACATGTCCAATTTGAGGATACATTGTCTGATAGAGAATGGAGGAAGTGATTTCGTTGCGAATGAAATTCTGCAGTTGCTCACGAAAGTATTATAAACAAATCGAAGAGGATATCGGCTTGAAACGAAACAGTGTTTTCGCTTTCTACGATTAACGATCTTCAAATTTGTTTTCGTATTTCCCGATGCTTAAGATGTTGCTGTAACTATTGAATAACGTTGAACAAGAGGAAGACGTTGAGCAACGCGTATTTAGAGGATTTTGATGGAGACACAGACGTATCGCCAGAATGTAACAGCCGTTTCGCAAGCGTTGGCTAATGTGCTGAAAGGAAAATCGTTTGGAACACATTTCCAGAGGATGCTGAAATTCCTAGGATACCGTGCCCTCGGATTTATCGCAAGTGTAAAGAATCATTTCCTAACAGGCCGGATTCTAAAATTCGTGTAACAACAGGTTCAACGAAATATCTGTCACATTTTATCGGTATTCACCGCGTCGTTTAATGTCTGGGAAAGTTCCTGGGCTCGTTGTTCGACCTATTACAATCGAGTCGACCTAGCACAATCATGAGAAACGAGATAAATCTATGTAATTTCAGTCACCTGTTAAAAATTATCTCATGTCCCTCGTAAATTGAAACAATTCGCTACAGTTTCTTTCTCGAGCATATTTTATCGCCAAACTGCAGGTGATTAACAAATAACAGGATAAAGAATGTAACTAAGCTACAGACAAATTTATTCCAAATATTGTCACCTAGATTTATTACCTAATTCAATCATGTTCTAATAGATTATCACGTTAAAATACTTTACTACATATATATAACCCTAAAGTCTCGAAACTTCACAATAAAATTCTTTGGATAAATTCGGATGTTATATATATATATATCATTTTTTGTGTGTATCACTTTCCCACCTTTAAATTAATCGTGTAATCATTTCGTTGTGTTCCATAATCTAACCCCTAATTGACCTTAAAAACGTATCCGCATTATTACATACATCACATTTCCCATCCCGTTACATAAACCATGCCCCCTGTAAATTATACTTTCACAAGGAAACATCTTTAACGAGCAATTTTTTGAAGATCGAATCACCTGCAGCTTCTCCAACCGGACATGTTTCCTACAGCCTCCTCTTACTCACTGATCTAACCATTCTTCTCCTCCAGTGGACGAGCGTCAAAATGGCTTGCTCGCGCTAACGACTAGGGTAAATTATCAGAGAAACCGTAAATGGATAAACATTCGCCGGACATCCGATCCGGCGGCGCGAATAAGCCCAGGATTTTTCACTTGGCCCGCGATTTATGATCTTACAAAAGGCCGGCGATATAGGTGCAACGTTGCACCGGCGATGCATTCGCGGTAACACCAGCTACGTATTCGAAGAGAGATGCAGTGAGCGAGGTTGGCTTGCCTCTAAAATATACACGCGAGAACCGTGACACCAGCTATGCCAATAATTTAACGCGGCCGTTTTTTCTTTCTATTTTGTTTTTCTTTCCGTTTGTTAGGCGAGACTGGCGCGGACTCGCGACCGTGCAAACCGAAGGTGTGCAAGACGTGTAAGTCTCTATGCGACCTCTACCGGTTTCTAGAAGATACGGCCGCGTTAATAAAGCAGGTGTACGACCGGTGAGTATGCACGAGACGCGTCAGTCGGCGTTAATGCGTCTTATGAGCGATTGCAGCCGGTGTACACACGCATCCTGCCGCGCAACGCGTTAATACGTGGTAATTCATTTTGCAAACGCGGATTCCGCTCCCTCGGAAATGGGTTTCGCGGCTGGAGTTCCCTGATTTTTCTCAACAGCGTAGGAACTTGGCGCGAGTCTCTCTAGGAGAGTTTACAATTTATTCGGAGGGAAATCTTTCTGGTGGTTAATTTGTATCGACAACGATCGGTGATTTCATAGATTTCCGTAGACTTTGAATAGTTTAGGTTACGATAGTGGATTTGATTATGTTATAGAACGTAGAACGGGTATACAGCGATTCACATTAGCGTCCGGATATTATTTAGCTTCTTGTTTCGTATTCGAAGAAAGTATGTGCATTGTGTAAATAAAATACATGCTTTTGCCAACAACGATATTTGTTTTAATATATTAAGCTGTTAAGCAACATATAGGCTTGTATATTTAAGAACATCTAGTTATGCGTTATAGGCAAGTGTATATAACGATAATGTACCGCATCTCATTGTACCTGAATATTAATGCGGGTAGATAGATTGGACTCTATATTGAGTGTAGAATAAAATTCATAAAATGAATATAGAAAATAGGGCAAATGTAGATTGGACATAGAACACGGAAATAATGAAAAATAAAAGATCTGAATAGATAGAATATAACAGATTTTGAATATATTATTTCATCTATATATTTCCTTTATTTCTTACTAAATTCATTTCTTACTTGGATTAAGCTATGACGTAATCCCAGACTTGTTTCAGTAGACTTGATTTTATTTAGTAGTCTGTGTGTAATCATCCTTGCAGATATGTATGTTATAATTCTGAATTCACAAGCTATGTGAAAATATGTATGGGCACTTTCGGGAGTCATTGGATATTCGTTATTTTATAAATTTCAGCATTATGGGATAAAGTTACGTTGCCTTGAATTTACATGTATCAGCCAAGAGGCTTCCATAGCCTTCTCGCCTTGATTTCCATTCCAACTTGTCCTACCTTGAAATTCATATTTGCTGAACAGATGACATTTCGATTTATCGACGTTTACTATTTGATATTTTGGGAATTGTGTTTGCTAATTATATCATTCGGAAGTTTACTTTTTTACGTAATACGTCATTAGTTGGATTTAATCTCAAATCAGTAGAAGATTGCAAGGACAAGCTGTTAATTCAAGTAAGTAAATATTAACAGGAATCTTAGGCAAATTATGCAAATGGAATAAAGATTAGGCAAATTCTATAAATCATGGAAACTAAGAAGGTTAGGCAAAAAATTTCTTTATGCGATATCTACATACTGGACAATAATCTATATTTCACAGTAATACATATCTAATCTTAAAATTTACCAAGATCATATCAAACCAACATGAATCACTGCTTTTGCCGAATGAAATCTATTCGTCAAGGCGCGAACGGCCGAATTCACGCAAAAGGTAATGAAATTTTTTGTAGTTTCGTGTAGACTGATCGACCGATTCCGGAACAGTCAAATGACCGTCATAAATTATCGTCGTTGGTCTCTGTCGAAGGTGTGCACCCGCCTACCATTGAATTGCGAGACAATCTCGCGGCGCAGAAACCGGCGAAAGAGTTTCTTCGATTTACTGTACACAGCTCCGTGATTCCCTTTCACCTAACGGTTCCCATGCATGCTGGTTAATGGCGGGAAGAAAGGTCTCGCCAAAGGAAAGCAAAATCGTCCATGGATCTCGTCCTGTTTATTTTTCGCTATCGAGTTCCTTTTACTTGCGATTCTCTCTTCATGTTGTTGGGTGAAAGCACCTAATTCATCGTCGATCTTCCTCTATCTCGTTTTATTTTCTGTAACATTTTGTAAATTTCTCTGTGAAGACTGAGTTGAATCTGCAATAAAGTTTAATTGCATCGAAAAGTTCGAAGACATTGCGCTCTGAGTCATCGAACAGCTGCTTAATCGAGGAATCTACATTTATCTTACAACTTTCTTGTTTCAGCCTGTTCCGTCTCATTTGTATGAGTTATTATCCGTACATTACATTAGAATTATAGACTTTGCATGAGAAATAAAACGGTACTTTTACCTATAAATTCTCAGCTAGTATGATTTAATGTGGCCGTAAAATCATGCTGCATTCTTTTATTGCAGAAATTTCTATTTCGTTTCTTTAGTTCCTCATTATTTTCAATCTTATTGCCAAGATGCTTTTTTTAACGTGTTTGCATTGTTTTCTTAATCGATGGAATTTCTCCTTTCATTTTCTAGTACTGTATTTTATTGCTTAAATTCTGCCTGAGTAGGCTTACTCAAATGTCGACATGTTTGAAAGCCTTAATTTCATCACGGTAAAATGATATTGTCGATTGGGGTTGCCCTCAGGGTGATCGATAATTTATCATATTACCGTCTCAGGATGAATATTGTGTTTATATAAGTATAGGGGTTCTCAGAAACATCCATAATAGGTGATTAAGTATTAAGTAAGAATAGTTTTGGGAAAAATGTCCATTAGTGGTTTCTAACTGACTATAGATAACTACAGGTGTGGGTATCAAAGTCCTTCGATTAAGATATGGCTCTATATGCACTGGTATTAGTTACCTAGTTAACTGACTATCACGGAGAAATTTAAGGTTCTTGGAGGAATTAGATTAAAGTTATTCTTGAAAAATGAAAAAAATCATTTTTTCATAAATTTTAATAAAAGGTGCTTTCTAACTTTCTGATCTCGAGACACCTTTTCAAATGACAATGGCCATTGTTACAACTCTCAACTTCAAATCTTAATTCATTCCTGTAATATACACATACTACAAATTAAGAATGAATTAAACATAAATTAAGAATGAATTTAATTGAATATTATGTTAATAATTATACTTATAACGGCGGGGAAAATGTGACAAGATCAGTAAAGTATGGAAGATCATATATTTAAATATATTTCGTTCTTTGTCGTTATCCACGCAATTCCCGATTCCAATATTGCCATCGAGCGAGTACGTTGTTTTGTTCCGACCATCGCCAGCAATATCGAGAATATCAAATTATACAAATGCAGTCGTGGATGGTCACGCCGATTATCGCGAACAAAATTTATCTTTCGAGCGGTGTTCCCGCATCCACTGTATTTCCAGCATCCAACGATTACAAGACGAGGCAGGCTACCGACATACACACAGGCGTACGTGGCCGCTTCCTTTGATACGCTGCTGCAATCCTAATCCCCTGTGCTTACATATCGCCGATGTTGTCCGTGAAATTGCATAATATAATCCACCCACGGTAGCGGAAATTCTTCGTGGGAGTACGCGCGCGTACCACCCAGCCGACAGCTGGCAAAACGATGAATAATGTCTTGAAACAGAATACGAGGGATATTGGTTCTTGGGTAGGTTACCACAGACCACGTGTGCAATTATTTTTGACACAATGCTGCGGTAAAATCATGATCTCCTTAACTAAGCATTCTTGCTTCTTTAAATATTTCCGAATTACTTAATACTTGAGTTATTATCAAACTTTTTAATTAATTACGATGTGAGTAATGTTATAATATATTCGTCAATTTCCTTAAATTTTTTCAAACAAAATGTAGGATTTAGGAAAATGTATGATAGCGATCGAAAAAAATATTCAGTGAACACTTGGAATCCTTTTTTATAGCTGCAATGTTAAAAAGTAGGATACGAAAGATAATGTAAATTCGTTGAAAAATAATTACAAATAAATATTAATTTCGATTAAAACAAAAATTTCTGATATTTTCATACACTTTTCCTAGAAATAATAAATTTTCTTAGATTTCAATGTTTTAGAAATAACAGGAATTCTCCTTTTTCTGCAACTTATTTATCTTCGTCATTAAAATTCCTTGCCTAAAATGAATTGTACACCGTCCAAGAGTCTTGCTTCTTGTAATCAGTTCTACGAAAAACATTCTTACACAAACTCGTCGAGAATGAATTACTGTTAACCACGAGGACGTCTCCACCATTCCACTCACATCACTCCATCCCAGAAACAAATCCTTCAAACTCAAACCCGCCGATAGAATTTCCAATCATCTTCAAACGGTCAGAAATTATCTTCCTCTGACGTCAGGATTTCATCGACGAATCAGTCGAAACCCTTTTCCTGCCATTGAAGCTCAAGATACTCGACAGCGCAATCGTGAACACAACCGGAGAAGCGTTGACAGTAGATTTTTACGTTTCACAGTTGCTTCTGCGCGTAGAGTGGACGGACCACCGGTGAACATGGCTCGTTCGGAACATTCTTCAAGGAACGTTGCATCCTCGCGCGAATGACATACGATCGAGACGTTTAAGCGAGGTGTACAGGTGTCGAGGTCCTCGAGGCTATCTTTAATCGGCCATCGAAGAATTACGCGACGTACCAAGCGTACACACGGTGGTTCGTTCACGAAATCGGCGTCAAATACACTTTACGTAGCTTCTTAACGATGAACAGTGGTCCCGTGTAAACGATCGTAAATACCAAAATCGCGTGCGTTCGATCAATTAACGGCGCACGCGTAAGCGCAGTGACCGGTATTCGGTATTTTCGATGATGTGTAATGCCTACGGCCTGTAAATGCTCCTTAATGTTCGATTACCGCGCCATGGGGTAGAAACTGGTCGTTACGCGTTTATTCGTAGCTTCTTGCGCAAACGACGAATACACGGTATCTCGGTAGTCTTAACAGTCGGCTAAAAATAATGTTTAACAAGTAGGGATTTTTTGCAGGTTACATTAATTCGAACGTTTATCACCTTGTGCTTGATGATATACGCCAAAGTATAGCGTTTTCACGGCAGGCTCGTCACTCGTTGTATTTCTTCCTTTTCATTCCATTCTGTTTACTTGGACCTAGGAATATAAGCACCATGCTTGAACGTAGTTTATGGGTGACTGACGTAGCTTGTGGGGGAATGAAAACTAATTCTGCTTAAGTATTAGCTGCATTTGTACCTGTATCTTATATTGCTAATTATGACAGTCGTTTATCATGTATGTTCAGTGGTTAGAATTTAGAGAAGTTTGGTATAAAATAATATATTGTTATCGTAGCTGCGCCAGGTTTGTCGTTCTTTTTATTCTTTCCTTTATTCGTGGATTACAGTACGTTCAGTTTTCCATTTCCTTTTTCTTGTCGGGAGATCCGTGTACAAGCCCGAACGACGCAGAAAGAAACTCGAGGAGATTCGACCGACCCTTGGTGCGTTTGAATGCGTTCACAGCATCTCGTGCAGCGATGTCATTCGAAAGGTGGTCGCTACCAGAAGGCGATCGTGACAGTCAATGTATACCTCGTTATTTACGCGACATAGTTTAAGACCACTTGTATCTTACAAATACTTACTTAAAATGTACAAATACGCTATAACGTACTAATACGCTTATAAGGTAGAAATATTTCTTGCCGGTTTGCTACAAATTCTAATAACAATGCAATGTAAAAATACGCAAATCGTGGTAAGGCGAATGAAATAAGAATTAGCGAGATTGAAAATAAAAAACAGCGAGATAGAAAATTGAGAGGATTTAAAACGGTTCATTTGCTTTATCCTCTCTTTATTGACAAATCTGTTCTGTAAGACAGTCGATAAGATAACTCCATACTTGTACATTTATTTAACGATACACAGAATTAAAACTGTGCAAATGAAGCTATTCTCGTGTTGTACAATTTTTCTTAACTTTAACAAGGATTAATTCTCAAAGAGTGGATTAACGTAATTATCGTTAAGACAGGAATCCACATCGTTACGTTTACATTCTTTGTTACAATACTTTTAAAAACCACATTTATGGAAGGTACGACCTATCCCAATCGATTTAAAAGAAGAATTTAAACGCTTTCGCTTCAAGTGCAAGAAACAATTAAAACCGCTATCAGCGATCATTACTTCCACTCAAGGTCCGGTCCACTATCGACGACCTAACTCACGAATCTCTCGTGGAGTTTCACGAAAGAACTCGATACGAACGTCCGGTTCGAAGCTGGTTCGCGATCCGAATAAATAACAGGGTCGTAAAGATATAGCAGCCGTATTCGTCCGACAATGATTACGCCATAAAGACTCGTTTGCGGTGTTCGCGCACGACAGCTGTAGGCGTTACAATTATTTCAATAATCGATGCATAAAACTGGTCGTTGAAAGAGATAGAAAGAGACGAATAAGAGAAAAGATGAGAGGGAAATAGGCGACCAACAGACTAAAAAAGCAGAGTTGGACGCGCCGAATGGTCTGGTGGCCCGGTGAAATACACGTCGCTACAGAGCAACGTATATATACGTGTAGCACACGGGATACCAAGGTACCTACGAGCCTACCTGCAATCTATTTGCATGCAAGAAGTTCGCATGCTGCGCCGCCGCCGCCGCCGCCGCCGCCGCGTTATTTTTACTATTATTATAAAGTGCATGTTCCTACCCTTGCGTGCAGGCCGCATGCCGCTGCACTGTCCCGGCGATGGTTTATAAGGACTATAAGTTTTATTGAAAAGCCCTTGAGCTTCTTTTCTTCTTATTTTTTCCTTATTCTGCCTTGGTTCCCTTTTGCCTGAGAAGCTCAGTACGATATCGATAAACCAGGTCTCCGCAGCGAGGGAGGAATATGGCAGAATATGACCACATGTAATTTTTACGCATACCTTTTAGTATATCTTTTAGCACATATGTATATAGTGAGGTAGGATTGTATAAATCATCTAAGTTTCAACATCGTAAAATTCAACCTTGATCTTTGCACAGAATAATCAAACTTGTACGTTATGAGTCGTCGTTAGTCTTTAATACAGTATCGAGGCAATGAGGAAAAATCTGTTTTTTTTTTATTTAACCTGTTTGTTTTCGAGCTAGAAAAGTTGATATAACGAAGATTTATTTGACATATAACCGTGAAAGACCATGGCCGCCAAGCGTCGTGTCAGCTTGCGATGTACGTTAGGCTGTATAATGGTACTATAAGTACTCGCCGGGTGAAAAATAAAATATCGTAAAAGAAGAAAAGTCAGTGTTTTAGTTGCTTTACCGCCGTCCTTTGTAGTCTCGTAAAACCTTTTGATTTTCGTTTTTGGTAGTCGGAGGTATAGCGTTTAGAGAGGTAATCGATTATGAATGGCGAACCGTAGCGCCGGCAACATGAAGTACTAGAGAAGTGTATGGCTCTCATCGAAGGATGTTCTATTGTAATTAAACGTTGGAGGGAGAGGATTATAAAGCGAAGAGTGGTAGGGATAGATGGCGGTAAAACAAAACTAATTTACGACTGAAGAATTTATTGGCAATAAACAATGGGCTACGAGCGAGGAATTTAGCGAGGCTTTAAACAGTCGCGAGCATAATTTCATTCTAAATCGTGCAACTAACAGCGTACGAACGCTCGTTTCAACATACCGAGATATTGTTTCTGATGTATTTATTATTCTTGTAGCTGATTCGTGGGATCATTAGAGCCGAGCCTGTTACCATTACCACTACCCATTACGAATGGCCTCCATTTAAATAATAAATGACTTCATACAATTGATTCATACATGTGCTCCTACGCCGTTCGTTAAAATTTAATGCGCCAGCCAATTTGTTTAACTAAAGTCCCGCGCCTGCCCGCAACTGAAGTCCCTTTCTTTCTCTCTTGACGAGTTCTCTCACTGCTATATCTCGAAGCCCCACGGGGATGACGATCCTCGGTTCTTTCTTTTTCTTCCCTCTCGCGCGAAATTGAACATTTCTGCCAAGTCAGAGAGCCCCTCATCGAGAAAGAGAGAGGGAGAGACCGCATCAGTATGTATACCAATTACCGGACGCAACGCAGCGTATTGTTGAGCGAAAGCAACGCAACGCCCACGCGTAGGAATCGTACCGAGCGCGCATCTTGTCAGGGTGATCGTGTAGAGAACCTCGTGCACATTGCAGGAAGTCACGTGCACTTGTGTGCATCCCTGTCAGGCGCGC
>NT_176906.1:2518523-2542913 GCF_000188095.3 Bombus impatiens | reverse complement strand
GAGCCTGTCGTACGCGCGCCTCTGAAACGAAAGCAACATCCATTTGCATGAAACTCATCGGTGCACACCGCAAGAAACTGAGGGATCGCTGCTCCACGGGCGTAAGTGGAAGGAGGAACGTAAAATGATCGATCGGTATAATAAACGGTTACTTTTGAACGAACGCCTTTAACCCTTGTCTATGGAGTGCCTTTGTCATTAGCACTGTCAGGATCGCTGGAAAGGAAACTGTAATGCATTTTGTCTTTGTTCGTTTGCTCTTAGCTTATTGCGAAATAGACTATATTTTTATAAGAACGGGTAACCTACTTTGAATATTTTATATACTTTTGTATGTTACATGAATTGAGAATTTTTCACAAACGCACAGAAATCCATTAATTATATGTAATATAATGTACAATATTAATTATATGTAATATAATGTACAATATTAATTATATGTATTATGTCTAATTATATATAAATATGTTAATTGAATGTAACAAGTTTTTGAGTCTCGTGAGTTTTGTGTGCCAAAATGAATAATGTAAAAGTTACATGTGTATTTTTATTAATTACGTATTGATGCGCACGAGTAACGCATAAATCTCAACAAATTGTCTCTAGTTAGGATTAACTTTAAATACAATAAAGTAGGGTTACTTCAATTTTTTGTCACATACATGTTTTGTGACGTAATATGATGCTTTTCTGATAACAAGCAGCTATTGTAATTTTCTGATGTATTCTATTATAAAGTTCCTCTATATCTCTTCACGGTATGTAAGATGAATCGCAAATAGCAGAGATAGCCGAGGGCAGGTTAGTTCTGTTTAACGACCGATATCAGCTAGTGATAACGCAATATCCTCGTGTACACATGGGTTGAACGTCTCGCATGGGTAGGCCAAGTAACTGTAAACCGAGTTTGCGAGTATGCGAAGCTTAGAGACGCGAACTCATCTCTGAAACCTTGTTCTATCAGTTTTGCCTAGGTTTACGGTACTACGAACAACGCCTGGTTGGTTGTTTAAGTAGGTCGTGGTGCCCAAGTCGATTCCTATGCTTTGTCTCTGTGAGAGAAGTCTGCGATATCGCATTTTTATGTCCCTTCCAATCTTTAGAGAAGATATTGGAATTCTAATGGGAATGATAAGTGTCATTCTAGAATTCATTCTTTTATAACAGTTTTTTAAATCGTTAACTGAGAAACATGAATTATTTCCATCTTTTATTTAAATACCGATTGTTGTTTTACGTATAGCTCCGTTCTTTTATTAAATAAATTACGTCACATTTTCGTTTACAGTTTTCTTTATCAGCCTATAATTCTGTACTTGTAGAAGTTTGAAGGTAAGTTAAATGTGTTTTAGTAACTTTCCACGATCAATATTCGGAAGCTAGCTAATAAATCCGTATCAAGGTCATAAATCTTGAACGTAGTGTCTTGTTTAAGAAGAAAAGGCACGAACAAGCGTTTTCTAATCGATCGAATTAACGATACGTTTAGTGGAACAACCAATTTATTTCGATAAAAATAGAGCTCTGGAAGGTGGTCGTGTTTCACGATTCCGCGGAGGTTCGCTCGATACTTGCTCAATGATCGTTCGAACGAGAAGTGGGACAACGCGTTGCAGGATCGTCATTCCTAAGACGGTCTCGTGGCGTTGCTAAACATTGATATATGTGCGGCGAAAAAACCTGTGAATATGTGACGTAGGATGGTTATCTTGTTATTGTGGCGACGATGGCGAGTCATTGTTTCCTCGCGTATTAATGCAATTGACACAATGATACCAGTTAATAGTCGTATTAATCCACATGTTTATTATATCTATCGACTTTTTACATTGATTTTCAAAATTATTAGATATATAAATAAATTGGTGAATTCATGAAAACAAAATAAAATATAAAAGGTCGATCAATTTTCTGTTTTTAGTTTTCTATATTCTCTCTTACAAACTGAACAGTCATCTAGCTGGATACCGAACGTAATGAATTATGTTTTGTTTCCTGGCAGTAACCAGGCGGGAAGTGAGCAACAAATCATATCGACACACTCGACACAAGATTTCTGCATCCTCCCACGTCCTCAATCGATCCTCCCCTTACACATGCTTCTCCCGTAAAAAAGCAGTGTCGATGTCTTCATAAACATTTTCATCTGTTTATTAATATTGTCTTGTATTGGAATAATTAATTATCAACCTATCGACATAATATTTGATAGCAAACTAACGAGTAAATCAGAGCTACATACCATTATCCTTGTTGCTTCAATGTGCTCCAGGATATCTGAAGGTTAGATTAACACTTACTCCTTCGTTTTGTTAGCCAGAAACCGAAGACCTTCGAGTATCATCGTTCTATCTATCTTACCAATATACATCCTATTTCTTTCAAGAAAAGTTAAACGTATTGATTCACTCTATCATATTACAAAGCTTCAGATCAAAAGGATCTGGTGGATAAGTAACACATCAATTTTCCAATGCATCGACGTTTCGAATCAGCGAGTAACGCAACGTTATTCTACAATCTGTAATAGAGCTAAGCTCTACACATTTACCCTTCATGTTCATCGCTTCTCGACGAAAAGAAGGAAAGCTATACTAAGGATATGCGTTACGAATGCCTTAGCAATTAAAATGCCAGCATCGTTTATATTTTACACGTCTGGAGGTCTGGTATCTCGATGAAGATTCGTTGCGCTGGCCGACGTTGCGTTGTGTATACGAGACGCTATTCGCGAGAGTCAGTCGGTAATTGTTTTCAGGGGAGCAAGAAAAAGAGATTGTGCATCCCCGATAGGTTCACCTTGAAAAGTTTCTCGCGCCGCACCGTGATCGAAATCGTGGCTTAATGAAACGTGCACGATTTTTGCCAGGAATTATGCTGCCTAATGGACATCGTTCTTCGTCGCTACTCAAAGTTTAATAAACGCAATCGGTTTTCATATATCGTCCGCTAAGAAACAAGAGCTACTCGAGTACATCCTAGTCAGCCGGTTTTAGAGGACGACCGTGTAGGTTTCTTTTTTCTGCACAGCAGACTGCACCAAGATACGACGATTTTAATTGAAACGTAATACTATCGGAACGGACGAACGCATATTTTATATCCGGATTTCCACTGTGGTAATTAGAGGTTCTAACATGGCGGATGTTCCTTTAGTTTTATTGGTTTTATCGAGGATAAGAGGATTAATGGAAATGAAAGGATGTTGGAAAGATTACGTCGATTTTGTTGGTGTAGTAGTAGAGTACACTTGTCGGATTTCATTAGGGAACAAATAGTTGATATTAAAGCAGTATAGTGATTTTCTTTGTTATTGGTTTATTGGTTTTATTCGTGTTTGGGATGGGAATTAATGGAAACGAAACTACATTAGGATGATTATGTCTGATTTCTTGGTTTAATAGAGTTTCATTCGTCGAACTTCCTCAGAGACATATGATTCATATTATAACAGTTTATATTAAAGGGATATACTGATTCTCCTTATTACGTAGGCTTTTTTTAGAGAATTTTATGATTATAGCTTCGCGTTCAAATAAGTGGTTTCAACCGAAAGGAGTTTAGTTGATCAGGTATCAATCGAAAGTTTGTTCTAACAAACGGAGTGCAGTTCTCCAATTTAAATTTAACTATGCTAGAAACCTTGGCTACTGTGAATTTGTTACTTCCAGTTTGAAATTTCCAGTTTCAAGTGAAGTTGTAATATTATTTTCAATTTCGTACTTGCTGATATTTGTTCTATAAATCAAGTTGGCCAAATAACTTGAATTCGTACAACTGGAATTAATATGAACAGAGTTCTGAATTTTCAAACGTGTCGTTTCATACATAGGTAAAACGTGAGCGCGAAGAGTGTGTTCATGTCACGAACGCGAAGAAAGTAACGAATGGTACTAATTTATTCGATATTAAGAACGTATGAAGATATATTTCGCGTCATTGTCGAGGCACGCAAACTCAATCGAGGATTACATTAGGGTACAGAAGAGGGATAAGGAGATAGAGGAGCAGAGAAAGAGACGGTGCCACGTTAGCTGTGGAAAATGAGTGGAGCCGCGCGGCTCAGAGTTGCTGGAATTTATTAGCGATCGTACATACAGATACACCAGCGCATCGCAATAACACTTCTTCTAACAGGTTTCCTTGGCTTCGATAAAATCGTCGGCGGTCGCGTTGCACCTTTTGCAACGCCCTGTACGCACCTGCGCGTCACGTTCTCTACGTCGGATTCTTCTTAATAACGCCATTAACAGCGACAGTATATCCAGTCGCGCTTTCCTCCTGGAAAATCCTAACGCGTCACACCACGAACGGCAGTACTACTGGTATCGAATTACTGGTTAGTTTGTTCATTGGAATTATCGATTCTTGAGTAGAATAAGACCCTGTTTGATATTCGAGAGCTTCTGCTTTGATATTACGTTTGTTATCGAGCATCTGAAACTTCAATGGCAGTAAATAAATGATTTTATTTACAATCTTTTAAGAAGGAGAAAATATAAAAACACGCAACATTTGGTTCTGTCATTGTAAACTAGTGTTAAAGAATAATTCAAATTTTACTTCTCGTCAATTGTTTCAGTTGAAATTATCGTTTTTGTTACTTTGAGGCAAGCAGACATTTAAAAGTAAATGTTCAAAAAAATGTTATTGCAAGAAATGAATGATATATTCAATGCTATATTCGATAATATATTCAAGGAAGTAAATACAAATGAATCTTCGATTTTTTACTTCTTCATACCAAATGAAAAATAGATTGGAAAGTAAGATGAAAATAAAAGGATGCTCGCAGATTTCCATACAATTCTTCGATCTGGACTTGCGTAGCAAGTATCAAGAATGGAACGTTGGGTCATCCAGCTTTCCATCAAGCAATTCTCTAATTAATTATCGTTATTCCGTGCCACATGAATACTCTATTCTCTCCTTACCATACAGGTGGTTATGTGCGGCGTGGCGAAAGATATATCGACATCCTCCTGTATGGCAAAGCGCGCGGCGTGTTTAGCGAGAAAGCGCATGGGTGTAACGTTGCAACGGAGCCTATTTTTCTTCGTAACTGTCTAAATGTTAAACGCGAACGTGGCAACTCCAACCCGTTAATTATTTCGCGGCATTGTGTATTATGACAATATATTAGACGCATTATTTCAATGTTTCTTCGTTGTTTCGTGTCAGAGTTATGTTAACTGTTCTTAGGTACCTGTGTAATATTTCATCGTTGTGAGATGAGAATTTTGCCGATTTGTAAAATTCATTCTTATGCAAGTCTACGCAACAATTCTACGCTGTTATTATATTCGATATGTATGACATTAAATGATAGGTTGAAAAATTAAAAATTAGCAAAAATACGGACAAGCAATGTGTAAAGGTGATGGCTATATAAATAGCTTTGTATAATTTACCGTTGAGTATAAACGAATGTATTGTTATGACATATTCTATTAAATTCTAAAACTTTACACATTATATTGAATAATTAAGTTTGTTCGATTTCTACTAATATATACATTTCGAAGAATTTATAAAAGTTGCTTAAGGAATATAAAAATACCCGTTTCAATTTTTTTGATAAAGGATATATATTTTTAGAGAGATGGAAAAATTGTATATAAAAGTGACGAGGTTGCGCGTGCTCTTTTAAGAAGACACGAATGAATTTATTACAATTTTGCACCAACTATCAAAAATTCCTATCAAAGTTTCTAGTCGATTATAGATTTTTCATCTTAGAATTCCCTTGTTTCCTCTTTCATTATGATCCTTTCGCTTTCCGAGTTTCGACTTGATTCGACTCGATTAGTCGCCGAGCAGCGCTTTCTAGTAACATTAGCATTTGAATGTATCGCGTATTGCGAAATTGCGTCTATCTCGAGGTACCGGCTAGCTCGTTTACAAACTCGCGTCTCGAATGTTAATTAACGCGGATTATGGGGCACGGCGAGAGATGATCGCTAAAGAGCCGTGCAAACTATCGACGAATTGATAGAACCGGCGAGATATCTAAGTCTGATCTCGGAAGTTGAATTTAAGACACGTTAGATGCGGTAATTGGTGCATGAAATAATGTTTGTAGCCTTATCGTATAACGTAAGAGGAAAAAATTAAAGGAAATTAAATAATAGATAATAAGGAAATGGTATTCCTCTATTTACGATATTTATACGATATAATAATTATTATTGGAGCTCTTTCATTTCCTGCTTGAATAAGGAAGAACATGTTATTGTTAGATTGCAGGTGCTCGGATATATGTATATAAGAAATTTAAAGACGTAAAAAACGTAGAGTGAGAGAAAGTTACTTTAATAAAGAAAATTTCTGTCAAAGATATCAATTTGCGTAAACTTGTGTTCGAAGCTTAGTTATTCCAAATTATCGTACGTATTGCCAACAAATATTTGATTTTTCGATATTTATCAAATTTTTCATCGCGAAAAATATAAAATATATCAATAAACTTGTAACATCTGACATTCCACGAATCCAACGTCTTACCGAATTACACACAATACCCACAAGGTATGTAGCTAATCGTGGTGGGTTCATGTAGAAACTCTGGAGGCTGGCTATTGCGTATTCCATTGCAACGGAAGATACACAAGAGCCGGTAGAGGAAGAGAACGAATAAAAAAAAAGTAAATTTCATCCATTCTCGCGCGAAGTCCAGCCGCGGCGCATATTGCACTTCGATAGTGATTCTAAAACAGTCGGGGGAGAACTTCTATGGTGCAGTAAATTCCCAACCGTCTCGTGCAATCATTCTAACCTACCCTTTGCTTAGCCTTCGTTTCACCGGCGGACCTTTGACTCTGAAATGGACCCTTTCTTCCTTCGTGGTTCCGCTCGGGTAATTTGCGATCAGGGCACTGAGCATCCGATTCTTTTTCGCCAACGATCGACGCTTGTCCTTCGATCTCGAACGTGAGACGACGCGCACGATAGCCTTCCCTGTCCTTATTCTCGTGTAGCTTTCCAACAGGATTCGAAGAAGAAAATAGTCACGAATATTTTTTATCCTTCGCTAGTTTGACTTTCGTGCGAGACGATCGTAGATCTTCGTTTTCTTCAATGGATCCCTTCGATTTGTTCTTCTGTTTTTCTTTCGAAGAAGCACGACGAGAGACGAGACGAGAATTTAGATATTGTCGTGATCGTTTGACGAGGCTTGATTTTTGAGGCTTGATTTTTCAGCAGAATTTTTGGGACACTGAACGAATTTATAAATATTTTACAATATAACGGAGAAGGGATTAGTCATTCAGATAGAGGTCGGATTGAATTCTCGATGATTTTACCTCTGGTAGTTATTCAATTATGGTATTTATAATTTTCCAGTAATTTCCTTAATCGTCCGCGTCCTTCGGCACAATAATTTTCTTTCTCCGATTATCGTCGTTCGTCGGTTTTTAAGGACTCCAGTGTCGTCGATTAAGCCGATAAAAACATCATCGACACCTGGGAATTTTATTCATCACTCGAGGTTGAAGCAAACGGATTCACAGCACGAGGATTATACCGTTTGGTTCGGTTATTATTATTGGAAAGCGGAAAGAATCGCAGCGTCTCTTGTTTTCCACGATTTCGCGAAATCGACACGCTGACACAAATTACCGCAATTTTCCACGCTACTTGGTGTGCATTGAATGTACCTAATATCAGTAGTTCTTTCTCCGAGAGGAACGATATTTTAATTGAAATTTAACAAGTCTCGATGAACCATGGCATTTCTTTCGCCGAAGTAAAAAATATCCAATTAAATAATTGATTAAATTGACGGTGCAGAAAATATCCAATTAGGCAATTTATGCAGTTGACGATGTAAAACATATTCAATTAGACGATAATTGATAAAATCAATCCTGTATAAAACTCCAATCAAAATTGACGATGTAAAAAATATTCAATCGATAAAATGAACGCTGTAGAAGATACAATACAATTGATAAGTACCCAAACAGAAAACCGAGAAGAAATATATGAAAAAAAAACAGAAAAACGATGAAACAACAATGACTAAAAATGTATAAAAATAATTCGACCCATATATACTCTCTCTGCAACGGATTCTAAAACGCACATGACGCAACGTAGGGAAGAGAAAAACGATCTCCCGTGTCATCGACCATGTTGATGACGATACCATTATCCGAGGATCGTGTTTAGCGCTCGAGGTTAGAATACTTCGAACGTAATTAAGAAACGTTCCGGCTGGAACGCGTGTAACCATATAGCTTGGCTTCATTGTCTCTAGCATGTGATGTTCGCGCGTGCACGTACATATTTTTTTTATCGCGAGGTCGATAATTATTATCGAATCAAAGGGGACGACGCCGCTCGATGAGCTCCTCGCTGGCTCTTTTATGCAGCGTGCACGCCTGCCGATGGCAAGAGGTCAGCTCGCGAGGCCTTCAGCCTATGGAGACGTAGCGCAAACCAACCAGAGAGATTCGCCAGATACATCCATCTCCGGACGCGGCCGATGCATCCTTGGAAATAATCAGTCGGCCTTCCGCCCGTGTCAACCGCATTTTTCGTCTTCGATTCCCCGTTGAATCGACTCGTCTCGTTCCACCGCGATCCTGCCTGCCGCAGATTCAAAGGGAGATGTCCTCGTGGAACGCACCATTTTGATCCTGTCGGCAATACATCAAGGTTTCCATCTGCTTGCTCGACGCTAGGGGAAGAATAGAGAACGAGTTGGTCGCAGGTGTGAATTGTGAATCGATGGAATGGGTGACATGGGATAGTCGTATGGAGTCGCAAAGGTATACCCAGGTGTTGTCGGAGCATATAGTGGTTTGCTAGAAAGTGTTTGAGCACTTATCACAGGAAACTTTTACGTGTATATTGTATGTGTTATATTTTGCCATCTTAGGTATGCGGTGAATGTTGAAGATGGACCCACTAAATATCGAATAATAAATAAGTACTAAATATTTATTAAATAAAATGTTTCGTATTAGACGCATAATATATTCGTTAGGGGGCTTTACAACTGCTTGAATACTTTCGTCAGCAACTGTAAATATACATAGAGGAAACTTTCTTTGGATGTAAAGTTGCATTCGTGAAGAACGTAGTTTGGACGTATAAAATTATAAACCAGGTATCGCCGAGAAAAGCTTGCATGTTATTTATCGTTATTGATTACTCGATTAATAAATTGTTCATTGAAATATAACGGTTTAATTTGTTGCGTCGTCAATGTGGCCCGAAGTAAGCAAGCAACTCTCAGAAACAATGGATGGAATTATCGTGCGTATGTTTCATGGTATTACCATATTGCGTTAACCGTGGTTTAAACCGCGACTTCGTTCGGTGAGATCGCTATTTGTATCGCGATGCGTCCTTGGCGAGAAATTCACTCTAAAAAGGCTGCGAACTGACTGCGTTGGAACACCGGAAGAAATGTTTTCTTGCCAAACATTGTCCCGAGACGCTCGCTGTATAAACTACGCTCAGTTTTTGCTCGTTTCTTGCACGCACAAAAATCTTATAATGTGCGCATCCGCCGTAAAATCTCATAACAGGAGGAACATCGAGCGTGTCTTGCCCCCAAAGAGAGGCGCTCGTTATTTCTTCCCCGGTGAAATATTATTTCCGGCCGGGGATCGGTTGTTTTCTTAGGCAACAAAGAGCTCCTTCCGCGATCTCCTCCGTTGTCGATTTTCCTTTCTTTTCACTATTTTCTCTAGCATGCGCGGAAATTTCTCCTGTGATCAAGTTTTCATCCATTACAAATGAAAGACAATTTTCTCCACTTCCTGTATCACATTCCTTGTGTCTATGAATATATAATTTGAAACCGTATACAATCGGGTATCAAAGGTAGTAAAATATTCGAAGATTCACGAGGAAGGTCATAGTAAATTCCATTCATTTTCATCAACGTGAATGGACAGAACTTTCGACTCGATTAATAATCTCTCCCTCTTCCTTCACGGTTTTAGATTCGGTTTATAAACCCGACGCTTGACGTCCCTTGATACGCTTAACGAGCACTAAATCCCGAATTAAAC
The DNA here is from genome assembly GCF_000188095.3 of Bombus impatiens. Taxonomy (NCBI): domain Eukaryota; kingdom Metazoa; phylum Arthropoda; class Insecta; order Hymenoptera; family Apidae; genus Bombus; species Bombus impatiens. The sequence goes on along the minus strand of NT_176906.1, from coordinate 2,532,882 downwards.
GATCCAGAAACTCGTTCAACGGAACGCACCTCGTTCCGCTGTGTTCTAAAAAACCGTGTTTCCCCTTAATGAGTCTTGGCAATTAATACCGCGCGTATCGTTTAAAAGTGTCTCGATGAAATTGTCCGTTTCTTCCATAAACTATTAACAAACAAAAGGAAAAGAAATACTTTTCGTACTCGCTGTACCTAATTATACAATGATGTTTATTCGTCATAGCGTTTTATTTTATTTATCACTATACCCTTGTATCGAATGATATTAAAAATTTCCTTAGATATTACTATCGGAATATAAAGCGAAAAAATTATCTGACTGGAAATATTTGCACGCTATTATCAATTCGTTCGTGATTGCAAAAGAGCATCAACCTTCTCGCAATTTACAACAAGAAATCAAGAGGAATGTGGAGCTATGCTGAGTATCGCCGTTAAACGTTAATCAAGTAGAATCGCGTCCCATTAACCGCGGCGAAAGGAGGACCATGACGAGCGAGCCTTTGACCTGCGAATCCATTGGAATAAGAAATCACGGTTCAACTTCGCCGCCGCTTTCCACCGTGGCTTCGAACGTTCTCTTCGCTGGCTGTTTATTCATTCGGCGCCGTTTCAGTGAATGCTGATAGAGTTTTGATTCGCGGTCGATTTGAATTTCCAAGCAGCCTCATAGTACACGACGACCGCACGCGAGCGTATTTCCTTCGTTCTGCTTGCGCCGCCTCGCCATGAAATTCAAATTCTCGTCGAACAGTCGAAGGTTATACCGAATCGACGATTAGGGAAATATCGTAACACTTTCTGTTTCTGAAATCGATGCACCTTTCTTAAATCTAGCAGCTGATCGATTCTGCGATAAATTGTATTGGTGGTGTAGATAGAAGCATTCGTTAAATGCACATAATATCTCGAAATTTTTGCCATGCTAATGAAATCTCAAAACATTTTTAATGTGCTAATGAAATTTCAAAATATTTCATATAACACACAATATGAATATTTTCTATAGTAATATTTTCGTGAGTCATATAACACTATAAGACTCCATAATAAATCCTATCATTTCCAAAAATCATCGCTAATATAAAAAGAATATGCTTTGATGAAACAGTAGCTTTACCTCATTTTTTACCGAATATTGTCTTGTCACAGATCAGTCGAGAACAAATCCATAGTTACCGAAATTTTTTCGTCGAAGACAGGAGCTTATAAGCTTCTCGAATTCGTGTTTTTGAAATTGTCAGACTACCCAGAGAAATTGTAGAACTTCAATACGTCGCCTCCATTAAACGAGCGAAAAACCGTAAGAAAGGAGTTTAAAAAAAAAAAGACGAGTCGCTTCTGAAAAGTGGCGGAACGGTCGTAAAGCTGTAGAACAATTTGAGGCGGGTTGGTGCGTAGGCGCTGTTTGAATTTTTTTTGTCCCGTGCGAAGGAAGCTGGACGACTCGACGAAGAAGAGAGAAAGAAGGAAAGGAATGATTCACGATTATTACGACCGCTCCTCATTCTGGCCACGAGGTCGTCCTTAGTCTTCGCCGCTTTAACCGGTAAGGTGGTCAGGGGTTTCCGTACGATATTAACGTGTTTTACGGTACTGGTGTCATAGGCCATATTTTTGTTTGGCGGCGTTCCTCGTTCGTGGCAGACGTACGGCGCCGCGTAAATTAATTTCCCAATTGATGGTCACGGAAGCTCTGTTACTTCGCTTGCAGTTCAGTTGACTTATGTGTTTTAACTATTGTCCAAATCTCTTTTGACATATCGTCTACCACATAAGTATTTATCCATCTACTTTTTCAACGTTTCATATCATTTAGAAATGCTTTTGTACCGCTAGAAAAGTTTGATATTATGAAATGTAGAATTTTATAAAATGAAGCTTCATTTGAAACTCAGGGCGTATGCAAATACTTCTTGTAGCGATATATTTATACATCTTCTTTTTCTAAAAAAAAAAAACTCCCCGATAATGGTGTACACGTTCCTATGGATTTATTCTACAAGGAAGCGTTCTTGTAATCAGTTACAACGTTTAGAGTCAACCAGCGCGATTGTGTAATCAATTGTGAAAGGATGTTACACTTTTACGTCTTTCCGTAGTTCGTACGGGTGTGAAAGTATTGTGAAATAGGAAGCAGAATCTCTTCGTTCTTCGTTTCAAACGCGTAATTTTCAAAATTTATTACAGAGAAAGTGATCTAAATAGCAGACAACAAGCCTTCGCGAGTCTAATAACAGTCATGCTATACTATAAATTACTACACTACAAATTTACAAGAAGATTCGATAGCGACTACTACCTCTCTCGTTTATCTCTTCGAATTTAATGGAACTATTACATCGATCTTTCGGATCAACGACTCAAAGATATCGTCGCGAGATAATCATAGAACAAATCAGACATCTTTCCTATCAATTATGTGGAACGTTTTCAGTCAGGTTCCTAATAGAATTGCCTGGTATCGGACCGAATACCCTGAAGAAATCGATAAAAGCAATCACGCGATTCCGTTCACGCTGATTCGCTCCTTCTCTCTCCGCTTCCGTATCGTTCCAGCAATTAGAAGCATCAAAAGAGCTGGAAGATAATGAGCTAACTCGAGACGGATCGCAGTTGCTGATTTTAGGTACGGTTCGAATACCTGGCGATCTGCGATTCGTAGCTCTCTCGCAAGCCAGAGAGATTATCGAGCCGGATGGTATGCGCTTCGAAGAATGTGGAATCGATATTGTTTCGCTTCGACCGAACTCCGTGATTCCAGTCTCTCTCTAATTATACCATGGCCTCGGTACGCTCCCTTGCTAGCCTCAGATTATCTTACGAAACAAAAAAAAAAAAAAAAAGAAAACAGTCTCCTTTTCATGGTCGAGACGTAACGAGTCGTTAATTGACGGACCTCGAGATGCATTCAGTCGCCGTTTGATTTTTGATCCACCATCGTAATGGCGATCGACTTCGAACGGATGTTTCTCGATAGCTTTACCCCAGGCAACTGCAACAGGAGTTGGGATGGAATCTTGGTATGGTTGTTTTTGTTTTGTACGTAGATGGTAGAATCGATTAAATGATTAGCTTGCTGGAATTAAATATCGGTTCAGTGCTTTTCTCTTTATTATTTCATCCGTTATTTCTCTTTTCATTTCTACTGTCTTCTCCATTGTTCGAATTCTAATATAGATTTCATGGAAAAACCTGTCATTGTTTTGACCATCTAAGACCTATTGTTTCTTAATCATATTACCAATTTAATCGATCGTTAGTCGTTAAGGTGCACGTCGCGAAAGCTGCGAAATCAATTTCTTAACGAGCAGAGAAAGTCCCTCGTGTTACCATCACCTTTTCATTAGCAGAGATCCGGCATCAATCATCTAGCCGTTTCGGCCACTCCTGAAACATCGTAGAATTTCAAATACTGCGCGAATCTGACGGGATCGACCGCCACGATCAATCACCGTCAGTCTGAACCGCACCTGGTCATCGAGTACCCACCTAAAGTATTTGAAACATTGGCATCAGAATCGTGGGAGAACAAGCTTTGCGAGGCTAGGTTGGCCAACAGGGGAAACCAATACAAAACCACTATTTAGCAATTGTTTAATGATAATAATGACAACTACCTTTGCGTACGTTTTCATGAGTAATATGGCCAATAATAAGCCATTTGGACAAAAGTTTTACACGGTATGTAACGAATGCCGAGTGGGTATATTTCATCTTCACTGTTTATAAATTCGATGTACCCGACAATCATCGATATTACTATTCTTAGTTTATATTAAAAGCAAGATCCATTCTCCATGGACATCAAAGTCAGAGAATAAAGGGATTTTGTTTTATTGTTAATTTAAGTACTACAATTGAACTCTTGAATACTATTTGTATTATTTTATGTTCATTATGGAGACATTTAATAAATGCGATATTGATTACACAATTTGTTTCATAAGTTCAAAAGTTATGGGGATCTAGAACCTGAAGTACACAGTTTTGTACTTTTCCATACCAAGTGCATACTCGTTGTTCCATCTAACGACAAAGAAACGGAGGGACGACTACCAGCAGTGCCCTTTCCGCGGACAATCTGTTGATTTATAGTAACACGCGGCCTCGATTCGTATATATCCCCACGCGGAGAAATATACAGTCCGGCATTTATTTCTCCGTGGGTGATTTATGCTCGGCCGATCCTCTACTTGTGCCACGTCCGCGTCGCAACGAGGGCGTCACATTGCCGCTGCATCGAGGGATTCCGATCTATAACGTTGAACGCATACCGGACGGTGGTTCGGGTTCGATCGTGCTGACCGAGGCATTGCAAAAAGTCCTTTGCTTCGAAGAAACATGTCTCGCGAGGCCAGCTTCCAGAGAATCTTCTCGCGACTTCGAAGCTTCTTGGGGAGCTCAGTGCACATTCAAAAGGGGTAATCGATCTCCAAGACGATTTATGACGCGGAGGATAGCTTTTCTTTCTATCGAACGTGTACCACTAACAGAATTCATCTTTGTGCAGCTAATATCGCGGAGCAAGACTAACTGGTTTATCTTGTTTTGCAAGAATTCGATTGGTTCTGTAAACTATTCATACATTCCTATTATGCAGGGCTGGAGAGAAGACTAACCGATGGTACAGATGGTTTCGTCAAGCTTTGCGTTGCATCAAGCAACTCTTCACACGATCAACCTTTCGCGACGAATTTTTCTCTTAATCATACGATTCTTCTAAAAATCAATATGGTTAACTATGGTTCTTATCAGTTTCATGATTTAAGTATTCATAAGTTCTTTCGTCTTATAAAGATGGCACAAGTAAATGTATAATGGCAAATAAAAAAATATAATGGTAAAATAAACGATAAATTTTAAAAGATACAGAACTCGTAATATCATTGCTTTTGTCTATAATACCAGAATAATAATCGTGCCAGAAAAATTATATCAATGTTTCTAAAAATCACCTTGCTACATCTTGTGCCATTACTCTGTAAGAGTACACATAACCACTTCGGCCATTAATACGAAATATAGCCAAAAATTCGTATAAGATTGAGGTCTTCCCATCTCAGCATAGTACGCAATGTATTTTACAACTCCAGAAACCTCCAGCTACTCCAATCCTATCACGAAATCTGATTAAATTTTCATTAAATTTTCGCTTTATTATTCGATCAAAATACCTAGCAGAATCCAATTATATCTTTAAATTTTCGAGTCTTCAATTTTACGAAACAGCGTATACATCGAAACTTCCAGGCGCCATGTCGAGTGGCGGTTAATCCGGCGATGCTGAGTAACAAGGTCGGAGCAAATCGGAGCAAATGAGGTTGCGGGGCGGTTGAAAAGGGGACGGAAATCGTGGGCCACGGTATCCGTTCATCTCCTTAATCACGCGGTCGTGTTTGAGCATGGAGGGCCGTGGTGTTCACGGCGAAATAAATAAGCCGGCCACGACCACGCTCGCGGTACACAATGCGCCACCATTTGTCTTGCCAGGTTCGTTTATTTGGTGCTTATTAATTTCAACAACGAAGCAACCTGCGAAAGCCTCGATGATAAAGTGTCTCTCCAACCTGGCGTAGAGCATAAGCGTGAACCTCTCGCGGATTTAGGCAGTTCGTTGTGACAAAGAATTTTGTTAGGCGAATAAATGAGTTCGGTAGCTAGTCGTGTCCCTTTGTCGAGTCACCGCCAACTATTCGTGATTACTTTCTTTTAGAATCTCTGGAAACTGATGGACGATTTGTTTTGCGTCTCTACAACGCGGATTTGCTTTCTTTTTTCTCCTTTTGGATAATAGAATTAACAAAGGAGGATCTTAACAACAAATGGACTCGTATACGAACGTCGGGGGACTCGGAGATTAAGGTTCGATGATTTATCGGTGAGATTTTTGCGATGTATCTTGGAGGATTTATACGTAGTTTTCTGACGGTGCTTGTAGCAATTGATTTTCGGAAGAGATTTTTCGTACACGTTCGATTTACGTAAACGCTGAGCTTGATTAATATCCTCGGTCTCTGTGATGTATCCTTAATTGCAGATTAAACAGATTTCTCAATTCCTCCGTTGCAACTGCATTCTATTCAGTCATTCCCTTCGGACGTTAATCGTAAATGATGCGTTCGTTTGAACGTGCGAAACAAAGGTATAACCCACATCTTCGTTTGTACGATGTACTTAAACGATCATTCATCAGAGTAAGAGTATCTATGTTGGTAAATAAAATTCTTTTGCATATATTGCGCACCATTCCCTTCTGTCAAATAAAATCCAAAATCTCTGAAACAAAAATTCTTGGTTGTCCAATATAAATCTTCTCACGTACTAATAACGATGCGTCTTTTCGAGTTAAAGAAAATCATATCCAATTCGTGTAAATACGAGATAGGGTAGAAATCTGCAAGAATCAAAGTCAGAGAATAAACTATGAGCGGAATTATATTTTATCAGTGGGAATTTATGTGGTCGTAGTCTCAATGCGGCGTTCGGCCTGATAAATGACTCCGATAGCTCGTTCGCGATTCAGCCACCGTCAGAATTGCGTTATTTATTCCTCTCGGAAGTGGCGTGTCGGGCCATTCTTTGGCGTGGATTCTTTCGAGATCGGATCGGAGTGGCGCGTATATGCACGCGTGAGCGGTAATAACGCGCATCCGTATTCCATGGCAGTTTGATAACTTCCATGCGGTTGTACTACAGATTTGAGTTATTCAAGGGAATTTGTTCGCGTCACTGGTACTGCACGGCTCTTCAGGGCGCATAGTTAGTACGTTATTCCGTTGGATAATTCTTCCACCATTCGACTCCACGTGTCTGCGTATTTATTGATTTTTACAGAGAGCTTCGAAACATTACGAGCTACTTTCATACCTGTGTGATAGACGATAAGACAGAATCTTCGTGAATATTTTGTTCTCGCTTGGTTTAAGATTGAAATTAGTAGTTCGACGATCGCGTGTGCGTTACGTTGCATTTGAAGTTACGTCGAGGTTTACGATACTTGGGTAATTAACGATGCTTGGGTTAACTCAGTTCCCTCGATATTCAGTAGGTCGTTTAATTACTGATAAATATTAATATGATAATTTTACATTAGGTTTGGAATTAAAAATACTTGTTATTCACTTCTTTTCTCTTGATTTAGTACATAATTTCGTATCTCCTCCACCCCTTGTATTTATTTAATATTTACAATGATTTCGACATTGTGTGTCAAATTCATTGTAAAAACGATCTTCAATTTTTGATAGAATCGATTAACCGCTATAGGAGAACATTTCTATACTCGTCAGACTAATAAACGTAAAAATAATAATCGCGAGTATACGTATGCTTCGTTATCAATTCTTATTCTCCTTTCTCTCTGGGTACACTTATGCATAATTCGAGAGAAAGAACTTTATTATTTCATCTTGCTGAATCAATCAGATTGAATACCATGTTTATGTATTACGTAGGATCCTGAATATCGACTTTTTATCTTGATTAAACGTTTCTTCGACTAACGTGTTGATTTTCTCCGCAATAATCGTCTCGTTGATTTACGATTACAACATAGCGAGGAAATATTAAAGTAAAATGTATTATTAACTCGCCCCTGTAACACTATATGTATCTACTCACAAAAATGATTACGACAAAATTACAAAGAAGAGAACAAAATTCCAATCGCTTCACGCGTTGCTAGTTTGAAGGATAACCACGCTGCAAAGGTTAAGAATTCTCACGACCGTCCAGTATACTTAACCAAAGTTCTCGGCAATTTTCATCCATACCTGTCCCGATGCCACGATCACTTGGCGTATTATCGTCGCGTACATTTCAATGATCAATAGCTCGAGGTCGTGGCGAGCACGTAACCACCATAGCAATCCCGTACACGCGTGAAACTGCATCGTATTTATTCGTTTAAGGATCTAAATATCGTTGCTGTATAATAATGCATTCATGTGAAAATTAAACCGAATGTAGCGAGAAAGTATGCACTATAAATCGAGGAAATAACGCGAGAGGGGAGGGGGGGCACAGTTTTCTCGGTATCCGAAATGGAAACGAGAGTTGGCGGTTGTAAAATTCAAATCGATCGCCTCTTATTTCCATATTAATGTCACGCGCGATATTCCCATTCGTAACGCGTCTGTGTGGTCCAGTAACGCGAGAACAACAATTTCTCGAGATATTTCATAAACCGATAATTTGCATCGAGCATGTACACATATTAAAAATTAACCTTAAGGAACGGTAATATTTAAGCTCGAACGAAACAACAGGTTGTTGCACGATGCTTGTAGAAAGACTTATCGATTTACGCGCTTTCGAGCAAGCAGTCCGTCACTGTAATAATTCCTTTATAATTAATTTTTAGCGTAAGTACACCATGCGAAGATTTAAGGTTATCGACGTGAGAGTTAAATCGTAACCTGGCTGCATATTTCGTAAGTGATCTTAAAAAAATAATTATTGTTTGTTTGTTTTAATGCGCTATCGGAAAAAAGTCGAATCTCTCTGCATTAAGTAAAGGAAGATAAAAATTATCTATTTGAAGAATATTTAAAATGTATAGGTTTGAATGAAAACCTTAAAAGAAGAACATTAGATAATATGTTTATTTACTCCAACGAACTTTCCCAACGAAAATTGCTACGTTATTGGTAAGGGGGTTAATCTAATCTCCAATGGTTACAAAATAAGTACACTTTGCATTAAAGGATCACAAAAAGTGTGAAAGAAACGCCAAAGGAAGAAGCTGCTCACCTTAATTCTCGAAAGAAATTCCAAAATGTCTTGTCATATCTTAACTATAAATTAGCCACGGCTTGCCATTATAGTCTATTAGCGATGTGGTCGTGAGAGTTGTTCGTGCATTACGATAATAGTTTCCAGCCGGATATTCCGTGTAGCGCAATTTCGCGACTCGTACTTCCTACGAACCATCAATGATCGAGAAATCGTTACGCACGATCGCGTGCAATCACGTTATCGGCCAGGGCCGTAAGACGATACATAGGAATCGCATATACGAGGCTTTGATAAAAAGGAAGAAGCGCGGTTAATGCGCAATTCATGCTGGCTTCGCTAGCGTTATGAGAAATGATGCACAACACGGTTATTGCCTCTCATTTAATTTACCATTCTTTGCAATAAAATTTAGCACTATAAATTTTATAAACTGTCTGTTATTAAGTACAAAGGTTCTTTAAATTATTCATATTAAAATATTCTCTGCAATAAAATTTTACATTATAAATCTTATTTTATAATTTGGCTGTCGTTAGGGATAACAAATTCGTAGAATATTCTTCAGATCTTTTTCAGATATAAATTCGGAACAAGATCACACAAATATTCTGGTTACTCGTGATGACGAATAACCAGGTCGTTATTGTGCATTTTCTTCACATTGAACAGATATATTACTTCGTAGTAAGTTTCTTCTACTTTAATGCGATCAATAAACGACGATGTACGAACTCAATAAAATTAAGGCAACGCGTTTAGAAACGGACAGTAATAGTAACATAGAAGCAAATAGTAATAAAAAGTAAGCTGGGTTGATAATAAGGAACAATAATGGTAGAAAATAAGCAGACGCTAGGGTGTAACAGATGTGGAAAAACACACGATATTGTGAAATCACTGGAACATGAGATTTTGCAACGAAATTGGCGGCGGGACGTCAAAAATCTATAAAATACAATGGTATGAGAAAGGTTTCTCGGTGATGAAAGAAGAGTAAAGAATTGAGTAACGCTCTTTTTACTTTCTGTGCATCGTAACAGGCGTTTGAGCACAGATAATTTCGAGGTGTAACTTCGTACGTGACAACGTAACGCGAATTTGCGCTTATCCCTTCAATGCTAATTACGCATCTCTGTTTGCATCCTTATTGAAGATCTATTCCATCGCCTGTGCTATAAACGAGTTCTATGTATCTATAAATCGTTGAACGCGTTGAACGTTCTCAGTTTTGATACGCACAGATCGACTCTACACGACATTACGCAATTTACACATATGTATATACGAAGTTATACTTTCTGGCGAATCGAAGGATCTTATAAACAAACCCAATGTCATGTTTCGAGAGATGCACAAATATTTAAACGACTGATCTAACGGTACATCGATGGCATTACGGCGATTTCCTTCACGGGCCGTGAATTCACGATTGGGGAATTACTATCAAACTTTCAAGCGTGATACGTGAAAGAGTGCCAGCCACCTGCCTCCGGTACGTTGACTTTTCTTCCCAGCTTGCTAGCAGGTTCTCAACTTCCTTCGAACTATTCCTCTACATTGTAACTCAATATATGAATATTAACTATTATATAACTTACCGTATTAATGAAGGAGCTGTCTAATTTGCATTCTCTGAGAAATAATCACATTAAAATAACCAAATATAAACCAAAAATATATGTATCGCAAATAATATTTTGTTAGATTAGACACAGAATTAGTGTAATCACGACACCTGTTGTTGTCATCAACGAGTCATTGTGTATTGTATCGTATGATAAACGCCGCGCTTTGTTGTCACATCACTGTTGCCTGCCGAGCGGTTAAGACGTACAAGTAACGAACTTTGTGAAATATAAAATAACGATTAAAATCGCATACGAGGTATTCCTGTCAATTTACAACATAAGTTTTTAATTTGGAAAGATGATTTCAACTCTTTAACATATTCATAAATTGTCATATTAATATTGTGATTAATTTAAAAAATACAATTCGAACAACGTCGTTATTCACAGTAAAAGGAACTTGATTATTTTGCACGACAATTTATTAAATAATTTATGAAATAATTTACAAAATAATTTTAACGAATCGACCATTCGCAAATTACAGGTTATAGGCTCTTGTCTTATAATTTCACGCAAAATAGAATAATTAATCGTGTTCTGTTAAAAATTCTTAACACAAAACCAATCGTTGTCGATATGCGTCATTTCTCGTTTCAATTATACTCGAAACGTTTTCTTCAAGTATTAAAGCCATCTTTTTTGTTGAAAGAAGATTCAATTTGAAAGATATAAATTCAAAGAGCGCGGCGGGGTTGAAGCCATTCATCCAGAATACTTCCGCAATGTGTATACGTGTAAAAAGCGAACATCGACAGAGGTAAACGAACCGGTCGTGGAATCCAGGCTATCGAAAATCGATGGCATCTCTGGCACCAGGAAGCGAGCGTGCGTCGTCTGCCGGCGCTAGGGACTCGGAGCCAAAAGAAAGAAACGAGAGTGTGGACTCGGTCGAATTTTACTGCGGTAGTCGTGTTCGACGAGGCGCAGTTTATCGCGGATAGCCGGATGACCCGAGAGTGTATAACGGTTCCTCGCAACATCCCGCCTGTTCCTGTCGGTTTTTTCGAACCTCCGTTCAGCAAAACTCGTCCCATTTAAGCCGATTATTCGTCACGGAGTATATATGTACCAGGTTGGTCCCGTGCAAAAACCACAGGGATATCGCGACGAATCGGCTCGCGAAGTTAATTGAAAACGTACGTCGATAATGGAGATGCGAGTCTTTAGTTTGCAGCGTGTGAATCTTAGATAACGTAATGGTTTGGTAAATTGGTTGGTTTAATTGGCTCGTAGGAGATTCCGAAATAAATTCTCGGGTGTTGATTGCTGGGAAATTGGTTATTTCATATTTTTAGATACAGAGACTCGCGAGATTTACAAAGACTGCAGATAGTTAATGTGGATTTAAACGTTTCAGACAATGCCACTTGCGATTCCAGATCGCTAGAAAGATGGCGAAATTTACATATTAGATTTAATTTTATTAATAGTTCGGTATAGATCCTTAGTAAAATCGCACGTGCAGATTGAGGACATTTATGTAAGCATATATTTTTATGAATGTAGCTATGAAAAATGGAATTTACTCAGAGATTTGTTTTACTCGCAAAATATATTATTACAGCAAGTATTATAGTTTGGATCTTTTATGTATGTATTCGGTACATTTTCATATCATTTTCCCATAAATGCATAAACATTCGTAGTCTACGCGTATACATGAGTTCACAATGTGGATATAATTTAATATAAAATAAATTAATGTGAGAATATGATTTCTTATATTATCTTCTACTAATTAGAGGGGTAATTTGTTAAGGTGTAGAGATTTGATTTAGATGTTTTAGTGAGAAATAACGATGCAAGTGAAAGACTGTAGAAAGGCTATAAGAACGGTAGGTATAGTTGGGATCGGCAGTAGACTGCCAATTGAAAGTAAATTATGGAAATAGCATAACAGTTCACAGCATAATTATGAATGCTCGTTATCGTTGAAAGTCTGCCACTCACTGAACATTTCACTGATCATTCGGTTCAATAGATCGGATTTTTGGAATCGATGCTTATCGTTAAACGGACAGTAACGGAAGGAAGTAGTTGGTGCAATTTTGCATTCTTCCGTCCTTAAAGTTCTTTCTTTCACCTAGGAAGTGTATCTGTTGATACATATCTAATAGGTAAAAACAACGTAATTTTGATTGATTAGAATTTATTTTACGATTTAAATCATGCCTTTCATGAATAATAATATTCCAAGCTAATGAAGCATGAAATTAGAAAATATATGTATAAAAGCAATATAAGAACAAGGATTTTTCGAAAGAGACTATTTTAAAAAGATTCTTCCTCTTCATAGATGGGATTCCTTTTCATGGGATTCTTCATCCCATTCTTTCCTTTTATCTATCAATAATAAATGTACATAACTCCATTTTTTTAAATGAATCAATTACAGAAATGGAGAAAGGTAAAATATATATAAATGTAAATATATGTAAATTATATATTTTTAAATTTATCTGGTTGACTAGCATCTTTTTACTCACTTTCTGTAATTGATTCATGTTAAAAAGTGGAGTTGTATACATTTATTATTGATACATAAAAGGAAATGTGAAGAGAAAGAATCTTTTTATATAGTCTCTTTCGGAAGATCCTTGTTCTTATACTGCTTATATATATATAATAATTTTGTTATTAAGATGTATAGTGTATAAAGTATATTCTGAATCCATATATCCTGAAAGAGCAGTAGTCTTTCAATAGAAAAAAGATATTATTCAACTATTTGAAGAAATAAAGATAATTAAAAGCAACATTTCCTTAGATGACTGCCTCATAAGTTTCACCGTTTTTATGTTTGATTCTCAAGTAATTGGTCTTGAAAGCATTCGTAAGGAAGCAAGAGGCTCGTTAGAAAGGCAAACGTTTCAATAGATGTATTCTGATTCTCTGGTGCATAGAAGTGGCCGCGAAACAAATCGCATTGATTAGAATCGGTTCGTTATTTACCAGCATAAAGAGTTGCGCGATTCTATTTTAGCTGTCTTTATTTAGCGTTGGAAAACGCGGCCATTGTATCCCCTTTTAAGGGTGTTTTGCGTTTGTGTTTTTAGAATATCCGATGAATACGGAAACGAGGAGATAAAGAGAAGGGCGATCGTGACAAAATTAAAGACAAGAAATTTACTTCATTTAATATTTTATTTCGTAATTCAATATTCAGATTTCAATGCAATTGGCCGACTGAGAATTATAGTAGAGTATGTCAGTTCATTGCTATTTGTCATAAAATAGTATCCTGTATTTATTATTATAAGGAATTCAGTATATTTTTTAAATCGGGAAAGCGTATTGTGGTAGAGAAGAAAGTTATAGTTTAATTAGCTATGAAACTAAAAGGATTATACTCGTAAGAATTGACTAAATAGTGTCTAAAATGAAATTTTCAAAATCTTGATTTACATTACCAGTCATTTCCAATCTACAAATTGTTCCGTTGTGGCGGCACTTGACAGTGAACTTCCCAACAGTTTACGTCGCGTGACGCACGACACAAAGACCCTATACCTGCGGACAAGATGATTGCCAGATGTCGATACATTCGTACCGAATATTTCCAGCTAGCCTAAGGACCGCTATAAATCTTAGGATTTATTTTAGCTAAGGTCCTCCAAAGAGACAAACAGTCTTTGTTTATCAGTCTCGAAGTCGATCACCTACCACGGGGACACACGAGAAATCTGCTATCTCTCACGTACGATGCTTCCCGCTAGCAACACCCTCTCAAGGGCTGCTAGCATCCTTTTCCAACGACCAACACGAATTAGCCAATAAACATTAACGTACATTTCCCTCACTTTCCGAACCAAAGCTTTTCTCAACGAATCCAATGCCTTCGCATCCTTAGACACATCCCAACGCAGTCTTCCTCCGCAGCAGCATCGCGACAAAAAGTCAGTCTATTACCGCGAGTCAACATATCACGATCGTTATACTTACACGGTTCGAGTCGAATAATTATCTAAGCTCTCGACATCTCGTGCAATCATT
>NT_176906.1:2459865-2516982 GCF_000188095.3 Bombus impatiens | reverse complement strand
GGCGGCTAGCATCCTTTTCCAACGACCAACACGAATTAGCCAATAAACATTAACGTACATTTCCCTCACTTTCCGAACCAAAGCTTTTCTCAACGAATCCAATGCCTTCGCATCCTTAGACACATCCCAACGCAGTCTTCCTCCGCAGCAGCATCGCGACAAAAAAGTCAGTCTATTACAGCGAGTCAACACACAACGATCGTTACACTTAGGCGGTTCGAGCCGAATAATTACCTAAGCTCTCGACATCTCGCGCAATCATTGTCCGCACTCGTAGCGCATCTCGAATCATAGCTATTCGAGCTCTAACTTATAACCGCGCATTCGCGAACCGAATATAATCGCGAGTCCTGCGTCAAGTGTACTCATTGACATTACAGTGACTAAACATTTATCGTTGAATAAATCTGAGTTTTCCTTCCGATCCTATCACGACACATCCCCTCACCGTGTTAACAAGAAGCAAGTCTTTGGATAATTTCAAATCGAAGTCAGAGTATAACAATTAAAATGAAAAATTCTTCAGAATACTAATATTTGTCTAATAAAATAGTTACAATATTTAATGTTATAATAAAACGATTGACGCGCCGTTAATATTATCTAAGAATTATTACATAAAAGTAATCTGTGTCACACTTGCGTAACAGAGCGCCACAATATTTTCCATTCAATATAATTCCTATATAATTCCTTTTTCTTCGCAATAAAAAGAAGGAATAAAAAAGAACGGAAACAATCTGTAACACGCGAAGCCAGAAGAGGACTCGTTTATGTCATACTTGTTTCCTTGGCGTAGTTTCCATGTCATCTAGTCGATGATCTTTGTCCTGACGGGACGACGACGGTTTTCCTTACCATCGGCGCGTGACTCTGTGAATCGTGTAACTGTTAACCTCGTGCCACTTTCATGACAGTCACTGATTATCATGATAATTAGTCCATAGAAAAATCAACGTGAACCTCTTCCTTGGCTCGTTGCGTTGTCTGTGCTCGTTCAGAGAAAAAAATGAACAAGAGCTCGACAGCTTCGTGATCGAGTCCCATCGATTTCGATTATTACCAGTCATCAGAAATCCGTGGGAGCGTAATTTTCTTAACTCTGTGCCTTCTAAGCACAGTGTGCCTACTTTTCGTTAATTCCGTAGATAATTAGATAGTAATTATCAGGATCCTAGAGATGATGCTAATTTATAGATCATGGAGAAGGTTTTTGGCAAATGACTTTGTGACATGAAGCTAGTCATTTCTTTTGGAATTTAAAAATTGCTACAGTAGTGGTAATAATTTTTGAACACGGGACAATTATAGTAACCACCATGATGCAACAAGATTTTATAGCGATTGCAAAAAGTATTGGCACGTAACATTATTTTTCAACGAAGCGTTTTTTTGATCCAATATTTGTGACATTTTATTTTCATAGCAGTCATATAAAGTAGTGTTAAATGGTATGAAGTTTAATATACTTGGACGTAATTAAATTCTATGATAGACAGGATAATTTGTCAGTACTTTGTGCAGCCATTGCATATTATTATAGCATGGCGACTAAGAATAGAAGGATAGATTAAATTAAAGATTACGGTAATCGATTAAGGATGGAAGATTAGCATTCGGTTTAGTAGTTCGCTTCAACCTTTAATTTGATTTCTTAACAATGAAATATCTACTTTCCATCATTACATGATTTCATGGACTGCATAAAAGAACAGAAAAGATGAATAAGAAACACGGGATGCATTTGCTACTAGAACTCTATCGAGCTCTTTGTTCAAAGAACAATCAAGTACACAATATAAGTGTCTGTCAATCATTTCATTTACCACCTTTAACTAAAGCAAAAGTAGAAAAGAGAACTTAAACAATCAAGTGCATCCAATAATCAATACATGTGTGAGTTTACTACAATCGTCAACTCTCTAACAATAAACATGTTCCAATCTTCATCTCCTTAAAGAACAATTAAGCTCATTGTTAAATGAAAGATGATACAAATAATAGAACCTTAATTCGATCGAACTTTAAGCGAAGTTAAATCGAACTACAGAAATCCGTATGCTTTCGAACATGAAAATATCTTGCTATATATAGGTACTATACGTAGCTACAAGGATTTAGAAATTTCTAAGAAAATCTTTCTTCTGATAAATACTTGTATAAATACTTCTGATAAATACTCATTCTTAGGAAAAATCCACTTAGATCGCTTTTCCACTAAATTCCTCGCCCTGATCTTTTACATTTTAATATGAATCTTGATCGTTTATTATAGAATATAATATCAAGAATTTCTTATTAATTCCTTTGCAAAGAGAAAAATTCTAGAATTAGGATTTTCATTCAAAAATACAACAGAAAATAGACCGTCATCTAATTTATATTAACCGGAATGAAAAACTTGCTTCTTCATACGCCGACTTTATATCAAATTGTCCACTGATGATGAACTTTTAATAAACCATATTAACTTTAGTAGTAAACTTTAATAAACCATATTGCTGGGCTAAAGGCTATGTAGAAAAGAAAGAAAAAAAAGGCAACGAAGGGCTCGTTTATTCGAAAATTGTTTTGGGTAGCCCTGGTTGCCACGTGGGTCGACCCCTAACCTTAAATCTCGACGTATCGAAATATAATTGAGGGTCTGCCAAGGGATACATCCGCGATGCGGTCAGCCGTATGAGTTTTTGCGTCAGGGTGCATCGGTTCCCGCCCATTCTCCTTTATTGCTGGGCGTACCGCGACTGTATAAAACATGCAAATCTCTCGGATATTACCGATTCCCGTGTGACGACCACTTCGTGGAACTTCGCCCCGTTCCACGATCACGTTCCACGTTTCACGCAGATACGCAAACGAGATTGAGCGATAGCGACCCCTCAAAATATGTAATCTTCCCTGTACTTTCATTTTCTCTTTCATAGCATAGCTGCAAATTTGTAGTTACATTGTACTCTAGAATTTTTGTTCCTGGAATAAACTGAATTTATTGATTCGTAATCACCTGAGAGTTACGTGGTCCTATTTTTACACGTCAGCGTGACTCTTTCCGCTTCTTTATTTTCTTTCGAATTGTGCTTCTACGGAGAGTAGAATTCTATTTGTCTAAAATTCTATTCATCGAAATAGAATTTTCTAATGCGTAAGTAACGTGTCAACAGTGATTAATTAAATTTTTATCAATTAAATCCATTTATCTGAACTCCATTTACTTATCTGTGCTCCTATCATTTGGATGAAAAATCCTAGTGGGAAGAATCAGCGAACTAGTATTGTGTCAATCTACGATATTTGTATAAATTATATATTCCTTGATAAGTTCAAATAAATAGCAAATATTTCGTTGCATTTACATTGATATTTTTACCTCTAAGATGAAAAAGTGTAAAAAGTTCTTTTTTCCTATACTTAAAGTTGGTTTGATTTTCCGTAGTGGTTGTTTTATTTTAATTTGTGAGAATGGAAGGTTCTGAGAGTGCCGCTGCGAAAAATATACAGTTACGTCGGAGACTGGATCGGTGAAGAAATTTCGTACGTGCGTAATTTAATCGCTGCTCAAAGAAGTATTTTAGCTCGGGACTTGAGTAGCGATAAATAAGCATACAGAAGAACGGTAGTTCTTCTTTCCCGTTTCTTGTTAATTCACGCTATCGATTAGCGTAAGAAGTGTGACAAGGTTTCTGGTGGACTGAAACCTCGTTATCGAGGAGGTGCGTGACTATTTCTTTTACATGTGGAAGGTTCAAGCGAATCGGTTCGTTAACCGAACTTTCTATTAAAATTCGGATTATTAACAATTTCATATATCCACAGAACATTTAAATGTACGATGTATTAAATGTTTGAAATAATTTTGTGCGTAAACTAATAATACCCATTATGGCATGTAGGGTGAATGTCAAGTGCAGATGCCGATAATAAGACACCTATCATTACAAAACCTAAAAAAGGTAGCTTTTTTTAGTTTTCTACCTGTAATTAGATGGCATGCGCATGTTATACAGTATGCATACGTTATAAAGTGACTCAGGCTGAATATTATGATCCAACAGACACGCAATTAGCTCAAATTAACTGGTTTTGCCTGAGGCGTTCGCCAGTCTTTCCATATTTGCAATAATTGCGCTACCACCACCGTCATTTATTTTGCAGTCTTCTTACTTTAATCGCGCAAAAGTGTTGTATCTTGCGATTTTAATTACTTCTGATATTTTTACATACATCGGGAATATAAGACAGAATCTTAAAAATTTGCAGATCTGATGTTTAAAACCGACCAAAGGCAGGTATATTTTCGCAAAAGTTTATCTGCCAAGTTAACAAGTACAAACGCGATCAATTATACCTACACGCCACTAAATTGAGGAAAACAAAAAAGGAATAAAGAGACAAATAAAAACAAGAAGGAGAAATAACCTACGTATCAAGCAACATCCATAGATCTTTGAGTTTCGCACTCAGAGATCAGAATCTTTACAGACCTATATGAATCCCAACAATCGTATGAAGGAGTCGTGAAACATCGCATACCTTATCAACTCGATAATTAATTAATGTAACCTCGATAATTATACAGAAAAATAGCAAATTTTGTATCATACATACGACCTAATCAACACCAGTGGAACGCAGTAGCGTTAGTAGCGTTCGTTTCACTGCAAGAATTCACCATAAGAATCCATTACAAGGATTCACGATACGCGATTAAAAAGATCGGATTTCTTGGATAGTAGAACGACTTAAAATACACGAAAAGTGAAATGAGGCCGAGCAACGATCGTACATGCCACGACTATACAATAGCATGACTCCGAATGCAACAGCGCGACGTGAAATTCCGCTCGTTCCACGGCGGGCGAACTTCGCCGAGTTTCTGGGTTGCTTTATGTAACAGTCGCGTAATTGTTATCTCATGGCGTCGTGGGTCGAATTTTTCGTATCGGCTAGTCGTCTCTGGGTGGTCGCCAGGTCTCAAAGAACGCGTTTCACGTACGGCTGCTAATACCACGTGAGAACCGTAAAACGAATTTGAACGATCAAAACGACGTCTCCCGCCCGAAACTTTCGGCGTGTCTCCTTCGCGGTCAATTAACGCGCTGCCCGTACATTGCCATTGTTTGTTTAGTTATGACATTCCTTTCAGTCCAATGAAACCGTTCTAAACGATTTTGTCTATACTAATAGAGCATTTGGAAAAAAAATTGCTTTATTTCTACAAAAGCTGTTAAAATAGAATTCGGAGTTGTTGATATGATCGTTGGTAGACGAATGGGAAACTTAAAAATGCCAAAATACATACAGTGCGTATAATAATATCAAAATATATGAAATATCCAGAGTAGGGTATTTATTATAATATTTAGTAAATGAGACAAATTTCTATTTATGTTCTATTTCTTTAACTATGTTTATGAGAATACAAAAGTGCGTTATAATTGGCAGTCTTATCATTGGTTTTAGATTGAAAAATTTCATTGTTTTTTATAATGGTTGGAGATGAATATATTTCCTGTATAAGGTATCAAACTGGTCTTGTTTCAAAGTAAACGAGTTTCAAAGAAATGCTTCTAAGTACCATTCCCCTAAGCACCTGGAAATTATAAGCATCTTCGAACAATTACTCGTAAACCTTCGATTTTACACCGACGTAATAAACAAGCCTAATGAATGGAGACAACCACGAAGAACAGTAAAGGATAATGCGCACCACACCTTTGGATTGATTCGCATAGGTGTGTACCAGTGTTCGATGAAATTAGATTTGATGGCGTACTAAATGAAAAATTGAACTTTTAAAACTATTTATAAACTGTTCATTATAGGCATCACTTATATCAATTACACGCGATTCATTCTAAAGAATATCACATAAAGATATTCATTATTGATATCCAGAAAATGTTCTTCTGACATGTATATGCACTATCGATGAATTAAATTTTAAACAAAATCGCAATAAGACATAATTCGGTTAATGACAATTTAGATCTCAGTAGAAGCAGCGTAGCTGTAATATTCCGATTATCACGGCAAGAATATTAACAAATTCTTGAAATTGCTCTCGTTTGGGTCGATATTAATTAAACAAAAATGTTCGATCGCGAGTAGATCTCTCGAAAGCAAATCAGATTTACCTTGGCTCGTTCAGTATTATTCCCGTAAAAGGAAGGAGAGTAAAGTTGGATGTCGTAGTCCCGATTTTTCAGACGCGTTTATCGGCCGATTAGTTCGAGGTACACATGGATTCACTTTCGCGCCTTGTCGCCGAACATGTCCTTTCGCTTGCGGCGCGTCCGGCCAGAAAACGATTCAGTACCCACGATGTGGCCATTGTCATTAGCGTGAAAGTCGGTCTTTCCGTCTTGATCAGACACGTTAATGGTCTAAGCTTTTAACTCGCAGCTCCTTTTGAAGGAATGAATTCTTTTTGGTTAGCCGACGTTCTCTTGACAAAACTGAAAGTCGAGAACGTAACTCGAATAAAAGAATACCAATTAAACTTATTATGTGGACATTATGTAGTTCAAAACATACGTGTTTAAAATATGGCTGGTCTTATATCTGACAGTTTGATTATAAGAATCGGCGTGTAATAAGAATCGTTGAAAAGTAGAAAATTTAAGTTTTGATAAAAGAACAAATCCTTTAAATAAGATTGTAAAAGCACGATTGTTGCGTGAACGTTACACAAGAATATAATAATTTGTATAGAAAAATCATTTCGTATTGCGTGCCCAATTCTGCACGCATATATAATATGTACATAAATCCATGTATTATGTGACCAACAACGTAATCATACAATTCCATCTTTCCATCAAAGCCAGAAATATTCAACAAATAAAATTCCTACACGATAAACACATCCCTGTAGAATTTATTAAAATTACCATGCTATTATTGCGATTATCGAAAATACCCTACTCGACCATGAGCACGATCCATCATACTTTAAACTGGCTTGCATCTCATGTAACTGGCCCGGAGGCCTCGTTCCTCAGCGACTCATCGTTACACGCTAATCATGCAAATTTCCCAAAGGACAGTCCCCTCGACTCACTCGTGATCTCGAACAAATTACTCGGCTCGTTTTCCACCGGTTGTCGTTCGAGGAATATTCAATGCAGCGATCGATGGCACGTAAATTCAAGCGGGTTCCCGCATATACGCGCTTGCAACAGGTTCATCGCGTCCTTACAAGTCCGACAAGTTCTGGCTCTCGTACAGTCTACGTCGCAGAATTTTCTTTTCTCGCTCGGCACCGCTCGCCCTGTCTCCCTATGCTCGTTTCGAACGATCTCGAGAACTAGTTGTCATACCGGTGTCTCTCGACAGCTCCGTGATTTTTCAAACCGGTGCGCGTTCGCGGTGAATCTGCAAAGTCTAGGGGCACTTGCCTCGACGGGAACAAGTGCGAGACGCCAATAAGCCTGTTCGATCGGTTCTCCAGCAAAAACAGAGCGTTTAAATGCTTTAAATGTCATTCGAGTTCTGCGATAAGGGAACTAGAGACGAGTCGATTCGCGACTTATGCAGATCCGGTGCGTCGTTTTGTTGTTATCTGATCGGCGATATTAAAATTGCGAATGTTAAACTGAGGGAGAAAAGTTGACAGAATTTAAATTAGAAACGTAAGTTGGTGCTACATTATACGTGATTCATAATTTATGAAGTGGTCCATGGTTTTATGTTATTCGATCGGTAATACTAAAATTTATTGTTGGAAAAAGTTAATTGGATTTAATCTAGTAGCCTAACTTGTTTCCTTTATTTTCTTTCACAGGATTCTTCTATTATTAGTTTATAGAGTAACTGGTATTTGATTTATGATATTAAACTGGAGGCTTAGTCTTGGATCATTGAGTTCTTAGATTCAAAGCTCGATCCGTGTCCTGTTTGCATTCCTTAAATCATGGTCTTGGCACGATTTTGATCTCTAGAGATTAAGATATCTCTAAACCATATTTAAAATTCCTCTGTCTGTGTTATTCATTTGGACTTGATATCACATATTGTAAATATGTTATGACTAGACTGTAGACATTTATGTAAATTCTAATTTTTATGGGAGATAATAAGATCAAATATATTAAAACATCGACCTATATTAAATACATTATGTGCATTCTACACATTTTTGTAAAATACTAGTAAATTTCTTATAGATGCATAAACATTCGCAGTCTAGTTATGACATACCAAGCGTCATGCTTGTAGCATACTGACACCGTTTTGTGTTCTACGTTTTCCTTTACCGTGGTTGTTTTCACGTTTCCATATTTACACATCGTTCCGCAATTACGCTCGCAAGTCGCTTCGGTCTAATTCAAGCTTGCTCGCTCTTCTTTTCCAGGTATGTTGACCGGATGCTATTGTGGCGTGAGAATATCTGGCTTTATCGGAAGTACGGTATGATGCATTTACTGCCAACTTGAAACCTTCTGCACGGAAACGGATGTTTCGTTGAAACTTATCGATTACTAACGCAAAATTGCAAATATTTGGTATGAAACGAACTTATTTATTCTCCTTGTTAAACACGATTTTGTTGAAAATAATTATCGTTGAATAATAAATGCAACAAATATTAAAATAATTCCATGGAAGTAGGCAAATAATAAAATTGAATTTTTCGTATAAAAGTGTACTAAATCAATCGTGATTTTATTTTTCCTGATTTCGTAAAGGTATCAGGACGTGAAAATTTTCGTGATTACGAAACCAAAACGTCCTCTCTCTTCTTTCAATATTTAATTTTCGTAACATCTCCGGATATCTAACGGTGATGAAATACCAATATGGGAAACGCGAGGAGAACCGTTTGCAAGGACAGGCTTAACCGTCTGTTTGGACTTGCATAATCTTTCGTTCGTTTCCAGTGAAAGAGGAAGGAAGAATCAATATTTAGATATCGTAGTGACGTTAGGTCCTGTAAACTGGTAAAACCAGGTTATTAGAACCAAAACCGTAATACATTTACAAACAAGAAGTATATCTCAAATATTCCTCTAAATTTTTTTTAAAGAGATCTATGTTTTCGAAGGAAATTTATGCGATTTAATGAGTGATTTTAAGGTACATTAATTGGCATTATGAAAATTGTAACATCAATCGCGTAATAAATTGGCAATTTCGACAGTCGACGCGTTTAGTTGGCTCGAGGAAGCAATGGTATCAAAAGGGACGCAACGTATCGCAACCGCGAATCCGGTAAATCCCGCAATTAGATAGGCATTGTTGCAAACTTTGCTTCTTGGCTTTACTTCAGCGAATTGCAGGTGAAAATACAGGTTGGCCTTGTGTCTGATTACCGTAACGAAGCGCTCAGCGACCGCATGTTACCGAATTATCTCGTTAGTTCATTAAACGAATCCGCATACTTGGCTGATAATTAAGCGCTTCGTTGCAGGCAATGTCGCAGATTAATTTTTCGCAGTCATTATCTTTTATAATTAATTTCTGGATTAACAACCGTTCATTCTACATGAATAAAAGTCCTCGTAGATTTCCAAGCAATGAAATTCCACTAAAATATTTTATATCCACTTAAAAGAAAGGAAATTGATCGTTCAAATTATTGCACGTATAATTTGATCTGTAGGTCGAATATAGGGTTAGAGAATATATCGTTTACAAAGATTGATTAAATATTTCATAATTGAGTGAACGAGTAGTCTGTAAAATTTACGAAAATATAGCGTTTCCTTATTGTCTATAACAACGATCCAAAACGAAGAAATCTTTCCCGAAAAGGAAACCGTTTACGATCTTCAATTCACGGTACCGTAACGTCGCACTTTATGGACCATTTGCAGAAGCGTTTCGAATAACACAAGCCGAGAATTCCAAAGGAAATAACGCGTTTAGGTAACGACAATGTTTTCGAACGACGTTAAAATCTTAGGATATATAGGAAAAAATACGCTTTCACCTGTGTGTTTCGATACAGAGTAGAACATAGAAGAATCATTATTAAGATCGGCGATTTTCCAAGCAAGCGAAATTGCTTTCACGGAAACAACGATCCTGGCGGTTACGGTAAGCGCAGACGACGGTAATTGATAGAAACGATACCGGATGGCGACTTGTTGTTAGTAATAAAACGCCGGTCTCGCGGTTGCAAGTTCGTTCGAAGCCGAGGACGTGACCTGACCATCGTGTCAGGAAGTTGTAACGGAGAACGACATGAAAAATAGATAACTACACCAACTTCTGTCGTGTTTTATTTTCGGATAGTTGATCTGTGTACAACGCTAATTAAAAATTTGGTATCATCATCGTTCCATCGGATTTCAGAATTAAAAGGAAACGTAAAGGCAGCTCAGAATTTGTTAGGGACGTTCATCTGCATATACTGCTGGTTAAAGATTTTAAATCATTATACTGTTTCATAGAATTACAGAAGATGATTAGACCAGCTTTTCTTATGTTTTATTTTTTAAAAATTAGGCTATGTATATGTCATTGCCGGTTAAAAATTTCGAGATTTCAAATTCAAGAATCAAAGATAGAAAAAGTAAGCTTAAAATTTTGTTTCTTTAACAATTTTTTAGTCAAAGGAATTGCTATTGATATCTACAACATTAATTTTGCAGTAATAATCAGAGTACAAATAGAAAGGTGTATATGGTTAGGTATGTCAGAACTTGTCGTTTGAAGTACATCGAATTTCTCCTTACGTTATCGCGACACTCATTAGATTACAACGGGATACGCAATTTGCCTCGCCATTAAAGCTTCTTCATAGCTTTCACTGTCTGTTGAAGACCGGATTGCACGTTCATATACGTGCACCGATGACGCACAATGTTACAGATGCGTGCACCCGCATTTGGACACTTGGTTGACTTCTACTTTCGTGGGATATTTTACTGACGTACGCTTCGAAACGTTGATTGATTGGTTTGACTAATGAAGTATCGTTCGCTATGATGCGACGAGCTGAATTATTATAAAGATCGATCTCTGCTAAAAAAGAATATACCTTTCAAAGATTCTAATTCCTACATTTTTGTTTTTCTAAATATTTGAAATTAAGAACTTTTAGTTCTATAAATCACAGGCTTTCAAGTACAGGCTTTCATCAACTCTCTATCAACATTAGCACCTTTTTACGCCTTGGGCCTCAACTGACCAAGTCAGGTGTGCGATAATTTGCAGCCAGAAGTATCTATGTACCTAAGTTATACCTATTAAATAATCAATGCTTCAAAGACTAGAATCTCTCTGAGTGGTTCTTCCATCAAATCTTAAGCACCTGACTAATCCAAGAATCGTAAAGCCACCAAAAAAAGTGAAATAACCGGAGTTTACATTACGGAAAGTAGAAAAGTTTTCCCGGTAATGAATCATAGAAATGCAATTATAATTAGTTGTAAAAAATCCTACACATAGAAGCGATTACTTGTAAGATAAGGATTGGAGTAAAAGTAAAATGCGGGAACGGTGTAATAAAGAAGAAACGAATTCCCGACGAGAAACACTTCTGTCGTAATTCGAATTACCTGATGGACGAGGATACGAATATAAAGTATACAGCAGTGCAGTGGCACGATAGTATTGCGGATACGTTGCACGTCCGGTTGCATTTTGTCGCATGTGCAACCAGTGTTGGTTTAACGAACCGATCGAAGGTCGACCATCGATTTTCACACGATCGGCTACACTACCACGCAACCATTTAACTCGTCGTTTATCTTCGTGCACGGCCACCGTATCAGCGCAACGTCAGTTTAGTCAGAAAAGACTAAAATGAAAAATAAATTGCGCTTGAGGTTTAAATTATGCTGTTCTTTGTGAAGATAAAGTTTTATCGGAAAAATTTGATTCGAGGCAATCAACCTAATCGGCATCCAAAGAAAGTCATACATTACACACGCGGACGATAATCGAAGCAGAAACTGTATTACGGTATCGATTAATTTTCCGCGCCAGACTAATGTTGAGAAAGTCGTTCGAACTTAATGAACTAGAAAGTATTTCGAGAAGGAGAACATCAGAGAACGTTCGTATCATTGTCCGAGGTAATCTAATCTCTCTAATAGAAATTGCTTTCTATCTTGCAATTAGTACAACATTTTTAAGAAAGGCACAGAACTACAGATATTGATAAAAGTCTTCGTATATATGAGCTTCTTAGATGGCAAATTGAACGATTGCACTAAATTAATCAATTCTCAAGGAACAGGTACTTCCATCAGTTCATTTAGTATAAGAAGAAGACAACAATAATAGCAAATTGCAAGATAAATTTGACTGTTTCGGTATTTCTAGCATTACTAGAAATAGCCTTCCTACAGAATACATGAACGTTCTTATGGCTATCTATACACTGACTTTAAACTTTCCATCTCTCTCAAACTTGACCTACACTTGGAAAGACATGTTCCGTAAAAAGAAAAAATTAATATTTAGAGAAATTGAAGAGAAAAGTAAAAATGTGACAATCTTGAAATTAAAAATCTGTATCGATTCATCGGCGTTCGGAACATGAACATAACCCGAATACTGCGTACATTGTGGAACGAGTTCGCGTGGCCACTCAGCTCGTGAGTCGTGCATCGACAAATCGAGCCCGACTTTCGCACGACCCGCATATCCCGCCGATACGGTTTCCGCCGCACCATCGTCGGACTCATCGTGACTTACTATACCGCCATGCCCCGGTGAGAGCCGTGCACGATCACCTAGACACGAGCTAGGGACAAAATCCTCTCAGAAAAGTTGGTGATAAATGCAGATATGTGGCCGCGGTGGAAGAGGTAACACGCAAATGCAATATACCCTCATCCACCGTGACCAGCTACGGATTAGCAATGGTTGCCTTAGAAAACCTAAATACATTGCTTGTTCCATGGTTGCTCGCTTAGAACTTTCCTAGGAATTCGGATTTTAATGCAAACTATTTAAGTAAATATCGACATCGCACAGATTCAACCTAACGAGGAGAAACGAAGTCAAGGAGTTCATTCCTCAAATAGCAAAAATATTTTACAATCCTTAATCTTTAATTGTTAGAATTTTTTATCATTTAAAGTAGAGAAAAATTGTGAAAAATTTTCAGAGTAATGTATAGAGCGTAAAATGTGGAAATAAGTATAGAAAATACCGTAAGCTTTATTTTCTTATTTGAATTTATTATAATATGTCTATAAGGAACTTCATGCCTTGTTAGAATTTTGTGAAGGAATTTTGTGAGGAAGAGGAAAATTGTGAAAAATTTCAGAGTGATGGACAAGGTATAAGATATGAAAATTAGTACAAAATATGAAGCAAATCTTACTTACGTTCTTCGACTTTGTTATACCTGACTCATAGTTTCTCATTTAGAAAAAATCACGGTGACGGCAATTGTAAGAAAGATTCTCGGAATCGAATACGATTGAAGTGGATACTTGACATCATCTAAGGGACCAGACAGCAGACTTATAATTTTAGTGCGACTTCAAGGTTAAACGGAACACTTTTGTAGATTTTTTACTAACTATAACACAATGACTTCACGCGCTAATTCTTCAATTACGTCTGACATCATTTGCCGACAGTTGCTCGAATCGATCATTCTCCATCGAATCTTTTGTTTTCTCGTTGGCGTCTTCGAAGTTTTTACGGGCGTTAATGACGCGTTCGACCACGCGGAAGACCACGTAACGAAAGGTTTTCAGAAGGCAGAGCCTTCCACCAAAGCCAAGAGTATGTTCTTTGTGGGGAAGAATCAATTACGAAAGGAATTTCGTGCGCAGAAAACGGATACATTAAAGCGAGCGTACACCGGTTACGTAAGTTGATCGTTCGTCCATCGACGTTCCGGCCGCAAAAGCCATCACAGCACCTCCGTGCGAAGAGAAATCATACCGACGCGAATGTAGACACCGAGGGCAAGAACTCGTGCTTTCGCTTGATCTTACAATTAATTATTCGACGAACATGCCGATCAATCAAGGAACATCCAATCTCGACGACAGATTCTTCCAAGCAGTTTCATTCGAATATTTAACCAACGTATTATACGAGTCTGTCTTATGTTCGAGAAAATAGTCAATAAGAGCTCATCGTCGGTTTTGCAACATTTTGGGTCGTTTTCAGTGCTGGCTGAAAAGTATTTATTCTCTTCGGAATTGTCGATCACAGTTGAGATCGGTTAACTATCATATTAGGAGAAGAAAGTACAATCTTATAGGTCAAATAACAATTACTTGAGTGGCGATCGTTGTTATAAAGTTGGTTTTATTGCTCTTTAAGGAAATATGTGAACAGTTGTGTGGCGACAAAAAGTATTTGTATATTTTTCTTATTTTCCAATGATGCATTTTTTATCAGATTCTACATTTCATTATTTATAGTATTTTTTCCAGTATCTACCATTTTTTGTTCATTCTATAATATAATAACGATTCATGCTCAAATAATTAAAATTTCGTTGCAATAAATGCAGTTGAGATAAATGAAATTCTATCGTTTTCGCCATCTAAAGAATAGAACATTTTCAGCGCTTTAGCTTGCTGTATTAAAAAATTCTAGATACAATTTAAAATCCGCTCCATTCATTTTCACATATCCCACCAATTCCCAAGACCCGTTCTTCTGCTACTGGATGGTTTTTGTCACCCTCCTCTTTCTTCCTCCGGTTCGGCCGAAAACTACGAAGTAGGGGATGGATGAAAAGAAAACAGACAGACGTTTCGAAGAAACATCGGTCGATGCACGTATTATCCGTGGCTGCATAAAGGTAGCGTAGTCCTAGCTACCAGGCATGTATAAAGCATGAGCTCTCAGTCCCAGGACGCAATGAATAAATGTAAATTCAGCCCCATAATAATTGCTTTACGGGGGTACCCACCACTGTAATCACTTTAATAGCCGCTTCTGTCATGGCGGCTGGAGAAGTGCCTTCTAGACGCAGTGTGATGCGCCATCGCATTAATGGCGCCTTTTACGAGGCCCTTGTCTGTGGTGTTTCTGTGCTGTTTTACGCGTACGCGTTACCCGTATAAGTTACACCCATACAAATATAACAGACCACTTTCGAATGAAAAAAAAGAATATGAATGACGAAACAGCATAACGTTTGTTGTTTCGTATCAAATTTATCGTGCATAAAGGCGGACAGATATTAATGGTAAATTAATTGCTAAATAAATTCATTTTTATCCAATCACGTCGAATATCTTGCACTTTCTTTTCTCCTCGTCATGGCCTCGTTTGTACATTACTCGCGATGACAGATTGTCGGACATATTCATCGTGCGCTTCTACCGGTCGTGGCGTTTCGAGATTGTTGTTAGACTTTGGCGAGACACGTTCTTTTGCAGCATCATTATGAACTATACGATATACAGCTAATTAATAAAGTATTTGAAAATCGATAAAGATAATTTTGTACTAGAGAAATATTGAGATTGTAACAAAAAAATCTTCGATTTCATTAATAAATGTTCCTTGGAGAAATTTTTACAAATGTTTGAAAATACATATGTGCAACAAAGATTTCTTTAAATAATGAAAAGTGAAAAGAATTCGAAGAATTGAATGGTAGAGAAATTAGTACTGTGAGGAGATCGTGGTTGGCTTTTCACGAGAATGTAAGAATTCGCTTGTCACACAAAACGAAATAAATTATCCTTACCCTAAGAAGAAACGCACGCTCTTACGATTCCGGCAGACGCGGCGCCAATTAAAAGCAAACACTCGGCCCGCGCTTCTTGTTACCAACATCACGACCTCTCGTTATTGAGAATCGGGTTTGATAGTTAACCTGCTACGTGGAGCTCAACTCGACCATGGTATTCGCGCGAAATCCTTATTTTTCTTGTATGACGCAATTCCTTACAAATCTACTCGTTAATTAATTTAAAATGTTTCAATCAGCATCGTACTTCATTATTGACCTATTCCGGATAAAACTACAATCTATACGTGCAATAATTAACGTCTGATATTCTAAGGAAACTGTAGTCGATGTAAATTCTTATATCGTATAATTTTAATGAAAACGTCATAGAATATCGTTCATTAAAGAAATTTCAACATGTATACACTGATGTCATAAATATTAAGACACGCATTGATATTCGATACGAACTGAATGCTTTTCATTGACTTTATTTTACTTTGTTCCTAGACATTTCATATTATTGGAGTTTTGTAATGTAAGATATTAAATAAAGTAAAATTTGTTAAAGATTTCCGGTGATTG
Organism: Bombus impatiens; assembly: GCF_000188095.3. Taxonomy (NCBI): domain Eukaryota; kingdom Metazoa; phylum Arthropoda; class Insecta; order Hymenoptera; family Apidae; genus Bombus; species Bombus impatiens. The sequence goes on along the minus strand of NT_176906.1, from coordinate 2,500,787 downwards.
TAACCAGTAAATGTCATGATATTTATGGCCAGTCGGTGTACGTATTTTTAGAAATCGAATGTTAATTTTATCCAAAAAACTAACAAGAACATACACGTACAATTTTCACAAAAATCTGTGTTTTCTCTTATTTCATTGTAATTATTACTATCCAGTACAACGATTAACGATCTTCACGAAATGGCCTTCAGCGATGTAACGAACACTAAAAGCTTCTTCTGAACTGGAAGCTGTCGCAATTACTTAGCAAAAATATGGCACGTTCGAAGAATTCATCGAATCTTCGCGAAGAAGAGCGGACGTTCCCAAAGGCTAGTCAGGACCCTCTGAACTGCGATGACGAGGGGAAGCCATTCGTTTCGGGCGTCACACTTACAATGAATCCTTAAATTATCCTCCGGCACAGAGGCAGAAGAAACGTCCGCGTCCTTGCGCCGTGGTAGCCGCCACGCGGATAGAAGTACGTTGCCTCCAATTAAAATAAATGCGTTCGCTGCTTTTCTTGTCACCGTTCCACAGTTGCTCCAGCGCGGCATCTCGTCAGCTCCCTCTTTCCTTCCACCTGCCCTCCTCTCACCATTTTCTTTCTCGCCGTGTACCTTTGCACCAACGATGATCGCCGATGTCATTGCACCGATCGAAAGTTACTAGACAAACTTACTATAGTAGAGTGCTAATGTTATTTGAGTCAGTCAAGCTAAAACGTCTCCAAGTTTAATCTTGAATATTGCACAGTATAATTAAACTTGTTGCATATTATGAAACATCGTTTGTCTTGATTAAAAACAATTGATCTAAATCACCTATTGCACCTTGAAATTCTCTGATACCACTTTGATATTTTACCTTCAACGTAAGACGAGACATGAACGGCTATTTAACAATCAGAAACGAGAATATTAGTTCAATATTGTGAATGAAAATATTCTCTTATTCGCTGCAATACAAACTTTCGGCTTTTAATCCGGCGCTAAAATACTTCTCAAAGTTCTTTAAAAAGCATCGACTTATTTAAACAGCGCTTCAAACAAGCATGCTGATCATCATTTATATTCTGACACGGCAAAATCAACGCGGTCATGCTGCATGCTTTAACGTCCTTTTTACGCTGCTTCGTTCGCGCCGATAATTCCTTCATGCGATATACAGATACTATTATTCATTTGCAACGTCACGGGAATATTGAGGTTTCCAATAACCATGAAACAACCTCATACTCGGGAAATAAGAAACCTTCCAGAAATAGAAGAAGGACATTTTTTCATTCTAAGGATAGCTATGCTCTCGTCTGTCATGCAAAAAACGATTGCAATAATAAGAATATTCGACGACATTGTGTTGCAAGTGTTATTTGTTTAAGAAGAATGTTAGAGGCGAATTAGATAATTCGTTTTGTAATTCGTCAATTTACGAGACTCTCAATTATTCAGATCTTGAATTTTAAGATTGAAACCTAAATGACTAAAATAAGCTTACTGTACCTTACTCGATTGGCACACTGATGCCACGCATTCTTGAGCCAGTTAAACGTCATGACGCGCAAACGAACCACCGTGGATTCCGGCCATGTCCTCGTCCCTCTTTTCCTATGCTCCAGCTCTCGCGGGGTGCACGCGGCATAGGCTGTCCGCGCAGACAACGACGACGAACACGAGGTGAACGACACCGTTGGCATTGACCACTTCTGTCGCTGGCGTACGGCCGCCGCAAACGACACACGCGGGTAGATCTCTCAAGCTTTTTGCCACGCCGGCCGACCTGTGGAAATTGCGCTCGTCCACGGAGACAGAGACGCCGATCTAACATCCTTTCGTTCGTCGAGCGATTACCGAGCGCCGCGAAAAGAAACGAAAGAACTCGTTGCTTTTCAACGCATCGTGCCATTTCTTCGTGAGAAAAAAGATTTCGTTTGTGCGTTGAATAGAAGACGAGTGGATATCGTCGACGCGATTCACGTGTTAGTGAATTTTTATTTGTCGTTCGTCTGTATTGAGGAGAAGGTAGAGACGGTTTTCGGCGAGTTAATCCGACGGTCTGTCGGATTCGACAAAGCGCTTGAAGCTTATTTAAATGTCCCCGTGTGCGACGGGAGTCCTCCTTAAAGTCCTGCGAGGCGCATCACTAAGAGGACACTACGGAGACATAAGGGGACGTAAAGGGACGCATGCGGACGTAACGAGACGCGTAGAAGTAGAGTGATATGAATACAGATGCTGAGCGAAATTCATATGGAACGAAACGCGTAAACGATGTACCTATGATTTTATAGTATCGTTCGTAAATATTTGCTCGATCGAAAATACGCGTGCCATTAAGATACGTTAATGAAAAATGAATGTTTTATTAAAAAACGTTTGAGATTTATCATATGCCTGATTTTGATGAGATTTATCATGCATAGTAGATTCTGAAAGTATTTGAAAACTTGTCATAAAAAATTTCTATATATACGTATATACTTCTATATATGCATGTACATATTGTATAATATTTCGTAGCTTTTGTGTGCATTTTTAGATTTGTTTCGAACTTCAACAATACGATCCTGATAATCGTGTTTTATTAAAATATCAGCAAACGAATAACGCTTATAATATATTCACAAAAGTGTTTTACAACGCATATTATTAGTGTTAATGATCAATTTCTTATACTGATTTGTGAAAATATATTATGTAAAATAAATTGCATACTTAATTTGCTTGTTTAATTAAATTCTTCAAAGCTATGTAAAAGAATATATTAATATCGATAGTCTATAAAGTTTCGTGAGTAATGTTAATTCATAAGTGTGCAATAGAGTTGTAAAAATAGTTTCAATGATTCGCGACGAATTATATTCAGTTATTACATTCTGTTCGACTTCTGACTCGATTTTCAAAAAGGCCTCCGTAAGAAAGGTTTCCTGCAATATCCTTTGCGATCGATAGCCCTCTCGCTTTCGGTAAAAGCGTCACGCTCCCAGCGGCAGAACTTATTTCTTCGTAGAAGCTCGGGACCGACGACGACTTCTGGATTTCGTGCGCGTGTAAAAGCATTCGATCGGCGACATGGAAAGCAACGGTAGCACGGTAAGAATATTGAACAGCGCGGTGAGAATATTGAACAGAGCCTGCACGGAATAATCTGTGAATCTCGCGGATTCTGGGTTCCTTGCGCTCGCGCCATCGTCTTTGACATAAGCGCTGTGTCTTTATCTCCGATTTGCTCGCATAAGACGCGAACGTGAAAGTGAATCGACCTGTTGGTTTCGAGCGGGATGGTAGCGAATAGTTGGCACGTAGCGCTCGAAAGAAAATTGAATCAAGTGGCTGCGAGGTGTCATTTAAATATGCATGAAGCTGAGTGATGAGTTTTGCGTAGACTGACACGCTGGCTCCCACGAACGTAGCGAGCTATGTTTCGTGTTCTGACATTGTGGATTCCTGTGTTAGCTGGTTTTCGGAGAATTCTTAGTGATGCAGAATTTGCGATGTTTTTGACACGTATTTTTCTGTTTGGTAAAAGGTAATCGAAATAAAAGAAATAAGATAAATATCGAAAGATTAATTTGAAGCAAATTGCTTCTTCATTAGAGATGTTGGTATAAATGATTTAAAAATTACTACGATTAGAAAATTTATTGTCTCTTCTTCTGACGCAGGAGACCATTTCATTGTCGCAAGTGATGATAGGTAGAATATTTTAAAGGAGATGAAGGATGATCCAAGCAAGGTGATGTCGAGCCATTGTTGATCGTGGTTGATTGTTTACGCGTTCGATTATAACGCACGCCATAAATCTTGAAACAAATGTACAATGCCGCGAACAAGCGGTAAATTCAATTATTGTAATCAATCAGATATGAAGCTCCGGATCATTATGGAAATGTATTACAAGGTGAGTTTCTTAACTCGCGTCCGTGGCACGACTACGAAGGGGACACGTACTTGCAAAGAATTTTTCAGGATTCTTTTCTAGAAAGGCTGGCAAATCGGATATAGCGTCGCTATTGTACTTGCGGCTAGCTGTTTAAACGTATGCGACGTACAATGTACTAAAACTGTCGTGACGTAGCCTCGAGGCACGAAGAAGGTACTGTGAAGTGATTCATTCGGCGATCGAGAAGGATTCGTGGAAAAGTGAGTGTACTTTCGTAAAACACATAAGAAAGACAGTCAGAGTATTAATCTACACGAGGTTGCGAATAATAGTATGACTAATCGTTAGTTTCCTGTTTTCAATGTGAATAGGGGCCGTGTTCTTGATAAAGTGACAATTATCATTCTGTTGTTAGTTTATTCATTGCAAATGACCAACTTCAGGAAATTATCTTTTATGTACATCCTTCAGTCGTAATTGCCTTCGCGATATAGCGAGATTGTAAATTAAGGCGTCAAGTAGCGAGATCGATTAATACTGGCAGTAGCGTGCAACGTTTTATCTTTTTTCAATGGAGACATCAGCGTGTTTTACCTTTTTCAATGGAAACGTCAGGCGAGAATTCTATCATTCCAAGGGCTTTTTTCCCAAAGGGCAACAATTTTATGGGATATGCAACATCGTGATGAAATTGGGATTCTTAAAAAGTCTCTACATTTGAAGGATCAGTTCTAAGAAACATAAAAATAAAAGTCGAAGAACGAAAGAAACGACAGAGGTGAGAAAAAATGCAAGGAATGAGACGATAGGAAAAAGAGAAGAAATCTTTGAGACTTCCATTTCCATAGGATTATATTTATTGTCAGATATTCGTTATTAAAGGTAAACTTTATCATTAAGGTTACTTCATCGTGGAATACTAGAAATCATCACTGCCTTTCCACTTTTCCCTTTCAACCACAGCATCCAAAACCGTCGTCGAGCATTCTCATCAACATCAATCATTTTTCATAGCAATTTTCATCAATATACTCCGCCGGCCTCCTTTTGCTCGTCATTAGCACAAGATAAACTCAATTGCCGCAACCCATATACCCGGCCATCAACCACGTTTCTCCATCATCCATATTTGCCGCTTCGATCATCCAGAAACGTTTCTCTCCTCTTCCTTTCTCGATCAACCATGTCAAACGCATTGGTCCCACTTTATGCGTGTGACCCAGTGAATAGTTGAAACGTGCTCCGAGCATTTACGAACTTTGATCGTAAACGTGATTCATGAGTCGTAGTCGACCGTATCGCAACCTTGAGCAACCGACGAAGGCCAAGGTGAGAACGCGCCAGCCACTTACTGCTCTCGATGAAAACGAACGAACAGACTTACGCGGTTCAACGTTCGCCATAATTAGGGACCGGCTTGATTTTTCCGAAAGCGTCGCCACTCATCATTCGTCAACCGTTGCTACCTGCTGGGTAAACCGCGGGAAACGCGAACACCTTGACGAGTTTCAACCGTCTGCCATCTAATGCGTCGACCAATACAATGACGGTTTTCGGATTTCACGCTAAGGGAAAATTGCCTTAGCCCCCAGGAGGTGATGGAACAGCTTTCGTTACAAAATTGTGTTTCCATTCGTTCAAGTTTTATTGTTAAAATATGTGTTTATTACTGGAACTTTCGAGAATTTTTACTTATTTTTGAATAGGTTTATTAATGTCACGATTTTTATTTATTACTACCTGCACATTGGGGCACCTCAAAAATTTTTATAAAGAAAATTTCATAAGAAAATAGTATAGAAATTTCTAGTCTATTTATTATTTTCTATCGGATGATATTATTATCAATTTGAGCTTGTGTTTCAGTGATTGCCTTATCAAGATTGAACGAATGTAGCAATGCAGTTATTATAATTACATAATGACTAGGCTCTCTTTTGTAATGTATATTAATGCATAGTAGTATTAGGTTAATTACCAAGTGTTCTTAGATACAGTCGCTGTTTTCTATTTCTCGGAATATACTTTCACGTGTGCTCTCTTTGTACTTCCTGATTGTTCTTTATATGTATGTAGAGCTATTTTAACTGCATCGCCGTAGATTTTTATTGAATTTATGCGTGTTCTATTGCGTATACGTCTATTCAAATGGTGTAAGAAATTATCTCAAACGATTCTATTCTGGAGATGACAAAGAAAATGAAATGTTGACGTCAAGTGTACGATAATTAACGATTCCTCGATTTCCCCTATCGCGTGTAGGTCGTTGTTCAATGCTGACGTTGAAATCTACCGAATGCAACGCGGTGGCTACACTGTTTGACGGCCACTCGGCACTTTGGATAATCATCCGGACATGTGGGAAGATGGACGCGAACGATACAAGCGTTGCTTTTTCAAAGCACTCTCGACCCGAGAGACGTTCCTACCTTGTAGAAGGATTGACGGGTCCTTCTGTGATTTTTATTCACTTGTCGATTGTGTAATGCCTGACCATAATATTACATGCTACTGACAAAAAGTACAAGGAAACAGGTGTGTATAAGGAACAATGTTATTAACTTATTATCAAACAATGCCCATTTTTTAAATACGAAAAGTTTTGACAAACGATATTCTACAATCTGTCATAGTTTAAATTAGAAGAAACGAGCCTCGTAGAGGCCATACTCATCAACTTGATTAACATTTACAATTGATATTCAATACTCAAGCAACAAGTGACTTACTTTTGTAAGTTTATTCGTCGTAGGAAGATCATCTAAATTATGGTAAATTCTAAGATAAATTTAAAAACGAGTGTGTGAAACATCATGACTTTTGAATACTTTTTAGTTTATAAAATTGATCAAAATATGGTTTGTACTTCATATAATAGAATTATCTCGTTATAATATAACAATCAATTCTACATAGTAAACTTCATCAAATAGAAGAATTTCAATTTTTTAAGTGATGGATTCTTGATGGACGGAGAGTAAAATGTCAATTATTAATATCTCCATTACACGATTGGCATAACAATCTTAAGATAGAAATTATACAAAAATCCTAAAACAGATAAACACGGTTTCTGTGAAGTACAAAAGTAAGTTTCTATAATTAAAGCAAAGACAAGAATTTGAAGATTATACCTATTTCCGAATGTCATTATTAATACAAATAAATACGACAAGATGTAGCCTTTCCCTTAGAATTATTGATACTTAATTTTGATACATGAGCTTACTCTCATCTAACCGTACAATTACAAAAATCCAAATTCTTGTCCAACAATTTATACCATTTTCCATTTAAGCTTCTCAATTAACCAAGATTGCTTCATTTTTTCATTGAACTAGAGCTTATCGCTCATCAATGGATCTATCTTATACAAGATATATCATTCTAAAGGTGCGCAACTTGATGGGCTCCGCTTGTACCGCATGACGTATTCGCATTAATGCATGCAGGTTGTACGAAGCTACAAAGCCGTGGCGAAGATCCGCTTGCAAGCCGATCCGCAAGGTGCGCGCTGTAATAAAGATCGCGCTTGGATTATCGCGACCGGCATCGTGTTCACCTCGGGATCGAAATTCTCGCGGCGTCTTTCGAGCGCACCGACGATCGAATTTTGCGCGTGGCTCGCGATGTCACGCGATACGCGCCACGAAACGCTTCGTGTATCGTTGCACAACGCGATTGTGCGCTACAATGCGCTAGCGTTTCACTTCGAGCTTCACTGTCTGTGCGTGATCAATGCGGGTCAGTGTTAAGAAAGTTCATTGTTAAAGGTATTATTCAGGGAATTAGGTTTTCTTCGTTTCGAGGTGAGTTGCAATCGGCTTTGATTTTGTTGAGTTAGGTTCAACTTTAAAAATAATAGCGATGGTCGAATCTATATACAACAGTATATGTTTGATTAAGCTCCAAAAAGTATTAGCATATAGATTCTCTTATTTTCCAATGAAGCACTTTTTTATCAGGTTCTACATTTCGTTTTCGTAGTACCAAATTTTTGTGTTCATATAAAAGTACTGGAAATACTTGGGAATTAATCACTAGGTAAATGTTATAATAAATTATTGTATCAATTTTTATTAAATTCGAGCAATTTAATCATGACTATCGTGTCTCATTATAGTACAATGGAATTTTTAAATGTTTTATATAGCACATACAATATATGCATAAAATTTTTTTATGATAACTGTTCGAATACTTTTGCGAACCACTTATACGTTTTTCTCAGACGTATAATTTCGAAAGAGATCGATTTCTTTTTTTTCTAATTTGATTCCTTTTGATAAAATTTTTCATAAAATTTCTCCTCACACTTAAAATTAGCCAAGGAAAGCTTTAACTACCTTATGACGCGTAAAATGAAACTCGCTAAACGAATCCTGTATATATGTTTGTTTATGTAAATCGAATAACCTCCATTAAATTCGCTTCAAGATGTCTTCAGTTACCTTGCATGTTCTATTTTCGGGATAAGTTTAATTTGACGGACGCACGAGAATGCGGTTGGCGTCAGCCGACAGCTCGCCTCGTTACGCGTTTGAAATACATGTGCGCGCGTCGCAGTAACGGGATCACTCGGTTTTATTATTTTGCCGGTTTACGGCAGGAAGTCATTACCGCATGCAGATTCGTGGTGCACCGAAGGCCGGAGGGCAATCTTCAGGGGTAGAAAAAGGTTGTACCTCGCGCCTGCACCGCGCTCGCGCTTCTTCACTCAAGAAGAAAATACGTTCCGATGCATGAATCCACGGTGAGTTAAATTGAAGATGCTAGTCAAGATAGTTATTCGATTTTTCGAGATTGCATCTGTCAGAGAAATTTAAGTCCTTCACATTTCTGGCATAGTATCATAATCGTTTTCTAGAATCATAAGAGATTATTCTAAAACGATATTTTCTGAATTAGAAATGTGCTAAACCTTCGTGTGAAAACTGGGCTAGAAAGCGAAGCTTCGACGCAATTGCCTCATTTTTTCTTCCTCTAATTTTTCTCAAATTTTCTATCAACTATAGTAAGCTATAGTAATAACTACATGTTTAAATAAATAAAACAATGAAAGTTGTTACTATAGCTATACTATAGCTATTCTATAGCTATACTATAGAAACTTGTTAATTGGAATAAAAAACATAATAAGGAAAGATAGAGGTTTACAAAAAGACAAATGAGAAGACATCACTGATCAATTGCCAATGAGCAATTTTCTATTTTCATATGAAAACCACAGTCCACGTTACTCCACGACCTGTATCAACCTAATACATATAGAAGAGGAACGTTTATTTCAATTTCTGATATTATCTTCCTCTTAAATTCTTACTTGATATACGTAACAAGACACGTCTGAGCCTTTCGTTAATAAAATATCGTGGTGCCAGTAGAATGAATCCTCAAGGAATCCCTACAACCAACGATTCAAGCAATCTCAGAGGGAACACGCTGAATCCTCGACAAGGTGGCGAGTTTACAACAGATGGATATCCGCGTCCCACTGTACTCCCGTGAATCCGTTGTAAAGTATGCGCTGACACGAGTTCGACCGTTTACAGAATAGATGCACGCATGCACGTACGTGAAATACCAGGCCTGGCAATTACAGAATTTCTGTGGATTTTTCATTTCCGTCAGCATTGTTTTCCATCCGGGCCCAACTCCCGGGGAATGCCACCGGTTCGAGGAGAGAAACACGTGGCCGTGCTGTTGCTCGCAAACCCTTATAGGTCCGTAGTAAATAGCACCGTGGAGAGAAAGAGAAGGTGGAGAAGGAGGAAGAAAAAAATAGCTGACAATGGTTTGCACGGATACCAGGATGAACAGATGGCCACGCAGCCTTTAGGCAATTTACGATTCCTTCGAATCGTACTTCGTCTCTCCCTTTCGTACCCTAACGCTTATTCCCGTTCTCCTTGCCCCTTTCCAAAGCGGGCACCGGCCCCTGGCTTGTTCACGAATTCTTCCCCGTTTCGATCCTTCTCTCTTCCAGGCCTGGTTCGAGCTTTACACGAAACGCGGTCTCGTGGACCACGTAAATTTCCTGGCCCAGCTACCATAACGCCCATACTTAAAGTTTCCTTTGTTCTAGTAGTTTGGAACCATTGTCTTCTTACTCTGGACCCTCGTCGTTTACTTTGAGGATTCCTTAAAGTTTTTTGCAAGGGGAATTCTTGCTGCAAATTTATAAACTTCGTTAGACTCAGCTGTCATACCAATTGAAAAGTTCTAACCATATCACGGAATTTCAATTGGGAAATTCTAGTCAATGGCCCTAAGTTTGTGAAAGTAAGAAGTTTGTTACAAGATTCGTGTAATCATTCAAGGGTGAAATAGTAATTCTTATTGAAGAAAGTCAAGGCTGTCGTGAATCTTACTCCACCATGCTATTTCATTTATTTACAATTTCATTTATACGACTAAATCTTAATAGTAGTAAAACTTTGGAGAAATTATCCCCCTTGTAAACTCTCTCAGCAACTTGTACAACTTCGTATCTCGACTTTTATTTCGATACAAAGATTCCAACTGCATTATAAAACTTAAATTAGGAAATTCTGATCAGTGGCTCTAAATTGATCACAGTAAGATTGTCCCAAAGTCCCCGTAACTGTTCGTGAGTAAAATAGAAATCCATACTGAAGAAATTCAAGGGTGTTGCAAATCTTACTCCACGATACTAAGTTTACAATCTTATTTATGCGATCCAGTCTTAATTCTAGTAAAAATTTCGAAAAATTATAATCTCTCTACAACTTCCATTGTAATTCAAAAATTCCAACTACATCATGAAATTTAAATTAGGAAATTCTAATCAGTGACTCTGAGCTCGTCAAAGCAACAAGTTTGTTCAAGGTTCCTGTAATTATTCGAGGGTGATGGAAGAACAAAGCGTCCCGGTAGGGTCGTTGCATCTTAGACGGTCCTTATAGGATGCAAGCCGCGAGGCAGCATTGTCTAAGCGTTTTTCTAGCGGACCCAGGAGGAGGATGCTCGCGTGCGAGTTATATAACAAAATGGCTGCACTCTCTTCCAACGTAGCTGTCGGTGATAGTCCCTGTGTGCGCGTCGGCACGTAAGGAAGGAAGGAAGGGTTCTATGGAATTGTGCGTTAGGCTAGGTTAAGTAAGGCTCGGTTAGGTCTTTAACCGAGGCGAGGGAATGCCAGCGAAGCGTACAGTCGAGTTATCATCTCGCCCGTACAATCGGGATGAAACGAATGAATGAGTTCGCTCTCGCGTTACCGTAGATCCTTCCGTTCTGGATCGGTGGACTTTTATGCGTAGCCGTCCGTTCTTCGCTCGTGCATCGATCTCTGGTACACGGCCGATGATGCTTCATGTTTAGTCGTAATAATGTTTGTAACATAATTTTATATTTTACCAAATTTTTTCTAATAACATGATGTGACTTTAACCTTATTTTCCCCATTTACTTTCATTCTTACTATTTCTAGAAGGTTTTTGTTATTTATATTTGCCTGATAATCTTCCAATAAGAACATGATTAATACAAGTAGGTTTGGACTTGTTTGAAATGAATATTATGTCAATAAAATTATATTTCGTATTAAATTCTACTTTTATTTATCTACAGATTACAAGTTTTTCAGTATAGCATAAGATTATATACAGATATAGTATAGCAGAGTTAATTTTGAAATTTACATCGTTTTCACATGTCTGAATTCATATTTTTTAATTTTTTCTTGTACCTTTTGCTTCGATATTGTAATAAATTGTCGATTAAATTGTAGACGTGTTTTATATTTCTTCGGTTTTTTTTTTACAAACGAATTGACTTATTTAATTCGACCAATAAAATAACACGTCATTCTACTTGACGAATATAATAGATCATTCGACCGAACCTCGATCATAATCGGTACAATCGTTGGATGGTATAGCGGACTCAATCTTTCGATCTTTAAAACGCACATTCTAGCGACGATCGATTCCATCCCATGTCCAGTGCACGCTATTTCTTTTCTCTGCAGGCGAAACGTCGCGGTCGTTTCGTTTTCTTTCCCATCGGCTCGTTCTCAAAGAGAGACGCCTAGGCGATCGAACGCGACGCATTTCGCTTACGGGGAACGTGAAACGGCTGGAATTCGTTTCATCCAACAGAGCCACAATGCGACCCTGATGAAACGATAGGATCGATTATTCCCGCGAGAATAATCGCGGCTATCGAAAGGACCACGCAATGCCCCGTGCAAGGCCGCAGCTAGGCGTGTCGACGAAAAGATTTCTCGTTTCGCATCGTCTCCTTTCGGTTGTTCCTCGAATACGCGAATCACTCTTTCGATCTTCCACGCTGAGGAATAACAAACGAGAAATCACGAATTTAAAATGAATCGTAGGGACTTATTGACGATTTCTAATTAGTACTTTATATAAAATAATCATACTGCAGTGTATAAATATTAGATACATAAGTATTTCAAGTAATACGTAAATTGAGTAATTTAAATAAATACTGTAGAGATAATAATCAAGACTTCAAAATTCTTAAATTTGCATACATTCTTAAATCGATATCTTCGTTAATTTAAGAGATATAATTAAACAATAAGTTGTTTAAATGTTTTTTGAACGAAAAGCGCATCGTTAGTAACCTGTTGGTGATTCCGATAGAATAACTGCGAATTAGACTTCTTAGGCAACGTTTGTTTGGTTTAGCAAGGTGCAAATTCAATTTCCCTCTCAAAAGCATGAATGGAAAGGTTTACTGGTTACAGGTAGATTTCCAGTGAGCCAGTAATCCGATAGCAGGAAGAAATATTTGAAAAGAAGCGACGAATTCGATTTTTCTTTTACCCGAACAATAGGTGATTTAACGTTTGCGATGGGAACGTGTATAGTCGCGAGTTTTATCTCTCCATTTGCTGGCAGCGGTGAGTCCGACTGTCTAGTGACGGAGAGGGGTGAACAGTGTCTGGTTTCAATGCGTTTCTTGAATAAAATACACCATATCGCCAAGTTGCTAGCCGAGGAGAATATTTCGGTTCAAGAATACGGTAGAATTAAATATTATTTCTACTTATTATCCAAATTATTTATGGATGAAAATTTCTCGGTAGCTGTATTACAAATATAAAATTACTCAAATTACTCGAAAAAAAAAAAAATTGGAAAGAAATTACGTCGCAAGAAATGATCCCGTAATCGAATTATCATCGGTTGTCGATATAAAATCCATTTAAAAGCAATAAAATCCGTATGTTATATCTTTCATTCGACTGCGATTATTCGAATAACTCAGGTTTCTTATTCGGAACAGCTCCTCGAATTTGAACTATCGTTCTTGAAACGAACACGAACGATCGTCGGCCACGGCCAAGCAACTCGTTCCGCCGTCATAATCGACTTTGTAATCCGCTTAAAGCCGCGCCACGCTGTAATTACATAATTCAATCAGCACGCGCATAAATCGCTCTTGGAACAATGTGCAACCGTGAGAGTGCGGCGATACTGGCCCCCTTCATGGGAAGATAATTTCAACACGTACCTAAGATGTGTCTAATTTCGCGGCGTTTCTCAATCGATCCCGAGAGCAAGTAGCATTTGCCATAGCCTCGAGAACTTCGCATGAATTATCCGACGTAACGTACGTGCGAGACCTCGCGCAAAGATTAGAGAAACGTTCAATGCGTATAATGGTTCACAGAATGTAATGAGAGTGTAATCGTTGCAAAATTTCATTTACGATTGTTGTCAATCTTTCTGGAATACGCTTGTCTTCGATGTATCTCTGAACTTTGAGCTGTTGTTGCAGAAATCGTGAAGAATAATGATAAATGTGCAAGAATTTATTTCATTACAGAACTCATTCATATATCACTTACGTTCTATACAATTTTTTATTTCTTTTAACGTTTTACAATTTCCAGAATAAGTTGAGAGAAAATTTGTTACTAATTCCAACACAGAACTTTGCATTTCTGTTGTTGTTTGGAAATGTCCAGAATGAATAAAAGCTAAGTCGAGCAAGTATTCATTATTAATTACTCATAATTACTATTCTAAAGTACTGGATTGTTCGAAAAAATCGGAGGCAATTTATCTTATCAAGTACCATTGCTTTAGAAATAATTCTATTTTCTCTACTTCGCTAAATACATAGCAGAAAATAATGTATTAATTCTATGCCCTACTTCTACGACTCAACATATAAAATGAATTAAACATTTGTCGAAAGAATATTCCAATTTCAATGAAAATTCCCCAAAAAGCAAGAAACGAAGTTAGCTCGACGAGAACCTCAAATACACGGAGCACAGTGAACTTACACGATTACACGGAGCAGTCTTAAAGAACGTAAAATGTCTGACCAAAGAAATTACTGAACTGCGAGCAAAGTCGTGCTGACCGAGGTACACAAACCGCTGGCTCCCTTCCAAGGTATATAAAAAAATCTTCTTCCGCGAGGTGGCCGTGCGCATTTCAATTTTCCCGTCGAACGTGAAGAAAGACGAGACTGGGGAGGAGGGCTAAAGGATGTGTACACGGCTGGAGGAAATTCTAAGAGTCACGGGAACGAGTGGCGGCGTTGTAGGTACGTGGCGGCGGCGTTGGGTTCGAGCCTAGTTCTCTAATGTCCTTTTGCGTGGCAGTCACTCGCAGCACGTCCGTCTATGATTCCTCAGCAACATTCTTCGAGCTGCTCGGCAGCGTTATAACCGTAGCGAGCAAGGGCCGCGGCAGCCTTAAGACGGTACACAAGTTGAGCGCACGACCAACCGACCGTCCATTCTCGTGAAGTGGAACGAAGACGGCCGGTACGAAGCTCACGGCTCCAGTATTTCTTCGTCCGTTCCCCTTCCTAGTACCGGCCAAGTCCTTCTTCTTCCCGTCGTTTTTCCCCTCTTTCCAGTTTGTATCGTCCTATGTGATTCCACCAGGCGGAACTGCCGGTATATCAACCGCCTCGACGTTTTCCTATACATAGCGGGGCGCGCGCCTACTGCCGTGCTTTTGCTTCCCAGCTTTTTCGATAAAGCTCTCAACGTGCCTCGGGAATATTGCCTCTTGGATGGTTGATGGTTCCTCGAGAACTGTGTTACGGGCTTGTAGACTTTAAAAGAGCTGGGTTTCACGTGCGATGTTTCATTCGATACGGTTTACTAATGTTTGTTGGAATTTATTGGAATTGCTGATTTGGTTCGGATCTTTTTTTAGGAGATTCAGTGTTATTGGAATATCGTATGGGTATCCTTGATTTTATACATATCAAAGTTACTAAGATTAACTTGTTTGATATAATATGGTAATAGCATGTGATTAAACTTGGATGTTATGTAAATTCACATTTACATGAACGCAATTGAAGCGATGAATCTTCTATGTATCATAAGGAGTATTTTACTTTGGATAGTTTGTACATATATACTACAGGGGAAAAATATAATAAGTCATGATGTTTTCTTTTTCTTTTTATAGGGCAACAGTTTCTAAATTCACCCTTTTATTATGTGTACTCTATACATTTTTGCACCTTTCGTATCAATGCATAACCATCTGCAATCTAATTATAATAGCATATTCCAATTAGAAACACCTTAGAGGAAGACATTTGACCACGACAAACGGAGAGAATTAACATTTCCATATACCAATTCTCTCTTCAAAGATCTTGATAAAAAGCAGAAATGTTTTCCACGCAGTCTCGCATCAAATGGAAACTACGAAGCGTGCAGAATGTTAGCGCAACAAAATTCGTCACGGTTGGAACAAGTGAAAGAGACCGATGGGAATAAAACGTGAACGGAAGGAAGGTAGAAAACCCTTGGGGGGAATGGTGCCTCTCCCTTTTGCGGGCTGCCTACGCCTCGAGACGATGTTGCATTGTGTACGTACAATATTAACCGCGATATGGTAGGACGACAAAAAGGACCACGAAAGTGCAACGGGCGCTGCAACGCCACGGGACGAATGAATGATTCAGAGCCGTGGCTGTCACGATGTCCCTGCTGCCACCAGCTAATGCAGAAACGCTCGTGCGCGCGCGCGCGCGCTCATGCTCGTGGTTCCCGTGTATATTGCTTGGAATAATGGTACAGCTCTCTACGCACGTGTGCCTACGTTCCGATTTGAATTCTGAAACTCACTTTTCGTCGTGAAGGCGGACAAGCCTACGGAGGGTTCGAGACTTCTCGAATGAAAAATATACTTATTGTCAGAGAAACGAGAATCGACCGATAGACATTCTGCAAAGTGGCAGTCTGACTGATATTTCATTGGTTAGATGAAAATATTAACTCATTACGGGACAATGCTGCGTTAACGAAACGTTTTATTTCCAATCTTTTTCATTTTATTTACATTATTTTATTCTTTCTTTTTAAATATTGTAACTATGGAAGGAAATTTCATGAACTCGATTGATATCTTTTTTGTCGCTATCTCTTTCACCTAGATTCTACAATTTTACGAAGTTTACAGAAATTGGAGTATTTATAACATTATTACAAACTATTGCATGGTTTTTAACGGATTAAATTATTGGACGTCTTGTTTCTTATGTTTTTATATGGTTTCTATACGGTTTTGCGAATTTTTGTTGGTTTCACTTCTGAGAATTTCACAGGAAGAGGATTATTTTCTTATCTGTATGGCAAACGAACAACGCTTGTGAAGAGAGAACTTTGAAGAAAACTTTTTTTTTTACTAGGCGTGGTTTCTTAAAGTTCATAAATATTCATATGCTTCACAGGTATTGCGTATATGCACGTATCTGCGGAAAGTGGAAAGTTCAATACGCGTGATAGGTCGCAAATTCGATACGCGATGCCTTTTCTTACTTCCATTGGCATTTTAGCAATTAATTTCGCCATGTCGAAGATCGACAATTGATCAGGTGTTGCTTATGAACCAAGTTTATTGCATTCTCAAACAATTCAATTCTTAAATCTTTCACTCTTGAGAAGAGTAAATTTCCGCACGAGAGCTTCTTTTTATTTTTATTATTTCAAGTATTCTCCTCAGTTTCCACGAACTTTTGTCCTTCAGAAGCACCCTTCGTCTCTCGTTTCAGCCGATGCTCGCGCTTGGAAACGTGCGAGTTTCACAAAGTTGGCAAGGTCGGGGAACAAGGAGAAGCTAAAATTACCCTTCTCAAGCGGAATTCCTAGGCACTGTAGCTGCAGACACTCTGCACTTCTGCATACTAACTGCGCTGCTCGCGAGTTCACACAATTCTATCGATACGCGTCAATCGATTTAATGTATCGTTGGTTGCGTAATCAATCACCCTGAAAGCACACTTGTTGCCTCGAGTCGAACGACAGACTGGTTGTCGACCTCGAGCTCCTTATTTTTGGGATTTCTCGTGACCGACAATTCGTGACGAGATAGCATACAGCGAACCGTTTCGAAGTGATAATAAACATTGTATGCAACGCAATAAGTCAGCTGTAGATAATCTAAAAGGGGTCTACATTCTACACTGCTGAACATTTGTTGGCAATTTTGATCAAACGTTAGATAAGGTCCGTTACAAAGTTATAGAGTTACAAATACTGAAAATGTACCGGCTTCGAACAAATCATAAATACATTGTGAATATTTATACAAATTTATATTTTTATGGATGAAATGGAATTTGCGCAGAAATTTGTTTGACTTAAATATTCTAATGAGAATTATATTTCGGATACTTTATATGAAAAATACAAGGGATAAGTCACATTTTCTATCTTTTTACGAGCGAGATTAAAATTCTTACGTTATCAAAATTGCCTTCTTATTTTATTTTACTTTATTTTATTTTACAAACGTTGCGCATCATCGTAAGAAAATTTCGCACATTTTTTCATCTTTAAACTTCAATATAAATGCACAAACCACAGTTTAATAATAAATGTTCTGTTTAAAATCAGATTTGTTTTTAAGTATAATTGTTAGACAGAGTTGTTCGTCAGGGTTCATTAAACGAACTCAATTTCTTAAAAAAGCACAATAGACAATTGTTCCCCACGAGACAGGCTAACGTTCGTTCGAAGGTAGTCTCCAGACACCGGAGACAATCATTTTCAAGACGCATCTTCCGCAGCCTACGCAATCTCACACTCGACTCATACTGTCTTCTATGTACACAGACATCTAACACTTTGAAACGTTTCCAGTCATAAAAAGTGTGCCAAAACCGAGATGATTCGTTGAATGTTTCGTCATTGACAATCCAATTTGCAGGTCAGATCTGTGAGACCTGACAAGGGTCTAGCTAAAAAGAATAGATTCTATTGTCTGTGAGATCACATTCTTTAGCAGGTGAGGCCATATGTTCAGCTAGGTTCTCTGGAAATCCAATTACCAACAGTTCTATTCTATTTCCTGGAAATCGTCGTGAGGTTTCATTGATATTGAATTATGGAAGAACTTTAGGAATCAAAAGTTTTGAGGAAGATTCTAATGCTTGAGTGAGTGTTTAAAGTTCACTGATAAAAATTAGAAATATAGCAATGTTTGTTTGCATTCTAATAAAATTATTTCAGCGAAAATCACAATGACACAAACTTATCACTTCTACCGAATCTATTCTAGAGCTATTCTTTTTCCTTGTAGAATGAACTCGGGAATAATTGTGGGAAAAAATCGCTACCATTACGCAAGAATTACAATGTAGATTCCCGATTACTATGGAGAGTATTGAAAAAAATGGTCAATATTTATCTGATGTGATTATAGACAACAAAGCAATGACGCGATAAAAAATGAAAGAGGTAAACTGTATCAAAATCACCGTATTTCCCTAATGAATTCGCGCAATCGACGATAGCCGTGGGATTAAAGATCAATTCTGATTCGAAGAAAGTAAGACGCTCCAGAAAGCTTACGTCAGAATCTCAATTTATCAACGTCGTTCCATGAGATTCCTTGGTGGAAGTAAAAGGAAGACGGATAGCGAACGTGGGGATTCGCGCGTCTCGACCGGACGCAAACTTTTACGAAATCCTTATTCCGTGAGATACGATCCGCGCGGTTGTTCCTTCATCTTTTATTCAGTCGCTATCACCCCCGATTCTAAATCGCCGGCAGTCATGTGCGACAGCGCCCGGCTCCAGCCCTGCAGACGTTTCCTTAGATCACTCTTGAAGAAGAGCAGAGGACATAGAACCTTCTCACACACGAGAAGAGCCAACAGCGGACCACTCGTGGCCCAGGAGAATGTAAACGTGGGCGGTAGTTTACATAGAACTTTGAACCGTTTGTTCGTCGATGTCGGCTGTGGCAATGGCTCTCGCCGGGTAAGGGCAGTAATTCAAATCGACAGTAGCATCCATTTGGTT
Source organism: Bombus impatiens (assembly GCF_000188095.3). Lineage (NCBI taxonomy): Eukaryota > Metazoa > Arthropoda > Insecta > Hymenoptera > Apidae > Bombus > Bombus impatiens. Next base: position 2,481,643 of record NT_176906.1, on the reverse strand, counting down.
AAGGGGGCCTTACCGAGATACGAATCAGTGATTTATAACTGGCTGCCGGAATGCGTGCGGACGTGCCAATGTCTCTTCCAACATCATCGATATCCATTATTGAGCTTTTTCTTTCACCTACGGACCACTAGAATCACCACGAACTTTGTACCAAACAGATGAACCGCGTTCGTGTTACCACCTTCTGTGTTTATCGTTTTTCGCAATTGTTGACTGATAACTTGGTATGTTTGAGAGATAGTCGGTAATGGTTTGATTATATCAGGAAGAATATGTTTTAGTTGCTTTATCTTAACCGTTTTGAGTGTTTAGTTCGTTATATTGAGCGATGCTTGAAACCGAAATAATTCCCTTTATATTTGGGGAACTTAGATACTATGCATGTAGAATAATATATTTTAAAAATATATGACATAACGAATAAATATCTGTAATGTCTAAAAACGAATGTATTCTTAGCTCATACTTCTAACGTAGTAATATTTCATAGAAATTTTGTCGTTAAATTAACATTTTATCATTAAATAGACAACAAATAATGCAATTAATTACTGTAGTAGTGGAATGGTATCAGATCAGCCCATGAATATTTATTTATGTCCACACAGTCATGGAATTCACGTTATCCAGCCTCTAGATCGTACAACATAGAATACAATAGGGGTTTAAATACAAGTCCCTGGGTCATCGCAGGCCATTCTAAGTCATGGTATTTGTGATAAATTAGAACGAGGTCGCAGAATCATGATCCCGATGACCTTGATGATACGAGATTTATTTGGGATCTTGTTGTTGTAGGACACAATGGGGAAGATTTCAGGACTATAGAATTGAACTTCAACACCTTCAAAATTACGAGAATACTTCAGAATCGTATCGTTTATACCAAACTAGTCAAATTTAGATCCGTTGACCTCTGTACATATAGTATTATGGTAGCTTATGCCTGCTAACTTCGATTTGAGTCATACGACCTCAAGGTGATCGAATTCTGCCACCTCGAGGTTATAGAGGTCCCACAATCATGGTTCGACTTAGATCCCACAATCTCAGGGTAGTTAGATTCGATTTGTACTGTTCTGAGAACATGGAAGTCAAGTTCCGTGACCTCAGTGTGACCCAAATTGCATCCTGTGACTCCACCTTCAAGGTTTCACATTTGTGTATTATTTATGTGTTTTATATAAAGTATTTACATAATATATGTTGTCGCGTATTTATTTGTTATATTTGTCATACATACGACCAATTTTCTTATGATACAATTATTTGATTTTATTTGTGCGTGTAATGTGAATAAATGGAATTGTTTGATGCCATCGAAATCCAAATGTTGGCTGTTTTATACATCTTGGGGTGTACATACATAGATGCACCTACGTTGATACCTCTTAACCTTTGCGATTTTCTGCGTGACCCTAAAGGGCAACTATAGGCCCGCGCATTGTAACAATGCATCATCTTGTCGCGCTGGGAGGTTCACTGCTTCAAGGCTAGCCGAACCTGCGACTCCGGCTACGGAATACAATGGACAGTTCAGGCACCGTCGCCGGTTCAATGCTTACATTATGACTATCCCTGTGGCTTGGCACATGTAACGATACTTATCCCTGTATCCTTACAGGCTTTGTCTCACATTGGTGGGAGGACGCGATCGTAGGCTGCACATTCTGCAAAAATTAATCTCTATTAACTTCACCCAAAGTCTATTTCCTATTTCCTTGAATATATATTCTTTACAATTTTATACATATATATATTTGTAGTCTATAGTTTTAACAATACAACAGAATAATGCTTTTTAATTTGATTGTTATCTGCATTGTTCCCCTAAGACTTTGAAATCACGTGTTTCATAGAATATAGGGATTAAACAAAGATTCATTTAGAATTCTGCTATTTCCGAAAACTTCTCCCGCCAAAAATGATTCAAAGTAGTATCAATTTAAAATTAATAATAAAATTACGACTTTGATTCAGTATAGGAATAGTTGGAAAAGTGATTCATACTCCTAACTAATAGATAAGATATTTAACTATAGTTAAGATGATAATAATAATAAATCTTAATTTATATAGTTAGATCTAGCAAAACGTTACTGCATGTAATGCTTGCCAAGATTGCTATTCGTTTAAGTTCTCGCAGGTAAACCATCGGATTGGTCCTTCTTGTTTAAATTATTCCGTCTTTCTCGGGATGCATCCACATGTTTATGTAACTTGTACTCAAGATACGTAGGCTCATTAGCCACGGTATTACGTGCCGGAAGAAGATCGCGTGTAAATGATCGGCGTGTGTACAGTCGACGATCCGCTCGATCATCGAGTAAATATTCTGTACTATCTATTCCGATCATACATGCTGTACATACAAGATCTCAGTTATTTAAACTTTTATAATCATATCTTTCCTCTTACTTCAGCTCTAACAGAGGCACGTTATTGGTCTAACTTTATCTCAAGTTCCTCTTTTTAAAGCGAAGCTTAAAATTTATAATTAGCCCTATTAAATTTAGAAAATCAACAAACTATACCGTATCACGTTGTTCCCATGTTATCTTTGGGAACGTTTAGAATCTCGAAGAAGGTTGTACATTTCATTTTTAAATTCCCTTACACCAACGGCTAATTGTCAATTCGCTAATTAAAACTACCACCAGTGTGACTAATTACGCTACAACGGCTGGCTCGTGTGACTCGAATCGTAAAAGAGAAAAATCTGATCCACGGGACACGATTGTTGCATCTTCGTCTTTCTAATAACGACAAGCCAAATACCGAAATACGAGCAGGTTCGTTAGTATGTAACACATAGTAGCACGACATCTACCTTTCCAACCCGTAATCAAAGTTCAATGTTCGTGCAAAATGTGGCGACGGAATGGTCGAAGATAGACGAGCTCAGCTGATGATCACGGTGAATCGTACATCAAGGGACCTTGGTACGAGTAACACCCTGCAGCAGAGATTACGTTCACCTCTATGAGTGAACATGCAACATACTGCAAGACGGGAAGCACTCTTGATGATACATATGTATAGACCTCTTCCGACAAAATGTTAGTGGAAGGTTAATTTGTTTGGCTACAAGAGTGATGTTTAAATTCTCTCGACGTGAATTGATGAGACTGTAATTTTTTAAATTGTTTCGGTAATTAATGTTTTCCACGGTGGCTCAAGAGTACATACGTTTTCGTTATCATCGAAGAGGTAGAAGGTCTCGTGTTTTGTTTGTTCTCTTTAAAGCATCGGATTAAATGCTTTCCCGAAAGGAAGATAAAAATAAAATTGCAGCATTAAGAGCCTCCGATGTATTAAGAGTGCCACTTAAGATACGCGCTTTTAGTTCTGTACTCTCCTTCGTTGGCCTTCGTTTCGCAAATATGTTTGTCTGCCTCGATGCAAAAATAGATATTACTTGCGATGACGGTAATTCCAAATGTGGCTTCGGTAAGTTGTATGCAACTTTTGATTTATTTTCCATTGGTTGGATGTCAAATATCGCGAGAACTCGCCAAATAATATCTTATATATGTCAAAGATGAAAGGATACCGGGGCCTTCTCTTTGGAATTCTTGGGAAAATCCCCAATATTTTAATCTTTATAATTTAACTCGATTATAATTGTCCGAGATTTGTGATAATGAGCTTGGGCTCGAGGCGACAAGTAGTCGCTGAACGTAGCCGCGGTCGCGGGTTGAACGTTTTTACCTAACAGAGATGTGGAGTAATTCTATAGATCTAGTTAAAAGAAATAGTTGTAGCGGCACGCGAGAGTAAACATTCCAACAGCTTCTGTTCCGTGACTCGCCACACACAGACCCTATTCTTCGGGCAAGATGATTACCAGATGTCGATGTATCTCCACAGTACGTATTCAGCTAGTCTGAGGACCCGCGATAAATCTTACGATTTAGTTAACTAAGATCCTTCAAACGGACAAACAGTCTTTATCCTAACAGTCCCTGAATCTACCACCTACTACGGGAAAATACGGGAAATCTGCTTTTCTCACAAACGACGCTTCCCGCTAGCAACTTTCTAGCAACAATTAACAGGAACCCTCACTTTCCGAACGAAGGCTTTCCTCGACGAATCCGATGATCTCGTGTCCTTAGACACATCCCATCATAGTTTTCCTCTGCAGCATCATCGTGACGGAAAGTCATTCTCTCGTGACGTCTCATTAGCGAGTTACATAGCGTCTTTACACTCGGTGGATATTCTACGTTTTAACAAAGAGTTAGTTCAGTAATACTTGTAACGTAGACAAGGAAGTTGGGTACAACTTGGACTTTGAAGGAAGGCGCATTTTGTTATCCCGTTGACCGCGGATTCGTTGTTGGGCCTGGGATCATTGTCATTAGCATCTCGAGTATCTAATTACCAGAGTTACTTGTCAAATTCTGTAATAATCATATTTGCACTAGTAAATATCTTCTCTATTGCATAACAACAATGTTTAATCCAAATGAAGATTCGCTTTACGCCCCTGATCCTAATCATAATGTGAACCCGACATATATATCTTATATATACCTTATATTTTACATCTATCTTATATCTATAGGATTTTGGTAACCAAAGGGAGGCTATATAGGGTTTTATCGACAAAGAATCAGTATCTGTTGCACCGAATTCATCAATTTAAAAATATGTCAGTTTATGATTCTGCTACCTAAGAATTTAATTGAAAATATATCCAAGGCTATTATTATTAATATCTGTATATTCAATAAATAAACAAATGACAAGTAGGTGTTCTAATATTAGGCTGGTACGTTATGCATATTAAAAAACAGACTATACATCATGTATGATTACAAGACGTTGAACGTATTAGTATCATAAATTTATCTTAAATTCTGAAATATCTTCATAACCCGAATCGATCTTCTGAAACTCCATTGATTTAGCAATATCCTATTGTAATAACCTTGGAAAGAGCAGCATGTGCACGCGCGACGAGTATCGAGAGATCTAAACAGCTCCCCAGGCTCGACTTTATCACGCCACTGGTATTGCCGGGAAACTTACGAACTGATAAAGGGAATAAATTCAATGGAACGCCTGGATAGCGTAGTAGTAGCGATCAACCGAATGCAAGTATGACTTTCCATCTTTGCTCGATGCTGAAATGCTCATTCAAGGCCACACTCTCAAGATCACGGTCACGTCGTTAGTGTTGGACAATCGCCATCTGTCATCGACCGTTTCTCTTATACGATGTCCAACGAGCGCAAAATAAAATAAACAGAAAACGAACAGTAATATCGTGTCGTGATTACCTGTACATGCATCACCTCGCTCATTTACATTTTCATTGGAGAAAAACTCGAGGAATCTCGAAAGATTCTTTTACATTTCATCCAGAGAACACCTGTCAACTTGATGCTTCGCGATCATAAATATAATGATTATTCATTTGCTTCCGTATTAGCTTCCAAGAAGGTTAGGAAGGTAATTTAATAAAAGGATATATCATTCCACAAAGATTTTCCTTTTCTTCGAATCGCGTTATTTCGTAAATGGGTATTCCCCTCTTATGAAGAATATTTTCTTTAGGATTCTCTTCAGCTACGAATAAAAGTTTGAAATCAATTTTTATGTTGTAACTGTACTACCGAATCTACCGATAATTTTGTTATTGGATCAAAATTAACGTTCGTCTAGTGTGTGACTAAATTCACATAAGAATGTTTTTGAGTCCCCTGTATGGAGTTTGGATTAATTCAGTTGGATGATTCGCTATCCTCATTGTACGTGCTTATTTCGAATAGATTTTAATGGTCCTTCTAAAAATAACGTATCTGATAAAATATATTTAGAAAAAGAACATATATCTAAACGATATTTAAACTGGATATTTTATTCTTTTCTAAATAGAAATTAAAGGTTTGAACGATGAACGTATTATACTAGAAATACGAGATACAAAGCAATCTTGTATTTCAAAATTCTCATTCGAAAACATAGAGAAAGAATTATATTTTTTTTCTGCCGCAAGCATAAAGGTAACAGAAAGGGATCAAGAAAACATCTTGTGCCACGGACAAATTACGAACATATCTTCTGAGATCCAGAATATAAAAGAAGGTATAAATAAGGCTTAACTGTGCCGTCCAAAATATAAAGAAAGAATGAGAAAGAGGGAAGGGCATACAGAGCATTGTGGCGATAGAAAGAATTCTGTGTGAGCCAGTTCGTGACGTGGTGGCGATGCACGACTTTGATAATTCCTTCCTTTCTCCGTGTCCACGTGATATCCGGGCGAAAGATCGCACCGACAGAACGGAGGCTTTCAAGGGATCGCTTTACATTCGTGAGAAGTCAATGATCTTGATCGTGATCGTTGGTACGCCCGCTAACCTTCTGGAGGAAGAAGGATTCCGCTGCAAAACCGCGTTCATTGGTATTTCTATCGTTTGTTGCTGATTGTAAAATGCCACGAATACCTTAGAGGAAATCATTGGAAAATGTTCGATACTTAAGTAACGTAGTTTATGAATATTTCAGCTCCTCAGAGAAACTCCATATTTTTTCCTTGTGACTTGACATAAATATCGCAAGAACCTGCTTGAAGATGCTTCGAGCGGCTGATGAAGCTTTAAAGAGTATTCTACAATTTTTTATAAATTCTCCGAAGTTAAATTTTGAATAGAAGCAGAGGAATGATTCGTAGAATCCGGATGATCTTCGACCCACGAACGTCGTCGGAGATAACGAACGTGTCGGGCACGCATGATCGATCACGTGCTCACCGAGAAACGATTCGAATTCCGTTACCAGGAAACATTCGAGATCCGATGGTTTCTAGGAAGAAGATGAATTTCTGTTGCTGTCAAGGAGGCTGGATACGGAAACGAGGCGTCAATTATGCACGGTACGCAATATCTTAAATCATCGGCCCGTAAATTAATACCCCACTGTCGTACAATTTGTTATAATTTATATCGTATCATTGACGCCTGCGGGTTAGCGTGTCTAACGGGATTCATTTTTCATACACAATCATAATAAATGTCTAACAAGTATTTCATAGTAAAAAGTTGGTGATTATCACTTTCTTTGCTATTAAATTTAAATAAGAACACTCGAAAAAAAGGAAAATAGAAAAACGTTCTGTTCTATCAAAATATTTAAAAGTAGCCTGGAATAATAATTAATTATTACATATATGTATAAGTCTATATTTTCAAGAGAATGTAGTCGACAGTAGTATTGTAATATAAAAATATTGATACGTTGGAATTTTAATATGGAAGAATTAAAATATTTGTTCGAGATTCGAGTAGCTGCAAGATGGGTTGGGTACGATCTCGAATTTTTAGGATCCTCTTCCATGGATCCTGTGGATCGCTTGCGACATCCAGGAAGCGTTCCGGCAGCCGACCACTGACTTTTCGCGAACGTCGATCTGACCGTCCGCGTTCCATTGTTCTCCCGATATTTGCATACGGTTTAATGGAACATCGGGGCCCTATTGTGCGTCCCTGGAAATCTTATGTAACGACGCTCTAGGTGATAACATCTTCGACACGTAATCGCATGCGTAACTTTATCGATGCTACCGAAAGGTCCTTAAACGGACATTCGATGCAATGTTAGTTCCTTGTGAAACAGGCTTAAGATTCGACATCGATAAGCGTGACACGAGTTCTGTGGTTAACATCAAATTCTAAACAAAATTAACTGAATTATACCTGTATATTACGTATTGTAATTTTAATCCGGTTTTGCTTTATTTTACCGTATCTTTATTTTGAGATATTGCAAAAAAGATGTAAAAAGATTCGAAATATGTAGAATGATAACTATTATTGTTATATCATACTTGAAAAGATACGATTATTTGCACTTAAATTTCAATACGTAAACCAGAAATTTTTCAACTTTTTACGAAGTGTCACGGTCACTCCCACGTTTCCAAAGTGACTTACCAGCAATGTGACTACGCACACATGTGATCAGTCCTGCGGCAGTAACTCGCGAATCGTTCGAACTATGATTACATACCGAAGATTGCATCGGTCCGACTCCTCGTTGCATAATAGCTCTTGGGATCTTCCATTAAATCATACACAAGTCTCGAAGAGAAATCATGAGCGCATTTTCAGATTGCAGAACGTGGAAACTTTCGATAGATGGTTGCTATAAAACGTTTTATAAAAGGGTCATTAAGCTCGCTGATCGCTGTCGATTCGATTTCGTTCGTGAAAGTTTTCATTGATGAATCTACCGTGAAATCTTCACTGCTCAATAACTTCGACTTTTCCGATTCAAAAATGACTAAAAATTAAACGTCAATTTTAAGGAACACGCAAGAATAAAATTATCTTTTTCTATTATTTTTAACAAAAATACCTTAAGAATAATTTATAATCCTCACTAGAAGAGTATTACAAAACAAAGAAACAGAACATTAAATATTAGAGCGAAGTACATTTTTTCTATTGTTTTTAGTGAAGATGTGCAAAGAATAATTTATAATTTTCACCGAAGAGCTATTAAAAGAAGAAGAGAAAGGAAAAAAAACAGAGCGCAGCTATCGTCCATTTTTACACGGCAGAAAAGCGTTCTCCGTCTGACACACACGGGCGCACCTACTGCCACTGCGTCTGTACATGCATGGCTCGTTCCACTTGTGGTCGTCTTTCGTGAAGCGTGTATCCGCTTCCGGCGGGACGAGTCGCAGAGGACACTCCGGTCACTGAACACAAATAACTCATTGATAATTATGTAATGAATTCGTCGTTTCGTGATGATCGACGAATGCCTATTATTTTGGAATTCAATGACTAGCAATTAGCTCTTTCACGGCGATTCAGCTTGTATCAATTGTCGAATGGCATTCGACAATTTGTCAGTACTATTCAGAATAGAATACGTTCCTCCAGCTAAGGAAACAAAACAAAAATGTCAACTTTTGTGAACTTATCGAACAGAAAGTAATTGAACAAAAATTAAACTATTTTACTGAATAAAATTTGTTATTTATAGTATATCAAAGATACATTAACTCACGAAAGTATTCGAACTCCATTAGCACCGACCAGATTCAAACCAATCCAAAAAAATGGTATGTAGAATTTGTATGAAACTTATTGCAAACATGCACTGAGAAAATTATCTTGCAATTAGTAAATATCGTGACCTGATACTGTAATAAATAATTGGCTCAAGTAGTTTGATAATTTTCGTGAATATGTTTGAAATAAATATCTTGTAACATCTATATACATTTTCAAATCCCTTCTAAATTTTACCAATAGTATCATGTTCGTCGTGCTTCACTACAGTGTTAATGAATTTTAAGAATGTGTAATATAACACTTATAAGATATTTATGAAAGGTTTCTTCAAGTGTTCGGATACTTTCATGTGCCACGATATTTCAAAACATTAAATTGTGTTGAACTCACGATCCTTTCCATCAATTCTATTCGATTCCTATAAATCGTGCTTCACCGGTAGGTTAATGTGTTTTCATCATAGTCGAACGCGTTTCTCTGGCGTAGCAGATACGGACGCAGGTTGCAGAACACGGTAATAAACATTCGGGTACAGTTGAACGTGTTCGAAGAGCATGTAACCTGTTGCGTTGCCATTCCTCGAGTATTGTTCCGAAAAATGGCGTGCAACAAAGGGAGTGTGTCCAACAGGTGGTTAGACCTGTTCAACATGTGCGCATCATATGTGCGTTGAATGCATTCGTGCGTCACTTAAGGAACATGCGATCGTTCGCTTCTTTAAAACAGCCACCTTCCAATTGAAATTCTTACTTGCTTCCTCGGTAGCGTTCATTAAGTGCAACTATTTTATGATTTTTTATGCCTACTTTGTATATGCATAATTTTCCATTCAATGCATAACGATCAGTTTTATTCTCGCGTGAATTTTTTATGCATGGATTTATAAATTATTTAAGAGTTGGAAACAATACTGCATCGTGAGAAATGTTTTCAATTATCTTAGGAGTAAGTGATGGATCAAAATTCTAGAAACCATTTTAAAGATTAATTCTTGTAAAGAATATAGTCGACTCAAATGTTCATAGTCTGTAAAATTTTTATAAATTTTGTAATTATTTGCTATACGTAACTCTGTTTGCAGACGATTGATTGCTTTAATTAGATGAATATTGCTAGTCTACAGAAATCGAGTTCGTTCTACCTCTTTTCGATCGGTAGCAACTTCTCTGCAAAATTTCCTAAGCGTCCATAACAATACGTATAAATCATTCATAGTTCTTAAAGTCCATGACTGGCATAATTGTTTGGTCGTAACACGGTACTATAAATGATTTGTAACTTGGTTGGAACACGATACGAATAAGAAAGAAATAAATTCGGAATATCATTGGGTAATTATTATCGATGCCGATAATCGAGTCGTAATAATGAGAAAAAACGGAAGGGTCAATGATCTCGATATTATCGATTTTGTTTGTGATAGACCCCGGTCGCCCCGAGGCTAACACGAACATCTGGTTCTATGAATATTCGAGACTGATCCAACAGATTTTAATGCGAATACGCGCTATGGTTATTACCACATCTATTATAAATTTAATGAATACTCTTCGAGACGTGTAGTATAATTGTAAACGAATAACTTCCGCAAACTTTTTCTCTACCCAATTAGTGTTTGTGTTAAATGAATTATCTGTTCATTAATTGATCTGTTCAGGTAATTGATATCTCAAAAAATAGAATAAAGTTCTCGGATGCCAGAAGACAAAAGAGAATTTATCAGAGCAACAGAGGTAAATGTATTGAAGCAAATGGAGTCGGAAGCATTAACGAACATTTTTTGACGAATTTCACGAACGTTGTAAGGAAAAGGAACGTTTGAAGAACCAGTCTGGTCTTCTGGGTTGTTAATCTACATCTTTCAAGAGTATTACATAAAACCATTAGGCGAGACCTTGATTACGTCAAGTCTGTAAAATGAGGTTTCCATGGATAATTACGCGATGACTAAGCGTATTTGATGGAAATTATTTATTAAGTTATGATGAAACAATTTTTAATTTTCCATTAAGATTTTCTAAAACCCTAATACAATTATTATAGTTATTGAGTTTTTTATCAAATTTGATCAAAGATTTTTCTCATAATTAGATTAATAAAATTTTAATAATACTGTAACAACATTTTCGACAAGAAATGTGCAAAATTTTCAGCTCTTTATGAAGGACATATACGCAAAATAATTCGTTTACACGGATTACTAATCTCCCCTTTGGTTGCTTTGAGAAGGAGCCATTCATGGCATCCACGTTGTCACAGGGTCACGGCTTCGGCATAAATACCGAGATAGTACTCATAGATACGGAGCAATCCTACGAGTTATCTTATGCACGATGCCTTGGACAACATTGAAGCGTGATTACGATCCTGGCCAGTTTAAGACAAAGCCAGCAAATTGCCAAGATGCTACCTCTGTCTCTTGCATGTATATAAAAATTGAATTCAACAACCGACCACTAACTTTACATCACGTATCGCGAATTAAGTTAATTGTTCTCGAACGAACCTAAATGCAAAATTTAATACTACCCTTCAAGCGGACAATTCACTTTTACACAGAAAAAACATTCAAACGAAATTACGCGGCAATTACGTTGCTGGAACATCAAACCATACGTATTACGATAATCACATTTGCGCGTAAGTGGCTCGAAACTTTAACCGGCTAAATTAAGTTAAACGACGCTGGGGGAGGTGAACGCGTTGGAACCATCGCAATAATTCTCTAGAATCGCCGTACCGCGCATGTACATCCGAATAAGGACGAAAAATATGATACTATATAGCACGTACATCGAAAGTCCGCGCAATCGGCGGACACGCTTGAACAATTACAGTAACTTATAGTAATCGGCGCGCTACCCGCGAGTCTCGAGGACAATGAAGGCCACGAGGTGACGAAGTGGCTGGATTAAAACAAGAGACGAGTTGGGGATACAAGAACGTTTCCAAGCATTTAGTCGCCGAGCGCAGTCCGTTTCGGCCTTTGAATTTACGATGGAGAGCCGCGGACGCGGGCAAAGTTATCGCGCTACGAGTAATGAACACTTGTTCGTTTTAAAGTAGCCGTCCGGCAATTTGTACGTCAGTCGGAACGGCGCGACAAGACCGACTTCTATCTGGCGCGAATCTCGCGCACCTCTTGCGCTCCTCCTTTTGTGGCGCGTGCACAGTCCGAGTCGCGCGCTCGTAAAAGCGTACCATCCGTTGTTCCATCCGAAATTCCACGCGACAAACCCTACAAAGTTAGATCTTTGAAGCGATATTTTAACATTTTGAAATACCTTGAATACCTTCCTTTGATCAAAATTTACGTAGAATTAACGTTATTGAGCGTTTGGATAATTTAATGACTTTAATGAATGTTTCATTGAACTATCAGAGAAACACCATCGTGAAATACAACAGTAAAAATATTGTAATTGTTCAAATATGACACCACTTTCACGAAAATATGGATAACAACGCACAAGTATTGGTAAAATATAAAATTCACAGTGAGAGTCAGACAGGAATCAAAAAGCCATTGTTTAGAACAGTTTATCAATTGTACGGAGCATAATCGTAGTTTAGCTGGAACTCAATTAGGTAGTGTATGCAATAGCTACATAAACTATACTGTACTTTGTTCTACATATTACGCTGTAAATACCATTACTTTTTAATAAAGCATTTTTTTATCAAGCACATTTCATTTTTAATATTTATATATATTATATAATCATATTTAATCACACGAAAGTACTACAGAGTAATACGAAATTCGATATATTTCGATTGAACTAAACATAATGCTGGTATAAATGCTGTAATAAATATAATGATATGCAAATGCTTCTTCTAATAACTTTACATTCTCGTAAATACATATTTCGACATATCACAAAGTATTCATTTATTCGATACCTCCACATCGAATAATAATTTATTCAAACACCTGCGATCCAACTAAAAGATGTTCGTACAACCTACCATCATCTTACATCACGTCAAATACTAACAACTTTCGTTCCAATTTTTGCAAAATCCTGTCACCAGATTCTATCATCCACTTGATGTTTAAAATTCGTAAATATGTATATAATTCCGTATGAGACGCGAGATACGATCTCATGAAAGGACAAGAGACTCGAGGGCCGTCGTGATCGATGAAGAAACAGTAATCGCTACATCGTCCGGCGACATGGCTGTTTTCCGCGCGGAACAATGGCTGTTCTAGCGGAGAGAGCCGTAGTGGAATCAAGGAAACAAGGACAGAAAGAACAGCACTGACCTTCCTTATACACGTGTTCACATAAAACATTACGATCTTTTATGCGGTCACGTTCGCGGCGATAACCCACGACTTCTCGTGCCTTCTTCTGTTGCGACGCCAGCTTCGCCACCGAGTTCTCCCCTTTCTTCTCCCTCCGCCATTATTATTATCCGCCAATTCTTTTTTTCGCCTGTGCCAGTCGGTTCCTCCGGTTTCACCGGCGGGACAGGGAGGACACCCATGGACCCCTCTAGAATTCCGTGCAACGTCGGATTCTTGCGCGCCAGTGCAGAAGGTCAGATGATGACTCGCGATTCCGGAAGGGATAATAGGTGGTCTGCATTATTCAGGACCTCAGGATGCAGGACCAAGACCATGGCTCGGTGTCGGACCTCACGTTTAACCGCTACGATTGCGCCGGACAAAAATGCCCGCTCGTCGATGTGGAAGCGATTCGATACTTCGAATTGAATAACAACGGTGCACGGGCTCGTTTCTGCCCCGATCTTCCTATGCACCAATCCCTGATAATTTGGTGAATCGTTTGAAACGATTCGACGATCAGTGATTTTGTACTTGTGAGTTCTCTGGGATACGCTGAGCTCATATTCTTCAGTGTTTGGTTTTTGAACAGTTTTCAGAGATGACAGGTATTTGCTGATATTTGATTAGACGCTATGTTTTCTGAACGCTATACCAGTTACAAATTAAACTTAGACTTTTTGGATTCTGAAAAATGGGTACGTTTATTTAGAGGAAGGAGATAACGAGTAAAAGAAGTTTAATATTTTATTCTCAAAATTATATTGCAATTTGTGATGCAATCTTGTAGATTACCACTTGATGATTCAGTACTTGGGGTCTAATTTCTATGGAATTCTACTCTGTATAATTTGTGAATAATTTCAGAATCACGTAGCGCAATACGCGAGTAAACTATTTCACTGGAAAACAAGTAAATAAAATGTCGATTAAGCTGCAATTGTAACGCCCTTAAAATTTTTTCCAGGTCATCCGGTTCTGAAAATTGCGACCGGTTTGCACGGTTCCATGCAACAAAGTGCATGTTCTCATAGCAATCATATCTGGTTTTGCTGAGTGAACGAGATCTGGTACTCACGTTTTTGTCATGAGCGCTGGTTATGCGTATCTCGACTTTGTTGTGTGGTTTGAGCACGCCAATAATCAAAATACTGAATCGTTCGAAAACAACATCAATCAGGATCCTAAGACGTGCTCGTAAAAATCGACGTAATACCAAGTCTATAGTTGAACATAAACAACATCAACATACCGATATCATACTAACATACTGATAATACGACTGGAACTCGAAGATTCATAAATAAACACCATCTGTTCACCGTGAAAGCTTAAAATCCAAAAATAAGTAAATCGTATTTAAGCACCGAAGAAAAGAAGTTGGATATGTTTTACAATCCTCTGTCAAGTTTTATTTAAACGACATCGAATACTGGGAACAAAAATTACGGAATTGCGTGGCAGTCAATTCCCCCGATTCGCACAACCATTCATCTGACTGAAGTTGGAGAAGGGGTCATTTTTCGTGGTGAAACAAAACGAGAATTGCCCATTAACCGCACGATAGGGTGGAAGATGTCGATGTACCATCGCGTGTGAGAAAGCCACGAACGAAGATCCCCCAGGCGTTCCTTGCCTGTGTATAACGTAAATATAGTGCATCTAGTTAGTTTCCTTATCAACCACCAGAGAAACGATTCCTTAAATCACATTAATTTTGAATCAACTTTAATATACCCTCTACACTTTTGATATAGTTCATTGTAATAATGGTATTCTAACCAGATTAATATTAATCTTTTATTTTCGTATAAAAATTCTGTATTCCAATGTAACAAAGCAATATTTATACATAGGAATTTCTTGGTAAAAATGTACGCATGGTAGATTGCGTTTATCATGGATATATTGATGAAGTCATTAAGTTAATTGCTTCTTTCTTGCTTTGTAATTCGTTTCGCGAAATACGGTGTTCTGCCGTGAAGTTTATGGCACTCCTTCCATGCAAGAATACGTATGAGCTGTCGGAAGTTGATGGGTCGTCAATTATACTTGACCTCGATAAAACTTTTTTTCGGAAGTTTTTGTCCAATCTTGATAAGTTATGATCTGAAAAGTGCCGCAGAAGGCTTTGTAGAGCTTTTAGACATCAACCATATTCTTGCCGTTGATAAAGCGGAACCTTCTATTTTGATTTCATTTCTTCAGTTATATTCGTAAAACGCTGGCTAATATTATCTGCATCTTACGATTCGAATATTAGGGAAATTTAATTATTACAGAAATTAAATGAATTTCTAAAACACAATAAGGACCAATTAATTTAACAGAAAGGAAGACAAAGTGTAATAAATGGAAAAACGGAGGAAATTAATGAATAATTTACGCTTCACGTGGAAACAGTAAGACAACTGTGTTAACCGTGCACGGAGGCAACCCTTTTCCCGTCACTGATGATTTACCACGGAAGCGGTTCTCGCGCGCTTAAAACTGCTTTCCACGTGTCGTAGACTTGTAAGTTATGCGCGTGCATATGGAGACGTAAGTGCCTGATGCGGTCATTCTCGCGCCGTGTAACATCGTCGCGGCCTACGGATAAAATTTTGTCCATCCGTACCTAGGATATAGGCGTCAAGAAAAAGTGTAAATTATCGCGAAACCTGTGGAACGTTGCCGGAAGAACTAGCGGATTCGCTGATTTATCGACCGCCTTTAATTACGAACGCGTTACTGATTTGTAACATCTTACGAATAAATTTCACGTTGAATATTCCCCAGACACGACTACACGCCGTCAATTATTTCGCTGCGGGAACTTCTCTTTGTTTGTAAATTTTCATATTTATTATTTATGTAATTGTTAAGAGATAGATATCGGCGTCGTAAGAAATGAATTCGATAAAAATCTACCTATCGTGTGCAAAATCGAACACTGATAAAAAAGATGGTTGGAAACTTCAATGTTTGCTTAGAATATTGATATTTAAAGTAAAAATGGTAGATTGCTTTGGATCATACGAAATAGGAACTTTTTGATTATTCTCCGAGATATTAACGCTAGAACGAACCAAGGATTAATTGTATTTCATTTGTCTTGAAACATATCGTAAATAAGGATTACAGAGGCGAAACATGATAAGTCATTTTTTTAAACTAATTGCGAATCATATTAAGATATCCTCTTTTAGCCAACAAGTTATGTATACACAAACGTCTTTTTTTCAAATAAATGTACCGATAAGTTAGTGCAGATATAATTTCTTCTGCGTAGTATTTCTGATAATACTAAAACCAATCTGAACGGTGAAATAACTTAGATTAGCAGAGAATGTGATGGAAAAAATGGACACGAGTCGGTGGGATTGGTCGTCCGCGTGGCAGGTCGCTTCTTCAATATCTTTTATTTCTGTTTGCTTATAAGGAAACTGGTACCATGTAATTACCTTGGGATACCGCTACGGTGTTATCACACCCTTTCCACTTTTCTCTTTGTCGTACCGTGAGTCGAGATAGAGATCTCCTCTCGTCCGTACTTATAAAGTGGTTTGACCCGAGACCTTGACACTTGACTTCAACCGCATCCTTTCTTCATTGAGGGACACCGTTAGCTTCGTGGACCCTACAGAGGGTGACACCACTTTCCTTTCATTGGATGCAAAGCGTGTCACAGAAATATAATATACGAAATACACAAGTAATGACAATTTTTAGAGAAATCCAAATTTTATTGATTCCTTAATTACTGACAAACAATCTGATTGGGTTCTAGGCGATATGTTTCTTTACGCTTGCTTGGTAGCTTTTTAAATTCTGTTTATAAACATATAAAATATTTTCAAACAGCAATTTGTACTGTATTAAAATTTAAAGTTAGTGTTACATTAATTTTATAAATACATAGCAGCACTCAATATTCATCGGAATCTAGTAAACTTCGTATGAGTATTAGTGTCTCAAAATTAGATGTTGGTAGTTAAGCATTGTACAAATAGGTTTAAATTTATGTATAAGTGAGATAAAAAAGTTAGTATTGAATTAGCTGTTGTATTGATAGCTGTCTGTTGTTACATTTTATGAGTTTTATATTCATGATTTTTATAGGAATCGTTTCCTTCGTCATTATTAACTTAATACTTGAAATTAATGTAATTGTTATATGTTATCAGAAGAAACATATGTTAATATGTTTTAAATAATGGTAAACGCTCTAACTTTCTCTTGAGAGTCTTCCTTAATATCTGTTCGGAAGTTCAAGAACGATAAACGAGTACTATACTTCAATGCTACTAACGGTACTATCAGATCCTTTCTCCTTCTCCTGCCGATGTATCCACGATCACGATGAAAGTCTTCTTCTTGTCTACATGCACGAGGTAACTCGACCTGAGGCCTTGGTACTTGATCGACCAAATTCTTTTCTCACAGACTACCGATCTTATTCTACTACTCACGTTCTTTCTACAAGAAAAATTGCTCTTCACATCTAAGATAACATCCTTTAAATAAATCAGTCGTAATGAAACGATTACAACACGTTTTCAGACGATTTGAGAATCAAACATGATTGAGTGTACAATATAATTAATTTCAGTCAATACATTAGCACTGCCTTTTTCTTCGATCTTGTTACTTAAATCTTACGTTCATCTATAAAAGATTGCAATCAGTATCGATCGATTTCGCGTTTCCATAGAGGTATAGAGCAATGAACGAAGCGTCTACGGTGTTCAGTGATCTCGATATGAATAATTGACCAGAATAAGGCGGTGCTACATAATCACGACGACATGCAATTCCGTCTCGTTCCGGCTCTATTCGTAGAGAGAAAGTCCGGTTAATGTAAACGGATCCGTAACAATACGTCGAGAAATAGTAAAACATACAGTTGTTACACGAGCTCGTACTCACGGCTACGAATTCCTTTCCTTCTTTTTTCCCGTTTTTGAAACACGCATAATATACGCCAAAAGAATTCACGAAATCGATAGATCAATGCAAAAGTATCTTTCCAATGTTTCGTAGTTGATTGCGTTACGATACAAGTCTGAGATTAACCAGACATTATTTAACAAACAGCGATCTTGGAAAATTAAATATTGTATGACCAATTAGTTATTTAATCGTTCCCATTCGCGACATTAACAAACGAGTCTATCGTTTCCATCGTTCGTTCGACTCGCTCGTAATCGTTTCTTGTCATGATATACCTACCAAAAGTAGGTTCAACCTGTTTATCGAGCATTTAGATCATCTGTTCAGAGGCTAATTATTATCAATCGGTCGATTTACACCGCATTCCATTCAAATTGCACACCATCGACCAACCGGGGATAAACAGAACGTGAATGGGACCGAATTCATGGAACATCGAAATAAGCAGAACGTTTCTTAAGATCACGGATAGCCGACTGGACTTGTTATCTTTTTTATTTTTCTCCTTTTTTCATTCTTCTCTCCACGCAGGGTTCCACGCACCCTGTACCGTTATTTCACGGTTCCGTACGCGGCAGTGAACGTTTGCTTCTTTACGTCACCTTCTTCGTGGCCCGTCACACCGCTGAAATTCCCCGAAGTCATGATCCGATTAAAATCGCGCGTCAAATTCAAGCCAATGATTTGGTGCGCAGTTAGATCGATCAAACTGATTTCTTACATAATTGCTAGATCGTGCATGTTTATGCAAATTTACATTATTAGATGTGTAACTAAGGAAGTGAATTCTAAATGGAAATTAGTTTCGCTTACTATGTATTGTAACTACGGATTTTTTAGTGTTTTTAGATTAAGAAATGAATAGAATGAATAGAATATAACATGCAAAAATAAAGTAGAGTATTTAGTAACGAAACAAATTTCTGCGTAGTTTTCATTTCTTTAGTTCGAAAAATTATGACTTTACATAAATATCTGTAATCTTGAAAAGTTAATTATAAGTTATTAGAAATTAACAAAAATGCCTAATTACGAACTATACAGAATTAGAAAAGCGTTAATATAAGTCGCCGAATTCAAAAATTG
The DNA here is from genome assembly GCF_000188095.3 of Bombus impatiens. Taxonomy (NCBI): domain Eukaryota; kingdom Metazoa; phylum Arthropoda; class Insecta; order Hymenoptera; family Apidae; genus Bombus; species Bombus impatiens. Next base: position 2,462,296 of record NT_176906.1, on the reverse strand, counting down.
ATGAGTGTGCACGAATTCGTTTGATTTAAATATTCGACCGCCAAGTTCGTAATAATATTATAATTGTTTGATCAACGTTGCGGAAGTCACAAGAAGAAAGGTGTATATTTAATCAAATTCCAATCCACGGAAGATAATCCTCCAGCCCAAAAGAAATTTGTTAAATAGAAATAATTTCTATTGTTCGGTGAAGAAGGAAAAATGCGTCGTTTGTACTTGAAGTTAAGAATTGTTCGTTAAAGTTGACGACGAACTGTTTGTTTGCAGATTCCTCGATCGGCGATCATCGTCAGGGTCGTATGTCCCTTCAAGCCGAGCTACCGTCGTCGAAGGCGAAGAGGGAGCAGGCGCTTCGCAGCATCCTCGCGGCGAGAAGACGACAGATCTTCAGCCAACGGCCGATCGAATCTCGGAATCTGAACCGCACACCAAGACCATTCGACGCGTCCGCGAAAGATTCGCCGGATGTTCTCGAGGCTCAAGAGACGAGGCATGGAATGTACGTAACCGCACCAGCTACCATTAAACAGGACGAAGAAACAGCAAGTAGAATCATCGTGTCAGAACTGTCGAGCAAAGATGTGGACATCGAATTCGTATCGAAGGACGCAGAAGGCAAACAAACGATCGAGCAAAGTTCAACAAAACTGAGCAATGAGAATCTCACTGTCTCTGCTATCGAAGATAAACCAGTCTCTAGTAACCTTAAAAGCAACCATTCAATTAATCAAAGAAATTCCTCTTCGTCATCCTCGGCGACTGTCATCGTTAATACACAGAAAGCTTCCGATACGGAAGTTCGTAAAAAGAACATTGTCTCTATGCCAGAATCTTTGTACAATTACTTTAGACCGGTAGAAAGTAATATACCCGTAGAAGATATGTCACAGTTTCTATATTTTGGTCAGAAGATTCAACCAGATACGCAGAATACAACTGGGAACAATTCGGTTGAATCTACGCCAACCATGCCAACTGTACCCAGTTCTCGAAGAAGGTATTCCATGAAGAGATTCAGTGTTACGACGCCTGTACCAGTGCCCAGGTTGGAAGAGATTATCAATGAAGAGATGAATATAGCCGTAGAAAGGCAGACGGTCGAGAAGAATAAGGTCTCGAAGATTAAGAACGCATTTAGAAGCGCGGAAAATGGCGTTTACTACAGGAAGGCCAGGCCAACGGAAGGGGCGATCGCCTCGAATATGATCGCAGTGAAGGAGGCAGGAAACGGCAGCGAGGCTAGAACAAACTCTGGAGATAAATTTCGCGACAATAACTCGTCCGCTCACGCTGACGCTGCCGACCAGCTGCGGCGCGAGAGAGGAAGTGCTGCAACCCACGTGGCCGTTGAAACGAGGAATGCGACCAACTCGACCCAGATACCGTACGCGCAGCCCGTTTCCGCGAACATGTACGACCAGACCGAAAGTGAAATCAGTTTTAAGCATCGTCCTGCGGATACGAACGAGTCCAAAACCGCTTCCACAACGTTGAACCGCGTGGAGCATACGAAGGCAATGAAGAGTTACACACGAAGAAGGAAGTACAATAATTTGTCCGTAAACGTCAGTAGCGAAAACGAATCCCTATTTGAATATGAGAATCCTCCAGAGACTACAGATACAGAAATGTACGGAGAGCAGACGGAGAAAAAGATACGAAGGATCGATGTATACGACATAAACGATCACCCAGATATCTTCAAAACGGAAGAACCGCAAGCGGACCAAGTACACGTGACTAATTCCCGCGAGAGTAATAACATCGAGACTTCGACTTCCAGAGACAAGATTGGTCGATCGACCACCGAGCCATTTCGGATCGTTTGGGCGTCTCCTGAGACGTCCACCCTGCGGATCATCGTAACCGAGGGGAGTTTAGAAGAGAGTTTCGCGATCGGTGCAGATGCCGCGGAGAAGTATACCGTTAAACCGGTCGATTCTACGATGGAACGAGTTCGCAGCTTGGCTTCCGGCGATGTTCCCGCTGCGGACGCGGTTGCATCGAGCACGCCGATCGCGTCTACGAGTTGGTCCGTAAGCAACGTTCAGTCAGGCGCGTTTACGATCGAGCCGGTGTTAGTTCGGTCCAAGTCTCGACATCGGAAACAGAAACAGCAGCAGCTGGAAGGAAGCAGCAAGGTAGAGCACGAGGGGAATCAGGATCCTCATCGACATCAGCGGCAGGAACAACAACAGCAGCAGCAGCACGTGTACGCTTACACGATAACGAACGTGACGCGGCTATTGCGCAACTACACCGGACCTGGGTTAAGCAGAGAGGAACAAGGAGGTCCAGAGCGGAGCACCGGTACGACCGAGATAACGACCGGATCAGCGCAGCGGCGTCAGCCACCGCCGCTGTCTCTTCTGCTTCCTCGTGCCGGTAGTGGTATAGAGGCAGGCCGAGCGCCGGCGGAACTCAGTGCCGG
>NT_176906.1:2337808-2459590 GCF_000188095.3 Bombus impatiens | reverse complement strand
CCAGCCGCAGCCGGTGGAGCGTCCGCTGCTCACCTGGTGGGGGAACGACAGAGGAAAGTGGTTACAGTCGCGCCGCCGCAGTCGCAGCAACGTGCGGTCAACAGAACGTCGTTGGTGCAGCTGACCAGCGTAAACAAGACCGGGCCGAGGTCAACGAAGCCGACGGAACCGAGCCACCGAGGCGCCGTCCGCTGGAATCACACTAAAGTTAGAAATACGGATTTGGAGGGGTTTAACGACAGGAGGTTTCTCAGGAAGTCGGCCAGTGCAGTGCTCAATCAACGAATTGGAGCAAGTCCCGAAGAGGACGCCGTGCCCCCGGTAATAGGCAAGAGACGAAGGTTAACAAATGGGCAGACAGTATCCAATAGAAGAGTTAAAGGGACGAGCAAGATCGTAGAAGAGAATTTAAGTAAAGTGAATGGGTCCGGATCTTATTTGGTCAGCGATAAGAAAAATTTGGAGGAGAAGAATGTAGAGGATGTGGTGGAGGGTCGAGGATTTAGGTTAGCAAAAGTTGATGTGAATCGAACAAGTATCATTTTGGAAAATATGACGGCGGAAAGCGTAACAATGCAGCAGAGAGTTTCGCCTACTACGATCTCGTTTCCTCCCTCCGTGGAAGAAACGATCGATTGTACTACTCCTCAGACACCTGTGAATACCACAGAGGAAGATGGAAACAATGTGACAGAAGTGGTCACTTCACCAAGTGGAAATACGAACGTTGATGCCAAAGACGAAAATACCGAGTTTGGGAGTGAAAACGAGAGTGTTCCCACTAGTAATGGTAACGCGTCCGATAGGAATGACGAGAGTAGTGCGGATAATGGTAATAATAACGGAAGTGGTTCGCCGACCGTGACAGTGACCGCGACGGCCGACGAAACGATCGTGCCCAAAGAAACGAGTACCACGCCGATGTCGGCGCCAGTTTTTCCGGTTACACCCAGAATAATCACGGAAGCGAGTCGAGCGTCAGTCGAGAAAGAAACTTTCACCTTGAAGCCAACGGACTCCGCTATGACGGATATCAAAACGACCGAACTGGATAAACCTAAAACGTCTAACCTACATCCTTCGGAAATCCAAAAGATGTACAGATCAAAAGACACCACTGTAACTACGACTACAGCTGGTGCACCGACTTCGTTCACTACAACGGATGCTCCGACCACTACGATAACCACGGTTCAAATAGAAATTTCTACTATTCCCGAAAACCAAAGTACAATCTCTGATTCGAAAATACCGAGTTCAGAAGTGAAACCTGCCCCGTTTTCAGATTCGACTTCGCAAGGTGTAAAGTCAGAAATATCCACAAATCCGTCGACAGAAACTGGAAAGCGAGCGTCTGGTGAAAGGTCACCTGAAGTTAGAGGCCGAAACCTGTCTGATAAATCTCAGGACGCATCATCCGACAAAGATGACGTGCTACCTATAATGCATCTATACAACACTTCAGATATCTTCAACAACACTGGTCCCGTGAACTCGTTCTCCCGCAGTATGGAACGACGAGCGGAACTTCCGGTGAGCACGAAGCAACCGGAGATTTCGAGAACGACCGAGAAAGCCAACGACACGGTTACCCCGAAAAGTGCTACGAACGAAACGAATTCTATCCGCGTCCCAGAAAGCACAAGGAAGGATAAACAGGAAGAAAATCGTGATACGACCACGCAGGTTCCACCGACGGGTCCAGGTAGAGGATCCACGGGCGGAAGTAGTAACAATCGAACGAAACACAGGCCAATTTATTACCACACGATTCTGCCGGAACACAACACCTCTGTGTATTCCAACGAACTGAATAGGACGTTCTTTGAAAGTGGATTGATATCGGTTAGTCCAAGGGAATCGGTGAATATCAGTGAAGTGATATCGAAGAGACACGATGGAGATGCCATTGCATCGCAGGAGACTGTAGCCGTGGTGAGCTACATCCTGGCGACACTGGTCGTCTTTCCAATCGCTGTTGGCGTTGGCCTAATTCTAAGAAGACTGATACTTAGGAATCGTAAGGTGAGTGAGATTTTTTTTCGGTTAAAGTGGATATACAGTACCTCACATAAGTAATATTTGAACACTTACTATAGAAAACTTTTATGTCCATATGTTGAAATTTCATTAGCAATGTAATGAGATACGATTGTTACGACTATGATCTTCAGCTAATTATAGGCGTTAAAGCCTGGCTCCACTGAATATTGATGTTAATTAATATAATGCATCTTTAACTGTTTAAACATTTTTGTGATTTTTGCGGAATACATGCTTGTATTAAATATATTGTCATTACTATATACGTTTTTAGATTGTTTTCAAAGTCTGCTCAGCCTCATAATGGTATTAATGACATTTTTGAATGTTTCATATATCATATCATATATATTCATAGAATATGTCTACAGGTGTTAGAATACTTTAAGTCTTTACATACGGAGTTGTGAATATAGGGTGTCAGCATTAGAAAGTATTTGTAGAGGTACTATATAATATAGGTCGCCGGATGAAAGTGGTCTAGTGACGTTTGATGTTGGTCCAGTGGCCAGACTCCGTTTCACGTGAAAGTTCGCAGAGGTGTAGGAACAAGGTTGGTGTCAGTGACCTGATTATTTTTGGGCCGGTATCTCGAACTGTGTGCACTACTTTTGTCTACTGATCGAGTTGTTAAAACATCAAAGAAAAGCTTGTAACTCTTTTTTTAGTTATCTTCTATTATTTTTTATATCATGAGTGCTATGAGTAGATGGATGTATTAGATTTTCTAGATTTTTATTAAAAAATGTTGCATACTTTATTCGTAGTAGTTGAACCTGTAGGATTACATTTCACGTATAACAAGTGATGATCGTATGGAAGAGAAAACCATGATAAGTACATTTTTATTGATTTTAATACTTCTTTATGGTTAAAGAGCAGAATTTTGATATAACATAATGAGAAATACAAATAATTTGCCAGATTCAGAGTTCTTAATATATGAAAGTAGGTAATAAATTGGCAAAGTGTAACTAATCAAAGATAAAATTATTGAAACCAGGAACTTTTTAATATTTTCAATGTTGTATAATGAGATTTAGAAATTCTATTATAATGTCATCCATACGTTATGCATGAGTGTATCGTACAACAAAACTTCTATGTCTGGAAAAACATTTCTCTCCAAATTCTGTCTCAAACATTTCGTTTTAGACAGAGCAGTTTTTACGTCAAACGCCCTGAAATAAAAACATCTTGCTCGAGTCTCACCCCTAGAAAATTTTCTCTCTCAGGTTACCTACCCGGGTTTGTTCGACGGGACGGTTTGAAAGCGACGCTCCCAATCGTGTAGCCGAGGGGTGGCCGTTTGAAATGGTATCCTTCAGCCGCTAAACGTTTCATTTTTATTCGCCGTGATTCTCGTCCAGCGGTGTAATTTCCTCTTGAGCCTGCTGCTCACCAGCCGCATTATCCCGACAAAAATTTTGATTTACGATTGTGTACCGTAAAGCGTATCTGGCCGATGATCGCTAAATCGAAACGCGAATTGTATACCAGTGCCACTTAAGTACCGTTACGCTGGCCCCGTGGATTATCGTCGACCGCGAGCATTTATCATCTGGCCATTAACAGACAAGACTTTCGTTATCTTCCGCAAAGTAGATCCACGTGCGTGTGTGTTCTTGACACTTTTCAATAATTACCCTAAAAACCGACACGTTTCCGTACACGTCGAAATTAGTAATATCCCGAGGTCGAGGAACTTGTTCAATTGAAGGAATTAATGAAATCATAAATAGACTGTGATTATTTATGCTACTTCGTATTTCTAGAAAAACAAATATAGACATAAAACTCAAGCAGAAATTAGTTTCATCTACTAAATATCGTAATTGGTGTAAAATTGCATATTTTATACACTTCTGAATATTATGAGCATTATGTGCGTCTTTGCTCTTCTAAATGTCCCAGAAATGCATAAAAATTTATAGTCTAATTACAGTTACAAGAAACACATAAATTTTCATTATGAATTTATTATTATTACTTATTACGAATTTGTAATTTCTTATTCTTATGCTAATACAGAAAGAATTACTTGTATCTCGAATTTCGTAAATTTTATGACTATAATCACTCATTCGTATGTTTATCGCTACAAGTAAAGGATACAGGAAGCTGGCTCTTATTAATTACTATTTTTTATTTACTAGAATTGCTATTGGATACACTGTGCGTCGCTAAGATCGAGCTAGCGCGTATCCCCGAGTTCGCGTTGAATGAACCATAATGAAAGATCGCCACTTCCTCCTCCTTTGTAACTGGAAATGCTTTCGCATAAGCGCGTACTAGGAAGCGAATGCCTTCAGCGATCGTTAACGATACGACTATTCGAGTTTCTGCAGATAATTTATAGATCGTGATAGATTTCGTTGGTAATGAATTTGTGACATAATTTTTTGAATGGTCTCAGACGAGGAAAATATTTGTATGACTGCCGATAAAAAACATGAGACGTGTGTTAGTCATTTCTATTTTGGAATGGTTTGGCGAAGGTTCGTCAGATTAGTTTGTATGACGAGTGTTAGTTGGATTCTTTTTTACTTGATCAGTTTGCCTTCTGAGGGTCTTACATAAGTCTTTCTTCATTGTTACTATTATTATTATTATTATAAAAAAATATGAAGAGAACTCTGCAATCGTTTAAGAAAAACGCTCGATATCATTACTTTTTACGTAAATACTAATCTTTTGGTTGAAATAGACGGAGTAGAAAACCAAATCAGGCATCGTGACGCGATCGCTTTTTTGCAAATTTCTTCGCGCTTTGTCCCTGAACTCGCCGCGAATGGCCACAACAACTCGGTCGTCGACTAATTTTTACGGTTCGCGAAGGATCGCCAGTGATTCACCGGATTTGTAATGAACGTCCGATCACGATGGTTAGGTTCATTGTATCGATTGAATAATCCGTTGCCTTTTTTCCCGTAAAAATACAGTGTGTCGTTTCGTGTGTTTCGATCTATCGGATAGTACAGTGTCTTGAAATAATGAGAAAGTAAATTATATAATGCGAAGATCGTTTGCGTCTTTGTCTTCGATAAGCGTTTAATTGCGCACTCTCTGATGAGCATAAAAGTTGAAAAAAATTAAATTGCAACCGTTGAAAAATCGCAGTAATTTAAAATATTGTATAAAAAAAGGAAAAAAAGAAAATGGAATTCAACTTCGCTGAATTTTTCAGAATCAACCAATAAAAAATGTATAAATTTTTAAGTAGGGATAAGTATTGACGTAAATTAATCATTTTCCATGATAAAGAGCTACCCGTGTCCCGCTTTATCCACGTCGTGTTTTCGTCTTGAAAAATTACTGATTTATCGTGGTATGCAGGAAACAGCTTCTTCAAAGACGATGTAAATGTAACAAAGATGATCTTCGAATGCAAAAGTGCGAACAGTCACGTATTTTCTCTCGTATTTGCGTCAAACACATATTTCTTCGTTGACATCCTAACGTTCGTTCGTATTTTGCATATTTTCAATTTCACTCTCATAATATTTTCATGTTTATCGATGTTATTCACGAAATTCATATTTCTTGAGCGGCTATAAATAAATTCTTCATATAACGAAACGCCGTGCTACTTGTCGAACGTTCGTAATTAAATAAACAAAACGATCGATAAAACATGACTACTTGTTATTGCAGACTCGATTCCTTTACTCGAGTCACGATTACTTTATGAGCTGCGAAAATACTCGAAGGAAATCGAAGTTTCTCGTAAATTGCACGCTCGATCGTTTTTGTCGACTGCATGTACAACACGATGACGTTGATTTTTTCGTAGGTACTGGAGGAGTCGGACACATCGTCGGAAATAAGCTGCCGGAAAGACGCGCTGAATCTTGAAAATGGTGACTTCAAAACATCCATCGAGAAGGCGATCACGAAGCTTCCGAGGATACAACACTTGGTAGTCGCATATCTTATGTATCTTCTAAATCATATGACTAGAATATAAATTTTTTTTTAATAACATAATTATTTATGTGTTCAATTTTATCGTTTCTACGATAATCGGTTACATATTTAAAATCATAAGATAGAATGTAACTTTTATCAGAAAGTAATCATAACAGATAAGACTTTTTCTATTCGTGAATAATTTATACACGTTATTAGAGTTGTTAAAATCTTTATATAAATCATATGTATTTTTCACAAAAGGTAATCAAGGGTTAACTTAATTAAAGTAAGTGAATAAAAAATTACGAAAATAAATTACAATAATACTCGGCCATTTCGGCGTAGTTCCATGCTGTTGCATCTATTTGGATGGTTCATTTGAAAATAATCGCCGCGAAGAAACGATAATTCACGACGCAGAACGCCATTCTGCTCACCTTTTCGCCCGGAGTCGCGGTACATCAAAAGGAACTGGCCGGCCTCAGATTTATTCGTCAGGCATTTTTAAATAATTATCGTTCGCGATTCAATACAGTCTTCTTTTTCTGTTTAGTGTCACGAAGCGGAGAAACCACCGCCTCCGTCGTCGCAAGAATCCAGATGGGAGTTTCCTAGAGATAAGCTTAGGTTACAGACGGTCCTCGGCCAAGGAAACTTCGGCCAGGTAAAGCGTTAGTCTCTCCCTCGAACGGAACAGGAACAGCGAGTCCTCAGGCGAGAGACGGCGATAATAAATCGTCCGACGTTAACGTGAAACGCGCGCCGCCTGCGAAATTTCGGTTACAACTCTTGAAGCGCTCTTGTGAAACACTCTTTTATTCATTTATTTATTGGCGAGAGTGACTCATTAATAAAAAGTAGAGGAAAGAAAATTATACATGTATGATGCATATTTAGTTTTTCTTTGTATTAAATTCTTTATTATCTTTTTCACTAAATTTCTTAATCTATTATTCATTATTTTTACTAAGTGTGTATTAAATTGTTCGATCGTATGACGATTTTACGGACGTTTATTGATTTCATGTGTTTCAATGGACGATAGATAGATCGTTGTTTATCATTTATGTAATGATCCGTGGAACTCGCGGTGATATAATGGACTTCAAATGTTCAATAAACAGTTGTTGTTTGCATAGACATTCGAATTACTTTTGATTTAGTGATTCCTGGAATACTGGTTAGGTGGAACTATGCTTCTTATTAAGCAAATAATCAGTGAATACCTTGTCGATTGTCGGCAACATGTGAATTCTTTTATTATACAACTGTATTGTATAAGAATTCTTTATACATTACCGATTCTTTTCTTTGAAATACTTTGTAAGAATTAGAATCTAAGATATATCTAACGAGAAAATTACTTTGCAATATTTAGTGTACTGATCTTTAATACTGTTTTAATTGCTACTAACGTATGTTTTTCAACCAAAAGACATTCGTTAGGTAATACTTATTTATTACATAATTTTCTGTCTAACGTGTAATATCGTATGCAATTCTGAACGCTAAAACCTAGTTTCACGCAGAAGATGGAGTTTATAATTAAAATCCTATTAGAAAGTCGAATTCACGTTGTATTTTTTGGTCGTTTAGGTCTGGAAGGCTGAAGCCGACGATTTGACTGGTCATCAAGGAACGACCCGGTTAGTAGCCGTCAAAACCGTCAAAGAAGGTGCTTCCGAACGAGAGAAGGAGGATCTGGTTCGAGAACTCGAAATCATGCAGCAACTTGGCAGCCATCCGAACGTCGTAACTCTTCTAGGTTGCTGTACAGAACAAGGTAGGCTCAATTAAATTAATTTCAACATAGTTCATACAGTTTTTAATTCGAAATCATGTCATTTAATATGTGCACAGACAACACCTCAATTATAATGTCAAAATACTTAATATCTGAGGAAGTATTTCTTAAAAATATTTTTATTTTTGTAATTAGTATAAGAGATGATATGAATAAAGGTAGTTCTTCATTTCTTAGATCAATATATCATTCCTTACCTTAATGCTTTTATAAAGAAGACAAAGAAAAGTCCAAGTAAAGGTATTATTTAATGTGTAAGAAAAAATCTATTAAAGAATTCCTTATTTTTGTAATTTGTCTAAAATGGTAATATCTCGTTTCTTAAACCATCCTTATATTTGCACAAGGAATGCGATGGAGTGTTGGAAATGGAATACTCAGTACTTGTTAAATAAATATCGCAGGTGTTGTTTTCGCATTCGAGTCCGGCAGATATTACTTTGTTACCAAGTTCACGAGTCACTTATTCCTGACCTTGTCTGTGTAAACGTCAGCGACTAGCTTTACAAAAACTAGTGGAGTTTTAAGTGGCAGTTCGTTTACGGAGATTGCAAAATACGATGATTAAGTAATCAAGATTCTAATTGTAAGAAGAGGCTTCGTTTGTTTGAAAAGTTACATTCCAACCCATCCATGTTGTCAAACGATTGTTCTTCGGTCTTTTTCTGACGTCTATCGCATAAAATAACGTCTCCATTAATATTCCTATTGTGATGACGATACTGCAGACTCTATGCAATTTTTTATTTCTATGAATATATCCAAAAAAATGGAACTTAATTTTTATTTCACTTACTAAATATTATAACGAGTATTTTACTTCGATTATTTTATATACTTTTGTACATAAATCGCGTGCATTCACGCATGTGCCTTCGAATTTTCCATAAACGTATAAAAATCTAGTCGTGAGGATTTTTTCAATCCCAAAATGAAGAGCCAATCTCTTTCGTTTCGCTCTTCACTGTTATTCAACGACATCGCGTTTCCCGAGAATTAATGGCTTAAATAGTAATTCACACCTGCGTTGCGTAGACTACGAAACTACACACAATAACTGGTTTTGATCGTAGTCGCCTCTGAAATCGCGCTTATCTCGCCGACTAGCGCATCTTTAATTATTTACGATTCCCTGTTTTCGACGACCATCCACAGATCGTATCGCCGTGAAACACGGCGTAATGCATATTGAAGACGTCGTTAGGGGATCGCAAGAGAGATGCATTCCTCGTCATTGAGTCAGCAATGATAGGTCTTCTTTCTCCTTCGTCTCCGTCTCAACCGACCACCGTAATCATTTACACGCGTGCACTATTGTTTTGCAAATAAAAGGAAGATCGATCGCTGGTACCAGCGGAGGAGGACTCGCTGTTTACGTGCGATCATCCTGCAGGTAATTGAGTAATAGTTCTGGAGAACTGCCTCCGCAGAGTCACCACGAAGGAAGGATTAATGAGTTCCAATCGGTTGGATAATCGCGACAATGTTAGAATTCGATTTTTTTCTTTGACTAAGAGACACTGTGCGATAAAGAATACAATCCGTTATTGTATTTGAATTGTTAAGAAGATACATTGGTTAATATTATGTATTAAAAAGTGGAAAAAAGTTAGATTGTGTTGTTTAAGAATTTTTTTTATATCTACGATTGTTTGTGTCACCTTCTTACAGTGAATCAATTTATGGAAGTAAATAGTTTGGGTTTTGAGAAGGGCAAAACTAATTCTGAACTGGAATAATGAAATTAAGACATTTATGAAAAGCGAAGTTGATTGCTTTCGCTTCTGAATGGTTTGTTTGGAAATAACGTACAATAAAGTATTGTGTAAAGAAATTATATGGAATTCGCTAATTTGTGAATTTTACCAACTTCAGCGAATTGCGTGAAATACATTTTTGCTAAGTTCAGCACATACCGATCGTGATACGAGTATCGATTATGAAACATCGAGGAAAGGCAATTTTATTTTACAACGTTATCGTGCAAGTTCGTGGTGCGTTAAAAGTCGAAGCGTGAAATGGTTAAAAGCTATTTGCTTGCGTATGGGTTGTAACTATTGTCTGATTAATTGAGGTATAATAAATTGCTATTACATCGACATAGGATGGTCGCAATTATCTCGATGGGAGGATAAACCAGTGAATTGCCGTCGTGTTTTTCGTTTTTCCAGTTGTCGATTGTGCGCAGTTAGTGAAACGCGTGAAACTGCGACGAAGAACGCAACGAAACACAATCGCATCGGACAATAAAAGAATGACCAGCTGTTTCAATACGATAAACCGAGTATTCTTTGAGTACCATTCCGTTGAAAAAAAGAAATTCAAAAATTCTTTCTACAGCATCGATGAGAATCTTTCAAAGAATCAATTTTTGAGAATAAACAGATCAACGATCAAGTGATGGCAAAAATTCTTCTTCTTTTCAAAACTGCATATCCGCATCATTGCATAAATATGTTTCACTGTCAACAAATCCAATGCCAGGGACATCAGAAGAATTTTTCAAAGTATCGAATCTTGAGAATAAATAGAAGAATAATAAACAAACAATTAGATATAGAACTAAAAGTTTGTTTCTCAGTTTAAGTTGCATATGCATCAACAACTGCATTAATGACAAATCCGATGGTTGAGACGTCAAAAACAGCAACGAGACAATCTCGAAGTTTTAGTCATGGTAGATTTCAAAGAGGGAGGCCCATTATACGTCTTTCGTTGGAAGCTCGTCGGTATCGTCGCTCTCATCGTATAAATTTCCATACGCGTCCCCACGGCGACGATCCTCGTGGCACAATACGTCTATTAAGTCGGCGAAATGATGGTTCGTAGCGGGGTTCGGAAGAGGATACACCGGTATTGATACGATCGGTCCGCTTGGACGTCGATCTGGATTTGACGTCGTTACGGCCTTCCCTTGATATTTATGCGCGGAATAGTCTTTTTCGCGATTGTATGCTAATGCACACAGAGCTGGTCTAGTAATAGTATAAAATGTAATCCCTTCTGGGAAATAGCTTCTCGATACGTTTAGAAAAATTAGGTTTTACGTACGATAAGCTTTCGAAGAGAAATTATTGTAGGTTTCGTGATACTATATTAGGTTGTATGAGATTTATGATAGTTTTGTCAGCTATATGTTGATAGTTGTATGGAAAATGTATTAGTACTATAAGTATCACGACACCTTCTGGTTTCATATAGAACGATCATTCATTTAAATTATGATTAGGAGATAATGGTGCAAAAACTCGTAAAAGCTACTTGCAAAAGTTAGAAAAGATTATTACAAATATTATGTGTTGTATTATGTGTAAGTTTGTGTATATTTGCATTTTTTCATAGATGCATAAACTATCCACAGTCTATTGATGAATATTTGAAGAATTTTCTTTTAAGAAAAATATTCTTTTGAGATGGTCGTATAAAGAAAGAGTTGAAGTAAAAGGTTCTAATAATTGTGGGCGACCCTCAAGGTCCATGGAGGACGTGGCGTGTTCGTTTTGGGATGCACCACCCCGAAAGTCCTTCGACTACGTTCGACGTGTGTAGAAGAAAAAACACGCCTGCGTGAACCTACTGGCAAGATTTACGGCATCTAAATTTCTGGCCCCCCGTATTTATCGTTTCGGTCATGGTGGGCGCGTTCGAATTCCTTCCGAGCGACGTTTTCGTCCTTTGACGGCCGATTCTTGTCAAAAGGATCCCTTTCAACAAATTAAAAAGAGGGACTAAATAAAAGGACTGTGACTGTCTTCAAGGATGGAAAAATATTTATGAACTGCTGTGTCGAACTTTAGCAGAATATTTGGCATTATTTCCCATCAGCAATAAAAAGAAGAAGATAAATGTAATTCAAGCAAGTATTTCTAGGTAAAGGTGTGACAGTAATTAGTCAGTTTGCTTAGGTATTTCCTTTGAAAAACAAATCTGTGGCACGTTGAAAAATTTCTGACATCCCTGGTGTTCAGAGTTCACGATCCTTAAAAGAGTTCTTTTGATGATACCGACGTTTTTCTTCTCTCCGCTTTATTCTTCTTCTTCTTCTTCTTTTCACGGTTTAATCGAGACTCGGCGTTATTCACATGGAACATGGAGATTCTATAATACTTTATCGTGGATAAATTAGGAGCGCAAGTAAGGATCCACTTAGTGTCGTATTTTTCTGATCTCGCGACAGATCGATACTCTTCGATAAAGTATCGCGTGTGACATTAATTATGTCACCACCGCCAATTACCGGTGACAAATTTTTGCCTTTTGAGGGGTTGTAGCGGCGTCTCGTTCGTTCAGAATCCGATTAGCCCAGGTGCGAAACACGAATTTCGTTACCATTTATTGATGTCGGTAGTAATTTATTTCTAAATTAGCGGTGATCAGTTTCTGAAATACGAGATTGAGGATATTTATTAGGATGACCGTCTCAAAAAAGCTTCATCGAGGTTTTTACACTTTATTTCCCCTGTAGCAGCTTTGGATAACAACTAGTTAAGCTGAATTAGTATATAACATGTTTAAATATCAAAGACACTACATTACTGAAATTTTATCTCTTCCTTGGAAAAGTAGAAACATAAGGGAAAAATAATCACAAAATCGTGGAGGCTTCATTCAAGACATTGTGTGAAAGACCAAAATGTACGACCTAGATTACTATAATTTTACAAATCATCAAATATGACTCCAAGATGATTTCAATCGAGTCCTTGTGATCATTCTATCGTGGTTGCGTAATTTTCTCATGTTCCACGCCAGATTTTATGACTTTTATACCGCAAGCTAAAAATTGGAACTGCTTAATCAAACAATGAAGTTGTATGAAATTTTGTAATTTGATAAAGATCTAAAGAATAAAAAACTACACCGATGTTTAATAAAGATCAGTTCCTATATTCTACATTATAATCCTTGAATAAGATTTGACTAAAGTTTGCAAATGCTGTCGACATGATAACAGCAGCAAGCACATTCATTGTTGAAGAGTACAGCTGTTAGCCCCAGTAACAGCATCGTAACAACACAACCGGACCAAACATAGAATTCACTGTATCTTGATTGCGTTATCCACTCGCCATGTTACATTTCTCGCCGTGCAAATATTATGACTGAGTGTACAGATCGTCTTGCGCGGAACGAATCTACTCGTAGAAAAGAACGCTCCTTAACAAACGAAAATTATTAAAGGCTGGTAATGCTATCCTAATATGAAAGTTACGAGCTCGTGCAGCCAGCAAAAGTGGGCCCATATGTTACAATCAGCCTGATACTACCTACGGGGGCCCGAAAGTGCTCCGGTTAAATTACTTTAAGGGCCTCACTGTGTAGTACAGCTCTTCGTATTCTCACCATATGGGGTCCCCTAATCCCATGCACGGCATCGTACGCGCTATTTCATTCACCGAGTTAATGCTGATCAAACTGCAATTTCGCGAAGCTTTAAGACCGTTTAATTGTGTAATCGTGTATGCTTGTTCGCAGAGCCTCATTATCTTATACTCGAGTACGTGATGTACGGGAAATTGTTGGCGTACCTGCGTGATCATCGCACCAGGCAGGATTTCTACAATTTCAGTGAGGACTCGGCCGCGCTCACCTCTAGGGATCTCACTGTTTTTGGATACTGCGTGGCAAGAGGCATGGAGTATCTTGCGTCAAAAAAGGTGAGAGTGTACTCTGATTTTACTATGTATATTTCTTTTGATTTTTTTTATTGTTTATTTTAATATAAATCATTTTGGTGTATGTGTTTCTTAACGCAATTGTGCATTAACGTGACATTTTATTCGCACTTTTCCTCGGTTAATTTATTGTAGATTATCATGACGATGTGTAAATGAATTGAGAATAGATTTTAACTCTTAAATGTACAATTCTTTTCTAATAGGAGATTTTGAAAACGTGAATTTGTGCGATACGAAACTATAGAAACATAGTTTCAAAAATCCATCTCATCTTTTCTGTATTTTTTATTTCAAGAGAAATTAATTGTCAAGTGGATTAAACGATACTATATCTATTAATAATCTGAAATACTTTAGAGCTAAATATTTTTATCATGTTGATTTTTAAGGACGTTAAATCGTAAGTATCGCGTCGCGTACAGCTTTTAATATCTGTGAATTATTAAAAGTACCCTTTCGTGGTCGCGTTTAAATTATCATTCCCCCCTTATTTGTATTTCCATTACGCTCACGAGGCTTCTTGGTGTTGGCCGAAAATTTATTATGACCTTACATGCTCGCGTGTTAAAGGAGTCTTAGAGACGAAGCCAAAACGATACAGCGACCGTCTACTTACTGTAACATTATATCAAAGTATTACCCCCGATGTTGTTATATTCGTGCCATGCCGATCTTGTTCTTAATTCTTTTCAAATCTATAATCGATACTGCATTTCATCCTGCAACAACAAAGGAAAGATTCAGACTTCGTAAATGTCATACAAATTTATTAATTCATAAGAATGTCAATGATTAAACTTTCAGTATTTTTGGTAACTTAATTGGAAATTAACTTAGATGAAATAGTTCTCTTTCGTAATCAATATAACATTTTTCTCTGTACCTTTTTACGCAAAATATGCAAAGCTTCAGTTTCTCAAATCTACATCCTTTAATTTCTTATATTCTTATGTTTCTAAATTTTTCTCTATACAAAAATTCCTCTTTTGCAAATTTACAATCCTGCTTAATGTAATTTCTTACATTTCCACGTTTCCAAATTGTATCTGTACAAAAGTTTCTTTTCTTTTCATTTTCACCCCCCCCCCTCCGCCTCCTATTTGATTTAGTCTCTTATAATTCACATTTTCATACTTTTTTCTATGCGAAAATTCCTTTCTTCGCGTAGTGTATTTTTCACGTAGTATATTCTTTAATCTGACAAAGCTTTATAAACTCGCCATAAATCGAAGCTTCTCAATAACGAAGATAATGAAACGACAAAATATCGCCTTTAAAGTCTCCAATGTGTTTCAAAAACATCTACGCGTCAAAAGAGTACCCCGCATTAAAAACCGAATATCTCGTCCTTCGAGGTTGCCTATACGTTACGACTGAAGGTCGCGAGTGAAAAAGCGACGACATGACAAACAGCTTGCCGGTGGTATTTGTACGTCAAATATTTTCTTAGCGTCGGAAAGACGCGGGACCAGAGATCATTTCACCAGTGAATCTGTGTCAGTGGGCAAAAATGGATGACATGGTCAAATGAGATAAATTCTGACACGATCATCCTACAACCCCAAGTTGGTGTGAACAGCAATAAACTTATATTAGCGGGAATACGCGAAGAAGTTTGTGTCGATTAAAGCGAGTTCTTTCCTTGTAAGAAAGTTAGCATAAGACCTAATATCTTTTTGTCTCGTGTCTGATGAAATTTATTCGACGGTGAACCAGTTTCCAACTTTTAAGTAGCTCAATTATTTAGATTTACAAAAAATTAATAATTTTAGAAAGGATGTTGAATATGGTGATTTAAAAACTGGATAATTAAAAAAAATTGTATTACTTTGTCGAGACAAATTGATCGAAGAAAATGTTCGATGTTAATAAAATCTCGTTGTTGAAATATTGCTGAAGAAAATTGGGATTCTATGAAGATCGAAATCTTAGAAATGTAGAGTACTGAAAATGATCTTATGGTTCCAAGTCGGTTACGTAGATTAAAAAAATTAGTTAGGCATCCGCGGACACATTTTAAATCATGCTAAGATCCAAGTTGGGGCACTGACAGAGGTGTCGAATGTTTATTGTCGATTTATGAAATTTCAAGCCAAAAAACGTGTGACTCGAAGCTGATAATGCCGCCGTAACCGTAGAGTGACACGAGCGCGTTTAATATTACGGTTCTAACCTCCTTGCTGAAGGCACGTGATTCGCTTCGGAACCATAAAACAGACATTTTTATGCATCCAACGACGTTTAATGGACTCTTTTTTTGAGATAGTATCGTGACTCGAAGTCCAAGTCAACATTCTAAATTATTGTTCGTTTTCTTTATAGCCCTGCGTAAATATTCGAATAATATATCTTTTGGAGCTTCTTTTTGTACACAATATCCTAAATTTCACTTTTTTCATTTTATAACATGTTTAATAATTCGAAACGTAATAGTCAGTTTCAATGGCGCAAAAATGAAATTCATCTCTGTGGAAGCAACTATAGAAGGAATATTATCGATGGTAAACCTTCGATTAGAATAATTTCACGCTGTTTCTTACAAGGGCAAATATCGAATGAACCGTTCATAATTATTTTCTACGAATATCGAATGGTGTTCACGTAATCGTCTTCGGAGAATTGCCGCGTGAAAGCTAATTTTCTGAAGTTAGTGGACGATAATTACTCATCGGGAGGAAGACGGTAGTGTACATTCCGGTATGGAGAACATCAAGGTTCTTTTTCGCTCTACCAACCGCGAGAAACGTGCCTTAAACTTCAACTGTACGTTAACTATCTCTGCTAGCTATAACATCGTTTAAAAGGTGCAACTCGAATCTCGTCGTTATCTTCTCGAGTGTGAAAAATTCATTTAAAAACATATTACTCGTTATGGATGAAGTTTTTGCATCGTATGAAACATTCCTTAGCAACTGGTTTACTTAACTTTTTATACAAGCATACGATGCAACCAACATGTATCTGCATCATTTCCATAATTCATCTGACTGGTTCGTGCTTCTGTCGTGTCATCTATTCCATAATCCTCCCTTTGCCGACGTATTAGAATAACAAATCATGTACTTCATAGTGCGAACATGAACGCTCATGAGTCACGAGGTATTTTAATCATTTTTTCGTATGTGTTGCAAAATGATTGGAGTTTTCAAATGAAGGTGATGTTGCGCCTTGTTCGGAAAATTAATTACTCTTGAAAACTTGATGAGTAAGTTGTTTTATAATAAGGTGAACCTTAGACGAATGTCAGGCAGAAACATTGCATGAAGGTAGATATCGCAACCTTTTTACGCTTTCAAATAATTCCATTAGAACTTTATAGAACTATTTTACAAAAGAGAATAACTAGGTTTCTGAGAATCAGACTGTAAATGCATTAAGAGAATACTTTAATAATAAAAAATAAGAAACTAACAGTTTACTACTTAAATTTACTAAATAAATTGCTAGAATATTATATCAAAGACTAATTAATAGGAATTTTAATTAAAACAATCGATTCCTTTTCTTTCCTGAGAATCTTTCTATAGACAAAAATATACCATAAAATACTGGACGCTGAAAAAATATATACATATAGATTAAGCAATTGAGGAATGAATTATTAATACTCGGATAGATATAACTCAGATGAATTACTAGATAAAAAAGGTTTCGATTGTAATAAGCAATTTCCGTCCTGCTAAAAGTTGAACCAACAAAACTTTCCGATCAACCTGACACTTTTACTGGAATAACGCAGCGACGCAGACTTTTTCTTTTATCGAATATCGATGACAATGCAGTAGCAAGGTAAAAAATGGTAAATAGCTAAATATCATCATCGACCGGTTATGATTCAGTTGATGGAGATGCACGCGGCGAGGCTGCTCGAGGCATCGAACAGCGGGAACGAAGTCTCGATTGGAATCAGTATGCTATGTTCGTCGTTGGAAGGACGGGCAAAGAGCAACCGAGTCAGGATGTCGATTTCAATCAAAGATTATATACGAGTTCGCAGAAATTCTTCTCAAGAATTGTTCCTCCAATAATTCTCCCGACATACATAGTACCCTTAATTGAAAGTGGAAGCCACGGCTGATGCACGAACGAGATGAAATGATTTAAAGCCTCGAAACAGCGAGGCTTATTGGTTTAAGATCGAGATCATTATGCTTACTTCGCACGAACCGTGGAGGTATTGTTTCGGTTGCAAATTAATACGGATATACATCCGGGGAAATATTTATTCTGAATTATTTATCGTCTTTCCTCTCAATATTGAAGGATGAAACTTAACATCATAGAATCGAGAATACTTTACAGAATTATAATTTTTAGAAATTTTCTTCACTTGACATTTTTTAAATAACGCGAGTCTTCGACAAGTTCAAGATAAAAATGAAAAGAAAGACACAAACACAGATAAATTTAAAACAAACGGAGGATATTTATGACAGTTAAAACGATAGCTGGAAAAGCAAAATTTCCTCCTGTCAGTGTAATAAAGATAATAATACGTAAGCAATGAAACAATTTTAGATTATTTATCAATTATACGACACGCATCCAAAATATTTATCACGAGAACGTGACTTAAACGTGATCGGAATACAAATCGCTTGGCTTCTTGATATTTCATCTTTTTTTTTTCTTCTGATACGGTAACGCCGGCATACCATAGATACACTGGTATCTTATGTTACGCGCAAGTAGTCGCGAAAATATATTTTTCATCCGTACAAAACGTTGAGGAGCGGGCAGAAACACGAGCAGGTCGACACGACAAATGGACTCGCGTTCGAGTTTTGCACCGGTGGTCGCGCGGCGCGCTATAAATCTAGAAGATGAAGTCATTAAAGAAACGGCAAAGACGTATGTATATCCAGCTCGCCTTGACATTGAGTAGCGCAAGTTCATTAGCATCGGCCACGGTCGAACGGCGAGAGCCCGCTCAGCCGATTTTCCGACAGCCTAATTCGTACTCTTCCGTGTTGTTTCAAAGTTTTTTGAATATTCTTTTGAAACAAAATTTTCTTGGAAAGTTACAATAATCTGCTGTTTATTCTGTGAAAGATTTCTGTTAATTAATTGGTAATAAGATGATTCATAGCGTGTTTTTATTGTGTAACTTTGATTTTCAATATGGAGACTTTGGTGATTCATTGATGATGGTCCATTTTATCTTCTAAGGTCGGAGAAATGTATGTATGTACGCGGATCAACATTGTTGATCGGTTAATCGATCAAAAATAGCTTTTGAGAAAATTGCTACTGCTATGTTAAATATATTTTCTCCCGACGATAGGTTCTTAACTGATAGGTTCTTAACGATAGGTTCTTAACTAAAAGAAACTCTACCATTTACACTTTTGACTAGGCTTTGCATCCAAACTCGTGTTATATAACGATTGTACCATTTCCTCGAATATTCCCCGGAGACTTGAACCTGTAATCATCTATGACGAAAGTCTGCAACACAGTTCAGTACTGTTCACTAGTTTAATCGAAGCTTTCATTGTTGCTCAAACATCATCACCGACTTTGATCGACGCGTCGAGGTCGTACGACAATTAAATTTCACGCGTATTTACCGGTACGCCAAGCAATTTCCATTGAAGCACACGGTTCACGAGGTCCGCGGTGGCTGGCCACATGAGAACGTAAAATAAATCAAGCTCAGGCTTCCGCGGCGAATAACAGTACGACGAACACGCGATAAATCAGACGTACAATAAATAATCAGCAATAACGTGTCTCTGCCGCCGTATTACGAAGCCGAGCAACGTAGAATCCGCGGGTCATAAAATCTATTCGTCGAGTCCCGTCGTCGAAGAATACCTTTGGTGGTAGAAGAGGTCTTGAGACTTTTCTACGCGACAATCCAACCAGTTCGAGGATTCGACTTTGCTCGCTCTATCACTTGATACCTTGTATATGCGATGTGGTAACTATAGTGCGGTTGCGTAACAGGACGTCCACCTGCGGTCACTGTCTCATGGAGGAACGTTGATCGAGCCGTGTGCTTTTGTTCGATTTTGCAGATCATCCACCGTGATCTTGCCGCGAGGAACGTGCTAGTGGACCATAACAAGCTGTGCAAGATCGCCGACTTCGGTATGTCCAGATTTGCGAACGAAGATGGGGAAGTGATCGAGACGAGACACGGCAGAAACGCGTTGCCAATAAGGTGGATGGCGCCCGAGTCATTGATCTACTCGCTATTCACCACTAAGACGGACGTTTGGAGCTTCGGGATCTTGATGTGGGAGATCGTCACCCTGGGTATGTGTGAATCATTGATTTCTCGAATTTGGTATTTTATATTCCTATCACAGTTCCAAATTTCTTTAATGTTAAGTCTGACTACTTTATAAATGAAATAATAGTAACAATATTGACGATAAAATAATAATACAACCTTTCTCCTTACTTCTATAATCTTAACTCTTCGTCGACTCTTGTCTTCTAATTCTTAACTAATTCGTTCGCTCATTCGCTTTTCTTTATTTCTCTGTCTCTTTTACTCTTGATACTTTCATAGTCCTATTAATATTCTATCATTTCCTCATTTTTTATTTTATATTTAAGTAATTATTTAATTCCCTTATTTCTATTTGCCATTCCCATTTAACTAATTGTCTTAATAATTTACAACTTATAAAACAGATATGTATTTTTTAATGCATTATTTTATCTTTGTGAATCATAATATAAGATGTTACTTAGAAGTATTGCAATTTTTTTTAATTAAATATTTAATGATATCTTATTGGAGATATTTTTCCTATTATATTATCAACGTTATCAATAACAAAAGAACTAATTTCCCTAACGCAGGTTCGACACCGTACCCGGACATGACGGCACGAGAAGTGATGCGAAACGTGCAGAACAGTTATCGGCTGGAGAGACCTTCGCATTGTCGAAGCGAGCTGTTCAGGGTGATATCCCGATGTTGGCAGGCTGATCCAGACCGCAGGCCGGAGTTCCAGACTCTAAGGAGGGATCTGGCGCAGTTACTCGAAGACAATATGAACGGACATTACGTAGATCTCGAGAGCTTCGCCTCAGAATGCACCGATTGAGCATCATCCAATAGAGATTCATTGGAAATCGTTTCTCTGTCGTTTGCTCGTTTTTGTCACATATAATCGAGCATTCTGGACCATCGGTTCATAAACACGATTGTTTCATGTCCAATAATCGATCCTCTGTCTTGAACAGGTGCACAATTTCAAGTTCGTGAAATTTTGATCGTAAGTTTGGTTGTTTCGATCCATTCGAAAGGTATCGACAACTGATCGATGCTTGTGGAACGCGTGAATGTGAATGGAATATGATGTTTCTCTTTGTATGAGGTAATCTGCGCGGTTTTGCGGAGCTGGTCGAGAGAGATTTTTTGCCTCAACATGGATCTGGTAATGCGTGAAATTTGTGAATTCGTAAAAATTCCAAATATCTGTTGCGAGATGTGAAAATCAGGATCCGTCCATATATGATTCTAATTTTTTATATCACTTCTATGTACTTAGGACAAACAAATCTGTGAAAAGTGATACGGGTGCATACGGGTTTCAGAAAAAAAAGTGCTGATATGTTATGAGATTCGTGAAAGGTGAAGAATATTTTGCATCGAACGTAAAATTATGGAAAGACAATCGATAGCATATGTGTGTGAGAGTGATTTTATCGTTAAAACGAAGACGAAATTGCGAATTATGAGGCGAGAAGGATGATTTAACAATGCAAATACGATGGTAAAGTAACGTGCAGTCTGTACAGTTAGGGATAACAGGCGTTCTTTACTGTTTCTTTCTTTCAACGCGGAGAAGATGTCTAAGATTCTCTTAAGTATTTCGTTTAGTATTACTACACTATGTCTAGCGTCATTTTCTTCAATTAATGCGCCAATCGTCGAAAGTTCGTTCATATCGGTGTTTTTCGTTCAACATAATGCAACAAACATGATTTACTAGATAGAATAAAATAACAATATTATAACAAGATTCAAACACACACAAAAAAGGAAAAAACGAAGAAGTAAGGTGATAGAAAAACTTCCATATTGTTTAACTTTGCTCACATTCAACAAAAACTTTTTGAAATAAAAAAAACTCCGATATGTAAACGATCAATTACGCAACCCATCGCATAAATCTCATGACAACGCAAAACGATCGACGTACATCGTTTTCCAACGAAGTTGTCTAATGTATTTTTCTCACTTATAATCATTGTACATAAACTCGCATTATTATAAACGCGTCGTGTCAATCAAAAAAAAAAGTTGAAAAAACAGAAGAACAATTTTTCTTGATCGTCTCATCGTAGTTATATCGAGAATTATTGTAATGATTATTATTATTATCCGTATCATTATTAACGAATCGTTATTAAACACGTACGTTTATAAGTTTCCAATCGTCGATTAATATTCTTAATCATTCTAGTCTTTCTTAATGCGTATGGGGTGGCGATTGGTCCTGAATTAAGCACAGAAATCGCGTGTAAATTTATTATTCTGGATTGTGATATCTTCGTACGTTTTTTTTCTTCTTTTTATACGATATGTATATTACGAGAACTTCCCTTTAGAGCCGATTAAAGCCCCATCATTGTCGGTTGATTGTTTTATTAAGTTTTGTACGTTAAAATGGAACGTCGACTCATCTCTTCGAGAATCCCGACCTCGCTTCTATAATATCGAAGAGAAGCGATTCTGTCAATTTTTTTAGACTTTATCGTGGCGTTACTTTTTGCGTAGTTTTGCGATCCGATCACATATATACATACTCTTTTCCTATTTTTTTTTTTGCCTGCCGTTCTTTGTTACCCCTGCCCCCAAAAAAATGCAAATTATTGTATGTAAACTCAACTACTGTAAGAAGATTTTTTGTCAGTAAACGTTGTCGTAAATTCACGCAGTTTTTATTTTTTTTATAAACAATTTTCTTGGTCTTTGATTACCATAGATCAGTGAATTACTTAATCACTTTAAACATATGAGGTCATCAATCGGATTTTGTCAAAACTGTGTAAATAGATTCATTTATAACGTACAACAGCGAGAAAAAAGTATAAGTTTAGGAGCGATGATACAAGATAAAAACAACGTGGAAGATATGATAAAAAGGATATATTAAAAAATAAATATGGACATGATTCATAATATTATAATTTACAATAAGATTTGAAGGCACAGACAAACGTTATAATCTATTCTGAAATGTTAATTAAAAAGTTTTTATGTCTACGTTCCTAGCGAGGCATCTAAATAATTATAATAGTTCCATTAATTTTATTCATTAATATACATGTACGATAGCGATTTTTCTTCGGCACCCTGCAATCGATATAAATTTCTTTAAAGGATCTATATGTATGTTAAGAATTCTTATTTCCTTTAAAAAGTTTTAGAAATATTTAGATAGGTATATGTAGCGATAAATTATGGATTTAACTCATAAAAACTATAAAAATAATATGCCATGATCAAAATTAATAATTAAAAATGAAAAAGATTAAAGTTTGCAATTAAAATAACTAATTTGAATAAACAAGATGGAAGCCGAAATGTCACGCAAAGAGTCAAGAATTAAATATAGCATTTAATTAATATGCTTTCGTTTAATTAATACCCATCTGGGTAAAGAGAGGAAAATGTTTTAATATATAGAATGATTGCATTTTTCGCGTGAAGAATGCGCGAATAATTGACTGAGAATGCAGGCCTCAATTAAACTCTCGGTCTCCCGCCGGTTTAATTGCGAAATCGTAGCAACGAATTGTTACGATGATATCGTGCGTGAGTTTTCTTGTTTCTCGATTATTTTTTTACTGCTTGCATCTTAATTAACTTGCTTCCAACGCATCAAAGAGGGTGCATTCCTACGCACGATTACACGCGACACGGTTATCTTAAATTTTTATTGAAAACGGTTAAACAAAGAGAGAATAATATTTGAAAAATTTGAAAAGAATTTAATCGTGTATAGGCAATTAAATAATATATCTAATAAATAATGAGTTTACAAATTATTACAGCAATCTGTTACCTGTGATAAAATCGTTTAAGATGTATTCTGAAGTAGCGCATTAGAAATCGAATTTCAGAAACTTCCATTTCTTTATTAACAGTAGAGTGTGTAAATGGGAAATTATGTGTAAAAATTATTATCAGTATACTGTATTAGTGGCCAAGTTTAGGAATAATATAGGTAGTTAGAGTAAATTTAATCTTATACATATTGCATTTCTAGACTTGATATTTCCTGTTCAAATAAATGTACTCCCTGATAATTTATTTCTGTGTAACAAGAGATTCATCTTCATTACAGTATGATGTTGATGGTCACAAAACTTTCACCTGTCTCTATTATCCTACGATTTTAAATCGTAATTATACCTGTTTGTGGTGACCAACTTTCTAAAAGGTATGTAATCCCAAAATCTTCTTCTGAATTTTTTTCCTAAAACCTTAAAAAGAAACGCAGGTAATATTTTTCATCGAAATAAGTTCGTCGGGTGATGTATCAATTAAGTTTATGATATGAATTGCCAAATTCAAGGGCCGTAATAAAATAATTATTTAAAGGCAAAATTATTTAATTTATTACTTATTAATGCAATAAACAAATATTTAGGGATTAATGATTAATAATAACTGTGAAACCAAATACAATTTGCAATTAAATCCAAACTTCCGAGTGGTCAATGAAAGCTTCATCAAGCTGAATCGGTAAAATTGGATTCCGTTATCCCCGCCTGGGCTTCTCTCATAAAATTTTCAGAAGTTGTTTGCATAATTTTAAGACTTTATCACGCAATCCTTGTAACGGTAGTGTTCTTCGGTGGAAAGATTCCGCAAAAGGCGCGAACAGTTGGTGCGTTAATTGAATTCTCGCATCACGCAATGTTTTACGGCTGAATGAATTATTCGAGTTATAGTGCAATAATTGAACTAAGGATTTTGTAATTTATCGCCGACTATCAGATAAGATGGCGAGCCATTTTAGTTTTTGCCCGGCATGAAATTAAGCTCACGCTCCACGAGTTTACACCCTATCGTCTCGTGACGTTTCGATTTGCGGTAACTTGATGGGCGTGTAATATCCTCGTGCATCTGAAATTCCTATTGATACTTATTCTTGTGAAGAATTCGTATACTAAAGAATTTCGTAGTACTAAAGACTTTCGTATATCGTGGATAGAAAGCGATAGAAATATGTAACATTAATATTGCAAAATAATATTGTAAAATATGTAACATTAAAATAACAACAAGAAATATTGCCATTAATAGTTAAAATATAAAATAGCTAAAAGTACAAATAGAAGGACACGTTATATATACAATATAAATATTGAAACATTTAAGGTTCGTATCTTTCAACTCATTTAATCAATTATAGTATAAACGCATCGAACGAATATATTAGAAGGAACTGAAAGTGAATATGATAGGAGTCACTCGAGTCAGATTGGCCCTAAAGGAAACATGCGGAACGCACGAAGAATCGTTGAACGTCTCCAATCATCCCCGAGAATTGTCAGTAGGAATTGCGTGGATGGCATATATGTATGAACGTCTCGTGCAGTAGTTCTCAGAGCTGTCGTATGTTGCAACATGTATTGGGGTAAGGATCGTTATCGTAAATTGGATCGCATTCCGGAAATCTTGAAATAGCCGTAAAACGTCGAAACCTGTTTATAGTGATGGGTAGTTCGATGATCGAATGAGATCGAATGAGATCTTACGTCGATGGAAAAATACTTGTAAATTTAGTTCATTCAGTGTATTTCGCTTTCGTTCATATACATTACAAAATGTAAAAGTTATTATGTAGAAACTATTATGGATATGTATGTATTTTTAATGTTATAGATTTTATACGTTGTAGAATGTGAAAAATATTGAACAAATAATATTATACAGTACATCATGTACATACATATATTAGGTCGTCCGAAAAGTTTCCTGCGTTCTATAAGGAAATAATGAGATGCATAATATTTTCCGTTTTATATTATTTTATCGAATTACGTATGATCCATTTTGTTCTATCAAACTAAAGATCACAACGCTCGAAAAATTAGGTTTCATATTTGTATAAAGATGCATTGTTGTAAAAGACGTGACTGGAAAAGAAAGACAATTTCCGGACAACCTAATACGTACAGTAGATACTCAATACATTCTGTAGATAAAGATAAAAAAAAGATGTTAAAAAACACACGTCATTGGAAGCATTTTTAAACAAAAAGGTGCTATAACAAAAAAGAAAGTAGCAACAGTCAGAATGTAACATAATTAGAGGTGTTCGCAAAGCCGAAAATATCAGAAATCCAATATTCGTATAATACGAGTCGTTTCGGATCCTCAAAGTATCTCGTAATTCAAGATTGTCATGATTCAAGAGTTATAAAATTATATAGCAAATTATAATACTTCATAATGAAATATTATATCTATCATGTACTTCGCCCCCTTTCTTTTTTGTTCAGTATTCTAGCTTATATAATTTGAAAATTTTCAAGAATTCTGAAAGTCCTGAGAATTCCCACTTTCTCGAAAATCCCGAAATTCTCGGGAGTTCCGACTTTCTTAAGAGTTTCGGAATTTCCGGAAATACGAGACACCTTCGGGAAATCGACCAGACCCCGGGAAAAATTCTTGACCCGGCTCAATATTTTCGGGTTAACGCGTAAATCCAATCGTAATACTTCTACGACTTCAGCTATAACACCATTTCGAAATGTTCGCTATTAATTATTTATTAATTATTAATACTCTTTGAATTTTTCGTTTATTACTCGTCGATATAATTCTTTTACAATGCTTCCAATGACATACGCTTGTATGATATTCTTTTCTTATCTTGACCTATGGAATCTACTGATAACGTTTGACTGAAAGAACTGGCTCACCCTGTATATTTCCTCACTATTGTAGATCTTCAAAATAGATCTCTTAAATTCATTTAAGCGACAGAGTGACCTTGTAACGAACCAAATGATTTAGAAATGACCTTCAGATGGCCTTAAATATCTCAAGCAACCTCGGAGTTACTGTTGAATAACCTTGGCATAATCTTCATGTGATCTTGAGTAACCTTCAAATCTTTCTTTAAATCTTAATTAAAATTAAATTCTTTAAATGTTGGAGGATGATAATTTATGCTTGTTTATTGGTGTGACTTAATGAGTTAAGTACGATGCCTTGTAGTCTCATGAGGATCACTTGAGGAGATTTACGCAGGAAACATCCTCCACGTGACTAGGTCGCGGTTGCTATCTATGGAAAGACTTTCGCCTAGAGATCCAGCAACGGTATCGAGGTAACAACATGAGAATTTAATGAAGATGAAAAACGACTTAACATATATCGAGAGTATCTCAAATCACATTCGATTATACTGGATATCTCACGAACACTATATTTTGAAATGATATGAAAGCAAAAATTATTAATATTGTCATCAAGTCGTTCAAATAATTAATGTTTTATAAAATTCATTTTGATGAATTTCTAGCTTACAGTTAGAACTGACAGCTAGAACTAACTTTCTCATCTGCATTTATACGATAATATACAGAAATCATTTGAAAGTACGTGAAATATTTTGTCCAGCGATAAAATTCCTGCTGGATAGTTATTAATTTTATCGCGATAACTTATGGTCGTAAAACGAACAAATAATTGCTGGGCAGTTAGAAGATCCTTTCCATTCCCTGGGACGAACGCGCGACTAAAAGTAAGATCGCGGCGACACGTTCCACTTTCATTCGTGGCCAGTTGAAAATTCTGTCTTGCGTTGATCAACACCGTATTTTTTATAGTAATGTTAACGAGCCGCCGACCCAAATATTCTTCGAAATGAGCGCGTTTCACTTCACTGAAAACGTGCCGAAATAACGTCAGAACGTGTGTATCGCATCGAAAATATCGTTAGTATGTTATCCGTCGCTGTTGGATGGTTTTCGATATCGGCTAAATAAGTTTCTGACGAAATGTTTTTGCACTTACCATCCTTCGCGAGAACAAAG
Organism: Bombus impatiens; assembly: GCF_000188095.3. Lineage (NCBI taxonomy): Eukaryota > Metazoa > Arthropoda > Insecta > Hymenoptera > Apidae > Bombus > Bombus impatiens. Next base: position 2,432,128 of record NT_176906.1, on the reverse strand, counting down.
ATCAGCAACGAATTGAGGATGAGGAGAACCTCGTAGAAACAAAAGGCACCGCCGCGCAGTAATGAGTTTCGATTGGTTCCAGACGCGAGACGTTTTTCAGGCTTTTTCAAGCAGATCCGTCTTCCAATTTTGTGAGCAGAACGAATTACATCGTTTGATCCTTTGAAATAAGAGAGATCGGTAGCCTTGAGGTCTTGACTTGACGATTCTTGTTTCGAAGGTCAATTCTTCTTCTTGACTTTTTTGCACAATTAATCACAATTAAAGTCATGACAGTGAATCGACAGGTTGCAAATTATAAGTTATAGACTTCTTTTTTATAAATTTACAATTTTATATGTACAACTTCGTTCGTTCTACCATCAAACGTATTGGCATTGTTCAAGAGAATTTATCGGAATTATTAACTTGTAATTTATGATTTGTAAAATTTCGAATTTCATATAAGAAGTATTATAGAATTATTGTAGAATTATTGCATATTAATATACAATAGTATGTAATATGTAATAACATATATTACAGTAGAATTATTGCAATAAAGCGCAAATGAGCTCTAGATAATTTGATGCTTCTTGATATCACATACAGACGGTAAGGAAAGTTAAATACAACGAAGGGATAAATACTTGATCTTAAAAATTCTTTAATTGCTAGTGCAGATGAATGAAACATTTTTATATTCAAGCACGGTGTACAAATAATAAGATGACATACAGAGCATACTATATTTTTAGTAAAATGTAAAAATAAGAGTTAAATCGAATATAGCATATTACGACTTTTAAGCGTGGACAACATGTTACGAGTCTTAACTTCATATTAAAAACCAAAAAAGAGTGAGAATATAGTGAAAAGAATAAATAGCTTGTACACTACAATAACAATCACTATAACGGTAACTTTATATGGATACCGGAAGTATAAAACGACTGAGAGAGAATATAATTGGTTCTCACGAAAGGAGCGAACAAGGGAAACGGATAATTTCAGCCGTCGTGTAAATTGTATTGCTATGTGGTGCTTAAATAGTCTTTCGAATGTCCAGTGAAAGTAACTTCCACTAATCTGTATCAATAACAAAAAGATACGCCTGTATAATTGTAACCAGTAAGGATGCATGCAAAAAAGGTATCGTAGTATCACCTTTTTAGTATCACAGATAATAAAATTTCAACTTACTCTTTACAATTTCTGCGTAGCTTCTGAGCATTTTATTCCAGGTTTGGGCAAGTTTCATTTCAAACGAGGATACAAAGTAAAAAGTTGAAATAAAGAATCATTTTAACTAGAATATTATTTCTATATTAGAAATAACATAGAAAAATAATAAGTTTATTTATATCATTTTCTTTAATTAATCCTTGAATTAAACCCTTGAATTGAAATATCATTCTATATTAATCTTTTTTAATATTGTACTACAGTATCGTATTTGCAATCACTGAAAACAATGACTCTCCTGCTCTTCGTCTAGAATCGAATAATAATGAAACATTTAATCTTTCATTTAAAAAGCACGTGTTGCGCAGAACACTCACTTATGATAATCTTTAAAATTAATATCTGCAAATAAAATAAATAACTTATATTTCAATATTAATTTCTATTTTAAATACCACACTTTGCGTACACCTAAGTCATAAACAGTATAGCCAAATTATTTTATTCTCGTCTACAATATATCTATCCACATAGAACGATATATCATTTATATAATGATTCTCCGAATATTCTATTTAGACAATATTCAAGTCAATTCGTCCAAACTAAACCCATTTAATTTCATCGATCCACGACAAACTGTTTGATACTTGTTGACAAATTTTACGAACACTCTAAATCTCCCATGGAATCCGATCGAAAGCGTCGTTAACATCGCCGGGTTTCTAGTCGCAGGGTTTCGAGCGCATCGATGCGTAAATCAAGAACGAAGGGTTACAATATTCCTTTTACCACTTTAACTTGAACTCGTACGGTCGTACGCGTTCCGACACAACAAAACCTACTCTCTAGCTCAACATGCACTTGAATACATGTACGCGAATGGTTCACACGCTGGCAATAACCATTCTCTTTATCGAGTTAAGTGAGCCGCGGATCGTTTCGCGATCGATTCGTCGTCCGTTTATTTCGATTTCCACGACTGCTTTAAATACTCGCCGCGCCACGATACACAGGCTATCGTTAAGTTTAACAGAGGAAACACCTCACGGCCGCGTTCCAACGATCTTTATGCGGGTTGCACGCGCCGTTTCGGAATGCAGATTCGCCACGAAGGACAATGGAAACGGCGCCAAGTATCTACCAAGCCAAGTACATCGTGACAGTTTACGCGTGCCCCTGACAGTTTCACAGTTGGATATTTATTGAGTGGAGTTAGGAGGATGCTTAAAGAGGATCGTGGGTTTACAAAACGATCGAAATTTGTTGGTTTATCGATTGTCTTCGTGTTCTGGATTGCTTGAAAGGTATTTGAGAATGTTTTGAGAAAGATTTGTCAAGGTAGGGTTGATATGAAATGTTAGAGCATGGTTGACGAACGAACACTAGTTAACGAAAATATTTGAACAGCTAGAAAATTTTTAGGTATATATTGTACGTGTTCTGTAAAATATTTTGAAGTTTCATCGACACCGTAATCAGACACGAATGACCATAATTATGTTGGTAAAATTTGGAACCAATCTGGAAATATATATAGAAATTATAAAATATTCATTGCAACCATATATTTAGTACAATATCAGTATACAGCATAAACAGTTATCTTAAGCATATAATATTATTATTTTATTGTTTATTCAAGAATATAGGTCTATCTTAGGTCTATTTAATGAGGGTAAGAATAGTTTACACCTATAGTGAGCCTCTCTGCTTACTAATAAACACTGCAATAGAAACGTAATAGGTACTAAGAATCCCATAAACAGCGATAAGAGTATCCAGAGGACTCAATACCTTCTCTCGCTTCTCAAGATATCTAAAACCAGTTGCTTCATTGCAAGTTAATCACGTTCTATCTGCAATTTCGTTCTACCGAACGTTGCGTTAAACGTCGAGACGACTGCTCGTTTCTATACAGAATGTCGCCAATTACAGACTACGGCAAGGGTCGTGAATATCTCATAAACTTCCTTGAGTGCCTTATGTGAGAGTGACGAACGCTGGTCGTGGGTTTAACTCGAAGACTCGCGCCGTTTGATTCGGAAACGCTTGGTCGCTTTCACCCTTCGATTCGTCGCAACAACGCCATTAGAAACACGAGAAAAACGAACTTGAAATACTGCAGGATTTAATATCTCGAACCAGGAAATTTATATACGCGAAAATAAAGAACAGGATGTAGACGTACTAATTTTTAATCGCTGTGATTTATTTTAATGATCGGTTGTTTGGCCGTGATTTAATGAAAATTAATTTTTTGTTAATAAAATTATTTGATGTGTGTAGAAATGATTGCAATGTTTAGAATCTTTTATTTGAGTGTACGTTTTATGTAGATACGTTTTATAATAAGGTATTTATAGAAGTAAGAGTTTTATTATACCTTATTTTCTACATTCTTTGACGTTCTCCTAACGCTCTGACAATTCAAACAAGATTATAAATTAATTTGTATGAATTTCAACATATCTATACACACGATATATTTTTTATTAATGTTAATAAATGAAAGATTAGAAAGTAACATAGTCTCATTTTCTATTCATTGATACTCGTATACACGTATATGAATGTTGATTCGTCCTGTACTTACGAAATTAGTGTATCGACATTGATTAAGGCATTACTCTTAACTTTCTAAAATAGTTTAGCTTTCCCAACGTGACATCGAACGATACATAGGTCGATCCTTTATCCCAGTATTTCAAAATGCAGATTGTATCTTACCCTCTTTTCTCAACTTGGACCTTATCGAAGGATTCGAAGAGAAAACATCATCAACCAGCTGTTGCCTGAATCATAGTTGTAGACGATGATATTTCGTTTTAATGAAAGCATCTTTCTTTCTTAATGTATAACGAGAGTCAGAAAAATATTCAGGAGAAGTAAATGAAGATTTATGTCCTTTCTATAAAACCACTTGTATTGCGCCTTTTATCATACAAATTTACTCGTGCATGAAGACAGACAAAGGTAAGATCGCGGTAGAGATGGAACTCCGATTTACATCGAAAGTTACATGCGTGCTAATGACAGCAATCACGGAGAAAACGTCGCGCGTCACTTCCAAAGACGAATCAGACGTCATTTTTCATTCGATCACGAGAATTTAATCATAGGTGCTTGAAAATATTTCACTTTATCGTCTAGAAAAAGTAACGAAAATTAGTGAGAATATATTTTCCTGCGTCGTTTTTCATTGGAAGCATCTGTTCATAAATATTTCATTTGCAAAGTGTTCAGTTTGTAAAAGTTTCATTAGAGCAAGGAAGCTCAAATCATATACTGAATTGTATTAATTCTACGACTGCACCCTCGTTTCTTCACAAATCTTTTATTACTTCATCTAACAACGTTGCTCTATTGAAATTTCCTAATTTTGAAAAGCCGCTACTACTTCGAACAACCGCTACTAACAAAAAGCAAGAGAAGAAGGAGGAAAAAAGGAAAGGAAAAGAAAAGAAAAAAAAAAAAAGTATGGAAGTGAGCGGGACAAAATACCTAATTCCACCAACATAATTAAAATAGAAGTTCCAAATTACATTACGGCACAAGTTCCCGAAATAGGCAAAATCTCTAATTTCACCAACACAATTAACATACAAATTTCAAATTACTCACAGTGACGATAAAACAAATTTCCACAAAAGAAAAAAAAAGAAGAAAAGAAAGAAAGACGCAACGAAAGAAAGTAAGGAAGCAAGAGGAAGAAAAGCAACAATCGCGGTGAAAACGTCACGTGCTGTCGTATCAAGGGTGATGCGGGCGACCACCACTCTGTCGGTGCTCCCCATGAGTAAAGCTGTAGGCTGAGCCGAAGAAGAGCAAAGGAGGAGATCGACTGGCCGACTTCTTCCTCCTCTCGAATACGACACGCTTATCCGGCCGTCCGGTTTTCTCGGTCATGGCTCGACGAGGGGGGAACACGCAGGACGAAGCACGCTCGTTCCTACATTATCCCCACGTGAGACCCGCCAGGCATCGGGCCACGATTCTTCTTCTCCTTTGGCATCTCTCCTTCCACCTGATGAAGACGAGGACCGTGCCCGTTCCGCGGCAGCTGTAACCAGAGGTCGGTGCGCTTCCACGAGCGCACAATTTTTCGTCCCCTGGTGGAACACGCAGCCTCCAGACGTCGTTGTTCCGTGGACGTCGATGAGAAGTGCGATTGAACTTCAAGCAACGTCGATTAATTGCTTCAGAGACTTTGTTAGGCTTGAGGAATTGTCGTCGAACCGGAGCACGTTGTTTTTGCTGAAGAACTGCCGGGTGAATGATTGAGAATCGATAGGGGAGGCTGATATCGATGTTCAGTGATTTGTTCCATTTTTCTAATTGATTACTATTAGATATTAGCCGTATTGGTACTTGAAAGATAGTTTATTTAAGCGTATTTAGTATTGAAAAACAGGATTAAAATAATTGGTGGTGATAGTGAGTGTGGTACTGTGCGTTGGGAAGAAGTGAGAAGACCTTGATGAGAGATCATATGAAGGAATGATGATGTCGCGTGGACTATTTTTTATCACGGTGGTAAGAAATTGAAATTTTTGTTATATTATTAATTTTGGTAGTTTTAATGGTTCTAAACACGTGTCTTGTCTTAAATGTATGAGAACATGCCAGACAATTCTACTTTCGCCAATTTGTCGATAATTAACTAATGTCCCATGGCTTTTTAATCGCGAGTAACTTTCATGGACACGATTTCATAAATGATCCTAATATTTTAGTTATGAACATTACAAAAATGATCTAAGAAAGCTCAAATTAGTCCGAAGCATTCATGTGCAACCAAGTGTTGCCACTTGTTATTGACTTGTAATTAAGTTACTCGGAAATCAAACCGAACATATCTAATTTGTACAAATTTATTATTATACAAATTTTTCAAGTAGTTTCAAGTATTTCATTAGTTTGCTTTTTATGTGACTTGATTGTTTTTGATTTTTTCTTTTTCATTGAAGTCTTCAATTTTCGAGAAAAAGTATTAAAATCCGTACATATACAATATAGCTCACACGTTAAATTTTTCAATAAAGATAAAAATGACACATACGAAGCTATATTGTAACATCTTCGTATCGATCGACAATTAATATGTACAGAGATAATTAATAATTACCAGAAGGCAATCTTCGAAGTAATTGTTCTTGATTAATACATATATATATCACGTTTATATACGTATATAAACCGTAAGGTATCCCGTTAATTAGTTCCTAACGATGAAACACGAAATATGAAACGTCACATCACTGATATGTAACATGTTCAACCAAACATTCCTAAGTTCGTCGTTAGGAACTCGAAAGAAGTTTCCGTATTTTCGTGAAGAACGGATGACTAACACTCTGCGCCTGTGGTTCTCTTCGCGTAAAGTGGAACAACCTTTGCATGGCCTTGATCCGGTAACCTGACGGAATCAGGAAAAGTAAATAGATTCCCTTAATTGCTATGAGTTCCCTCTCACGTGCTGGCGAGTGAAAGATTTATCGACGATTACAAATATAAGATCGTTGGCAGAACGTGCAACTACTCGCGTGTTTCTTTTTTTTTTTTTATCAATAGAGGCAATTCCTTTTATCGTATTTAATCGATCAGTTTGCTTATTCCTTCGGTTTCTCCCTTGTTGGACCCTGAGAATTAGGTTGTTCGATAGATAGCTCAATGTGCGTGCTTCGTCATCAGTTCCTGTTCGTTTCTGATTGACGAAATCACCTATCATGCGATATAATTTACGTATATTGTAACTCACGTTAGTTACCTTTAACTGATCTTTGTAAAATTCTCGAATGAGATGGTTCTTTGAAAGTTTGATTTAACAGATTAACGTACGATCTATTGATCTTCAAAGCGAAGATAAGTTGTGTAGTGTTGTAAATGGTATAGATATTAGTATATTTAAAATATGTATTTAAAACTGTATTTTACAAATTATGTACATCATTGTTCAGTAAAAGAATGGGACAGTCAAGAGGAGTAAATTTTTTCTAGAACTCAATCTCAGAAAGAAAATTATTAATTACCTGAGCATTTTATAATGACAAATTTTTGCTCAATTATGATTCAGATAATGGTCTCTGGCTTTTAAGGATCAGTAATAAAACATTTGTTATATGTATTGCTTATTATTACAGGAAGGCTGTTTTCTAATTGCGACCTTCTTTTTATTAAATAGTATAACTTCATTATTAATATTTTATTATTCTATTAAGTAAAATATTGACACTATTCTTGAAAATGTTAGATTGTAATATATATATACAAATAAAGATAAAAATAGAATAATTTATGTTGTAAAATAATTCATAATCAAATAATTCATTATCGAAGTTAATTTTTGCAGGCATCTTGAAATCAAAGATTTTCTTAAATATATCATTATTTGAACAAATCAATGATGTGATTACGGCACTACCTGATTTGTGAAAGATCCTCCATCTTTAAAATTACAAGTAATTCCTTTGAACCGTAATTATAATTACGTATTAAATTTCACTGAACAGATCTTTTGATTTGATACGTCGGAATAAATCAATGATATCGACGTACCGGCTTATAATTTGCAACAAGTGTATATCTTCTTAGGACGATAAGTACGGTGAAAGTTCTCGATAATAATCTAAGGTGAAATGTTTTACCTTATGAAATGTTTCATGAAAGTTTTGTAACTCGAGGAATTTAACCACGTCGATATTCGTAACGAGAAAGAAAAAACATCGTGTACGAAGGAAATGTTATAAAAAGAAGCTGCTACATGTATTGGTAGAAAGCCTGTCGTATTGTTGTATTTTTTCCATTCACACGAGAGGTATTAACGTTTCAAGCATTTAAATGAGGCTCCTTCAAAATTTGTGACTCATTATAATATAATATGGTATTCGAAAGTTGTTGATTTCTCAGCTAATTACAGGCGAACGGAATTCACAAGCGCCGATTGTGGATTTTTATGAAAATTTACATTTTTAAAAAGAATAGATTTTATATCAAAGTAATTACACTCGACGTACATTAACGTCGACATTCGACGTTTTGAGAAAATGTAAATGAATTAATTACTCAACCTAATACGATATAATATTACAGAAATAATATTTTATAAAACAAAAAGACGAATCCATGTACAGATTTTATTTATATATAATTACGTATATATAATATACATATACACACGATATTTAGTCCTCCATTCGGAAGACTACGAAGAAGTAAAAAGAAAGATCACCAGAAATCGATATTAATCGAGTAACAAAACACCAGGAAATGTTACACGTGTTTTAAACAAATAATCGTACAACAATGTTACAAAATATCCTGAAAAATCGTACGTTATTGGCTAAGAATTGATGAACACCCGCGATATAAAAAGAAAAAAGGATCACTCAGTGAAATCGTAGCTCTTCCTTCTGCTGAGCATCATGGTTACTAGGTCAGCGCTCATTGCAAACAGCAGAGGATATGTTGGAATTTCCACGTTTATGGTTATTTCACGTGGCATAATACTGTCAAGTCTCCACACGTGTTGTTACATCGACCATTTCCTGCAATGGCAACATTAACACAAACACTTCGTATTCGCATTTCTCTTATCTTTCTATGTTAGGAAATCTCGAACACATTGTAGTCCGTGTTAGAACTAGAAACTCGAGAAACGTCCCATAGGGATGGAACAATGGGAATAATAATTTATTGAAACGATAACAATGCGATAACAGTGTTGTAACTGATAAGGGTGGCGTTAGTGGAAACTGAGATACACAGTCCAAGGATATCGTTAAGTGGTGTGACAGAATGTCGCCTTTGGCTATGCTAAACTCGACGTCAGACAGATCACAAAGTAGCCAGTTACAGCTTTCCGTAGCTACGAGACCACCTATGATACGATAGTATCTAACTTAATTTGATAAGAAAGAAATCAACTGTACAGCTGTCGTTAATAATTACTTCGTGAAGTCAAATTGTAATTAGCAAAGTTTAATAACAATTAGCATAAAGTTAATGGTTAAATAATGTAGAATAAACTGGAATGAGTTTAATAAATAATTTGTATGAACAAGGATGAAAATGCATATATACATATTTGAAATATAATAGAATTGAATCACACTTAATAATTTATTATATGTATTGTACATAAATTATTAAATATTTTGAAAAATTGTCTATGTAGCAAAATTTGCCATTAAAAATTCACGACTCTTGTCCAAACCATTTTTGTTTGTATTCAAAAACTGATTTTACCCCTTAGAAAAAAACAATATGTGTCAAATATCTTTCTAGGAATTATCTCATGTAAATTTCATTAAAATTGACGTGTTATACTTAAGTGATATATCCTGTTAGACGGCTCAAAGTAAGAGCGGGAGATTATTAAATTCTCAGAAATATACCGACTCCACTCAAACAATCGTAGATCCATCTTAGGCTAGATCTTATCGATTTTGTCCCCAATTTAGGATAACTCTAAGATAGAAACACTGAAATATAAAACAAGATTATAGCGCTTCGATATCATTAAGAAATTCATATTTTAGAAAGTACCCTTCTGTTCAAGATCCTGCATCGGGGTGAAAGTTACACAACCATTCATTTAAATTGAAACAGAGAAACCAGGTAAACGTAATAAATGAATTCATTATCTTGACCACTACGCTCGTCATCGATCGCATGATTTACATTTTACTCGATGCAACTATGGCGCGTGAACGCTGTTCAATAGAAACTTTCGTTCAATCTCCCAATCGCAGAAAAATCCGTGCATGCGACTGCACACACCGGCAGTTGCGTTTGCTCGAAACTAATCATGGATGCGGAACAACGTGACTTTCACCCGCGAATTGCGAGCGTGTTGTATCTATGTGCATTTTTTATCATTTCCTAGACTGGCGTCGTCCGGAGAAAAAATCACATAATTTCACCGGACCGACACGTGGTCCGTGTCGTTAAATCCACTCGGTCGTGTTTTCACGACGATTTCACGACGCGTTACGCGCCGTCACTTTACAACGCCACTTCCGCTGCAACGTAAACGAAATTAACGTTTCTCTATGGCTCGCGCTTCCACCACGCGCCAAAGATTTCTTCCGTGATATCCAGACCCACAGAAACGAGAAGCTCGCCCGTACAACGTTTCCCTAGCGATCAATTCCCGCAATCATAATAGAAGAATTGTGCTATTGTATCCGCCGGGAAATCCTATCGTTGTTACGATTATGAAAGGGAAAGGATTTGTTTCGAATAAAAGATCGTCTAGGCGATAAACTGTACTGTCTCAGCGAGAAACAAAAAAAAAAAAGAAAAAACGGAAGACGGTATACGTGTTCCTGAAAGAAGCAATGTCTGCTTGCATAGTCTAAGAATTTATTGAATTATAATTGTTTAATTAAAGGAAGAGGAAGTTTCCATGAAAAATACAAATTTGAATAATATAGAATTTATTAGATCTATAGAAGAGGAATATTCTACAGAGAATATGAAATTTGCTGAATTAAATTTATTTATAGTAAATTAAATGGAAATATGTATACGTGGTTTTAAAGGGGGAATGTCTGCTTTCTTTGTTTAAAAGAATTTATTGAATCATAATTATTTAGATAATGTAAAACGAAGCTTCTGTAGAAGGTGCACAATTCCTTGAAATAATTTATTGAAATAAAGGGAAGAATTTATGGACAATGTAGAAGTCGTTGAATTAAATCTATTTAAAGAGAATAGAAGTCAATGAACGTGTTCCTGGACGATGATTTTCTGTTTTGTCTATTTAACAGAATCTAGCGAATCGTAATTATTTGGATAAAGGAAAAGGATTGTTCTTATATGAAATATAAAATTTATTAAATTAAGTTTAATATTTTGTGTGGAAACGAAGGAGGGATAATTAATCAGATATTCGAAGATGACAATAAGTCATTGATAATTCGATAGCTAGCTCAAGATATCGAATTTTACATCGAATCAAGGAATTATTATTAACAGTACTTATTTGTCTACCTGGTGTATGAGTATCCGATATCCTCGTAAGGACTATTAATATGGACATTTCTACTAACTGTGGTTTAGTATTTCGATTAATATTCATATGTGTGACTATCTGTGGAGTAAATTGGTGAATGGCAATAATCAAACTAATTGAAACTGTACATTTATTGTACAGACATCTGCGTGACATTTTAAAATGTAACTTTAGAATACCATGAATTAAAAAAGAAATATAACAGGAATTAATAGGTTTAAATCTTTCTTTAAAATATTTCCAATCTAAATATAACTCCTCGTACGTTTAAACTTTCTTTCAAAGCACTTTCTTTTCTCAAACTTCTTCTTTTAAAATTTACAAAAATTTTTAGAACGTTATTTCTTCTCTTCTTGGAAACTTTCTGCATCTAATCATTTAAATATCGCACGAACGAAAGCGAATTCGAGGTCGAATTATAGAAAATACGTTTTACCTTACAAAGTGAAAATATGATTAATAGTTGAAGAAGATTCGTCGAGAATAAATGAAGAATAAGCGTGTCTGAGTTGAGATCTCGCTGACCCAGAATTTTCGGCGGTAATAATAAGTTTACGCGAATACACGGGGTTCGTTTCACTCTCTAGGCAGTCGTGCTACTGTCCTCGATCGACGTCAGCGTTGAGAAGGATTTGAAAGACGACGTGAATCTCAACGATCATAAAGAAAACAACGAGACGACGGTCACGTCCATCAAGATCAACGACGTAGCATTCAAGAACAGGACAGATAAATTACGGGAGAGTGTGAGTGAAAGAAGTTTCTATTTACTTAAATAACGCTTACACGCCGTGTTAGTCGGGTTAACTGCTGTTAATTTAACGAGCTAAACATATCGTTAACGTATTAGCGTTGATGAGAACACGAAAACAGACCTGCATGAAACACACCTTGTAATACGTGCACATCCGTATGTGTTTCGGAAAAACTATACTTTGACAATTATAAATTTATTAAGACATACATTACATTCCGTAAATTGCTTCTGCCATGTAAAGTTATAAATGTATTATAGTTGCTTTTCGAAGCATTCTTCCTTTTCTTGGCTTGCTGATTTACAAAATTTTTAGAGAAACTGGAAAGCAATATTAGAATGTGTCAAGCATAAGTTATTCAGAAGCCACATTGATCAACATGGAAAAATTTCAAAATGGAAAGTAGTCCTGTATTTGGATAGTTGATCAATTTGATTTGTGAAAGTTGCATATTTTTTGTAAAGGTCAATCACGATTATTTTCTCATTTATTATAATTCTCAACAGCAATTGGAAAAAGTTCGTGCACTATTGAGTAATGGAAGTCGACAAAATGCCAGCAGGGAACTCATGCTACCGAAAAGCGCTGACATCGCGAAGGTCATATCCGATGATCCTACTGGTGATGAGGAAGGATTGGAAGAATTGCCTGAGGTAAGCGATAAAAAGAACAAATTATGCTATTCTGTTGTCAATTATTTAGTATTTTGATGATATAAATATATTTTATATAAATTATTCGTTTAACACCATTACGTCTGTTAAATCATTTTGTATTCAGACGTTTCTCTCTATTGTTGCAAAATTTCTTAGATTTATAGAAAATATTCAAGATTTGTTTCATTCTTAATATACATGATTTTTCGTTTTAAGTATATGTTAAATTTATTTCTTCAAACATTAAGTATCCTTTCGTTTGTAGAAAAAAGAACGAAATTGGGAAAAGAATAAGGTATATGAAAAAATAACCATCTAAGAAAAAACTAACGCGAGTGACTCAAAAAAGAATAGTATCACTTAATAAAATTATAAAGGATTGTTAGCTCATCCTCGATACCCTTTTTGTATTGTAAAGTTGACCCTGTTCCGATCGAGGATGACGTCACGTCGTGATGATTGCAAAGCTTACTTCTATTGGCAATCACTTTTATGTATTTATTCATCCTGGCACGTTTCTATACCTAATATAGGAAAGTAAATTATACTGCATAACCCATAAATACCAAATAGCAGGCATCGATTTAACTTCAATCACTTTTATGGTTGTACAAGGTTTGACGAACGCTAAAGAAGCAACTTCTGAATCGCTTTGCATTTCCCAGTAAATACGATGTTCTGGGTCCAATATTATTGTATTCAAATGAAAGATTGATGGCTCTTTACCTCGTTACAAGAAAAATTCCTAGAAAGTCATACTTGGAACTCCTTTCTATCGTAAATCATATCGAAATGTACAATTTTGTCATATGTAGCCGCTATTCCGTGCAATTATTGTATTTTCGGACTTCAACTTTCTGTTCGTAACATTACGCGCAAAGATCTGTGTAAAACAGGTTTGTTAGTACAGGGATTTCTAAAATGATATCCTTTATCCTTTCCTTCTTTAAACATTGTCATTTGTACAATATGCATAAATTTTTGAAAAAATCTTCTATAAATCTTTAGAAATATACAGGGTGGTTGGTAATTGGTGGTACAAGCGGAAAGGGGGCGATTCTACGCGAAAAAAGAAGTCGAAAGTATAGAATAAAAATTTTTTTTTAATTTTTCCATCGAGACAACGATCTACAGTGAGATCCGTTGTAACGAGACGTGATAAAGTGCACGTGTACCAAGCGAAAATTCAAAGTCGATTTTCTCGAAAATAAAGCCTCAAACGAAAAATTTTTATTCTATATTTTCGACTTCTTTTTTCGCGTAGAATCACCCCCTTACCGCTTGTACCATCAGTTACCAACCACCCTGTATAAATCTAAATTAAAAGGTTAAAACATAAAAACTTGAAACGTGATAATTTCCAAGAAAATGCTTTTCTTTTTGATGACAACATATATTTTTTCCGCGATTACTTTCACGAGTTTCTAATTGGTGTGTTTATTATATTACCAGTCGTAATTTTCAGAGGATCTCGGGCAAAACTATGTATGTAAATTTCTCAAAGGATGCCGCGAAACCTTCCTTACTGAATACTAATTAGCAACCAGGCTAAAATGGCTAACAGACGCTCGAGGAACATATATTGTTAATTATGTGTAATTAAGATTTCTCGACCGATAAATAGAATTTTCTAAAGGAATACATGTTCGTTTACTACTGACGAGATAAAGAAATAGCTTAAATAGCCTGTATCAGAGTTCACTGATTATGATAAGTTTTCTTTTTCTCTTTTTATTACAGCCACAAGAATTGAGAATTATAAGACCCAACCTGCGGAAACGACCTGGTTATCGACCTCCTCCAAGAAGACCAACTTCTCTAAATCGAAGGAATGTCTATGCAGGTTATTTTTCATACTTTTATTCTATATTTAGTCCTAACAAATTTCGGACAGGATATTGCATGAAACTTTTTGTTTAATACGTTCCATATTACGTAATAGACTGCGTATGTTTATGTAAATTTATTTTGTTTCAGTTACTAAATATTATAATTAGACAATGTTCGAGCGTTTATTGAGAATTTGAAAATGCAGAAATGCACAGAATACGTATATAAAATATTTATAGTACTTGTTACAATATTTAAGAAAGGAACAAGTCTCTGAGGTTCTGTTTCTTCTCAGCTCGAAAAAATATAAATCTGTATTTCTTGTGTATTTACGGGAAATTTACGGGAAGATGTAAAAATAAGCATGATATACAAAAATATATAAAATAGCCACAATATAACTTCATAGTATGGTTTCATTTCTTTTCTATTCGTAAAAATATGAATTTACATAAACATTCTTAATCTAATTTTAATGAATGTTTTATCTTGTGTATTTTACCATAAATGCATAGAAATTTTCAGTCTATCAATCATATAACAAAATCGATCTATAATAATTACTTTCCAGATCTATCGAGAACACCACTAATAAGACCACCGAGACGGCCCACAGAAGTAAAACGAGATCCAACAGAAAAAGAATGTACTTTCTTCACGAAGACAGTTTGTCTCGAAATAGCTGATTACCCACAGTAAGTTTCATGTATTACTATTTTTCTTCTCTTTTTTCCTCTCTTCCCTCCAACAAGTTGCAACAATTACGCAACTAATTCAGTGTCTCGCATTTAAATTGAACTTTCTCTGATGAACAGGGATTAACGTTAATTAAAACGTCGTTTCACGATAGTAAAGACAATTCGCAGGCTCGTTTAACTAAAAGAAAGTGCGCTCGCTTTTCTACGATTCCACGTTCGAATTGTTCATTGCGCAATGCTTATTCGACCTCCGTTTTCTCATAACCATAACCATAAGTTGTTTTTTTAATTAGGAATTATGGGTATCCAGATAGGGAAGGAAGTCGTGGAAGCAATTGTCAAAACTTTCGTTTCCTTTCTTCCATTTGTTCTCATGATTTCGTTGAATTGTGAGAAAGTTGTTACGAATTAAATTAGAAGAATAATAATCCTCATTGAATTTATTATTATGTTTATTATTACGTGGATTTAAATAGAATGAAATTTTCTTAGCGAGGCGATTACGAGGAGTCTGAGAGGCAACAAGGAGATGGTCGCTGCATTGTTGACTGATTACAAGTCGCAAGATTTTGACGAATCTGCTGAAAGTCTTCCGATTGCATTGCCCCTGGAAAATAAATATGAGAATCGATACGAGAGTAATGAAATTAGGAGGTGAGACTCGTAGACTTATAATAATTATTAATTTTTCAATTGGGGAAGACGAATTAATTTCTCATTTGAATATAACAATTCTTTCATTTATAGATCCCAACTTTTACCCGTTGTTTTATATTCAACTTCATTTAAAATAAATTATGTCAGATTTATACTGTATAACTAAAATTTATCTAACTAGAATTCGTCTTTGTTAACTCGTAATTCTATAATTATAGGAATTTCTGGTTAAGAAATGAGTCGAATAAAAGGTTTAGTTCTGTTGTGCTCCTGTTGAATGGCAACTGGGGCCAACAGCGATGCTTTGTAGCAACGCGTGGTATCATGATACAGGATTATATACATTTTACACTGAATCATAATATCTATCGAAGTTTTCTTTTTATAAATCACAATCATTTTTCCTGTAAGATTATTTTCTATTCTATTAAATTAATTCGTGTCAATTTCATATCAATTTATCTTAGAAGATCCGATGCAAGTTCATCATTTGAAAATGTCGAAGAAGGTTTCACGTGTCCATCCGTCATCAAATATGCACGACCACAACTAGCTAGAGCCGCTTCCGGTATTTGGAAATACATAATAAACACCGGTGAACACACGCAAACTCTACGAATGGAGAAATGCTCGTAAGTAAAAGACAATCGCAATTAATTCGCATCAAGCGTTACATAAAATCCAGCAATCTACCAGAACGTTCCTTCTATTTTACGCTCAAGATTGTCTTTTAGCCACGGTTAAAGCTGAGATTTCCTGCTCGGTTTAAAAGGCAATTCCGTTTACCTCGATCGTTCGTTCCAATGATTTATTTTTGTAGTTGAATGCAACTGATTCGGTTAACACTTTCCCAGTAAAATTTAGCGGAGGATCTTCTCTCGCGATAGAAATCGAAATTCGATACTTTGTTACAAATCAATGAGCAAAATATCTTCTTTGTGGTATTGAAGCTGAATATTCCTTGAAAATAAGAGAATGATACTTTACCACGTTAACAAGGCAAATTGAAATACTGTAGAAGAAAATTTCCAGGAAAAAATTATTCGAATTTTTTTATAATTGTACACTCTGACGTTAAATTTCGCTTTCAGAAACCCCCAGTCGAGCTGCTCTTTCATATCAGAGAACTATCGATCTTCTTGCATGCAAGTGTACAATTACCATAGACTTTTAACCTGGGATAATAAATTGGGTCTTCACATGGATATTTTCAAAGTTCCATCTTGCTGTAGTTGCCATGTGCACGGTTACGCTGATATTTTTCCACCTCATCAAAAGGACCCATCACTCAGAATTAAAGAATCGTTTCCTGGATCTGACTTCGCCACCAGCGATCAAAAAGATGACTTTGAAGAGTCTCCGAAATTAAATTATTTAAACAAGTTCCCTTTCGATTCATCTCTTGGTATGTAAATTGATCAAAGATATAACATTCTTTTTATTTATCGTGAAAGAATTTGAAAGATAAAACCAGGTGAAAATGTGGGACAAATTTCTGAAACCTTGCAGGTGCAAGCAATAAAAAACCTACAGTAGAAACTACCCCTAGTAGACCGCCGTTTATTCTACCTGTAAGAACAAGACCAAAGAAACCTTCGTCTACAAGTTCAAGGCCATTTGATAAATTGCCTCAGCAACACGCACCGAATACTAGAGCACCAGGATATACTGGACCATTACTGAAAGGTTCTAGACCAAGTAGACCCAATAGACCACCATATAGAAGAGAATCCACATCTCATGTTGAGGAACAAACCGAGACTGCGAACAGTACGATTTTAAATAGGTAACCATCAATGAACTTACGTATCATGACATAAAGTCAGGAATCTTACGTTTTAAATTAAAAAATCAGAAATTTGGAATTAAATTTGAATTATTTAAAGTTTATATTTTTTAACCTGGAATTTTGAATTATTTAAAATGTAAAAATCCGAAATTTGCAATTTTTTATTACTTGGAAGTAATAACAATTTAAATTTTAAATATTGCATTAAATATGAAAAATCTAGAATTGAATTTAAATGAATTTTTTATTTAAATTTAAGGATGTAAAACCTATAGATGTTTGGACGTTGAATTAAATAAATTTGGAATTACACAGATACAGTCAACCATACGATTTGCAAATGGACGCAACGTCAAGGCTACAAAATGGTGGTTTCGACGACGAGTACCAAGAACCGCAGAGGCGAATCAATTATAATTACCACCCGATTATCGACTTTTTCAGACCAGAAGCAATGATGTTACAATCGTCTGAAGATTCTTCGACATCGGACCAAAACGATTCCAATTCGTGGAAACCTTTGATTGCATCTTGAGCGTAATTTTGCTTCTTTTCGGAGTACCTGATCGTTTCTTTCTTTTGTAAGAAATTAAAATTGTCGGATGTTCGTCGTGTTTTAACGTTAATCAACCTTGCAAAAACGAAAGTATTATATATATAATAAATATATACATCGGAAGTAGATACTACAATTCGACTTATTGTTAGTGTCATAGTTTATTTTCTCTACTCGCTTGTATTCGTTGGTGTCCTCCAATTTCGATTAATAAATCGTTTTTATGATGCGTTACGTGAAACATGATTTATCATGACAAAAATATGACATTTAAGAAATGAAAATGTCGAATACAATTGCAATATGTGATTCATCCTTTGAGTTTATATTTTATGATCATATATAGAAAAATAAATTAAAGTGAGGGTACTGACGCAATACTTACGATTAGTATAACGGTAGTGAATGTTTAACGCCTATAGGAGTATTACAATCATACAGTTGGGCAGGTGCAATTGCAAATACGTTGCAATTAAGCAGCGTCGCGCGAATTTTTATATATTTATTATTCTGTACGTGTATTATTTATAAATCATCGTTAATATAACGTCTATTATAAAATATCGCTAGTTGGATATATGTGTTTCGCGAATCATTAAATAAATAATGCAACAGCGACTCAATGATAGTTTCTTGTTCTTAATATTGCACATTCTCTACTAACAAAGACGCTGTTTCTAAACAGTTCCATTTCTTATTCCACATTTCTCAATTCTTCAATTGTCTTACTAAATAGCTACTTGTCAATCGAATCGTTACTACTTCATAATCGTGATCCATTAAACTGGCATATTCATCAACACAGTATGATACATAAGCATTTGAAATTAAAGAAAAATATGAATATCGTATTTTTAAATTCATCAAATTTACGCCAAACTGTAGAAATATCTTTTAACACGTTATATAAATATAATAAAATATGTAAACAACATAATATAGACACTGTTTCTGTTATATTTGATAATATTTTATTAATGAACTCTTGAATAAATATTCTGAGATTAAATTAAGTAATCTCTTGCAATAATATTTAACAATATTCAAGTTGAAATACATTAAAAATATGTAATATAATAATCGGAGATATGAATCCTCCATTTCTATTATATTTCATGGATCTTTCACCACACATAGGGAATACGAAACCATTCTATTGTCCAAACTTCCTGTCGACTTATCCATTACGATAGCGTTAACGCGGCTTAAGCTGCGGCTGACTATCCACAGTCAAGAGCACCGAGCGTTTTGCTTAGCTCACTCGTGTGTAAATCGTTTGTTTCGCTTGCCAAGTTTCTGGCGAGGCAATTACACTGAGCCTTTCCGCGTCGAGCCGCGAAGCGTGTCGCCCGAGCCACAGTTTTCTTCGCATCGCTACCTCCGGATGAAACATTATCGAGAGCCGCTAATTCTAGAAACGCTGCCGAAGCTAGAATCAAAGATCCACTCCTTTCCCATGGCTCGTGGGTTCCACCGAATCATCTTCAATCTTTATTATTAAAGGAGCGAATCAAAATAAACAAATTGAAATTTCCATATTTCGTATAATTTTCATAGCAAAAATCTAATTGTATTTTTGTAACGTTACAGAATATCTTAAAACGTTACAAATTCTTTTTGTTTGCTAGAATGAGAACAAGATCCGGATATTAAAATTTGATGGTCGTAGCAAGATTACAAAATCCCTGTCAATCTTTGCCTTCTACGGAGGAAGCCAAACATATGTCAAGATATACATCGTATTGCTGTGAATCTAGCGTCTGACTGATAGAATGCATTCTTATCTAAAAGAATTGGAAAATTTAACATTGTTCTGTATATGAGCCCCTTAATTATTAATATAACTCTATAAATTTCAGAATTAAATCCTTGGGATTTGAATCTCAAAGAATGATCTGTAACCTCCAAAGATTAATAAATACATCAACGTTGACGTTCGATGGAGTTCAAGATTTCGCGTAATAATCGCTGGGAACAATTTATTCAACGGTTCTACGGATATCAATCACTGAATTAAAAGATTATTACATAGAGTACCAATTAAACAAGCAGCAAATGAGGCTGTCCCATTAAACGAATACTATTGTGTGATGGATAATTACGTTTTCTCATGTACCGTTTTAAGATTGCAGTTATTATATTGAAACTGAGAAGTAACGGGAAATATGTCTTTAGCACGACGATCTTCTAACACGAAGAAACGAAACATCTGAATGCAATTTATTATATATTTGTAAAGAAATTTCAAACAAATAGAACTCTTAGAAAGAAATCTCTAATTTTATATATTTTATATATCGTATAACTATATATATTTGCATTATGCAATATTGCATGCATTATATATATAGTTATACAATTTCAAACAAGAAATTTCAAACAAATAGAATTCTCAGAAAGGAATTCTCTAACTAATTTTCATAATTCTTCTCGTTCTTTGCAGTTTGATCTCAGCTTCGAAAGTTTCTGAAAAAGTGAAATAAAGCGTGTCGTGTGATCGAGATAGAAGGAGCAAGAATTTAGAACAAATTAGCGAATCCGCAGAAAGTGGTTCAGTAAAAAGCGTTGATGCAATTAATGCGTCGTGCGCGAACTAGGCTGCTCACGGATTTCTTTATTCCCTTTCCAATGAAACGATCCACCGAGAGGCTCAATCGAGAGTGACAGAACCGTTCTGTGTTCGGCACTGCACGGTCCCGTGAACAACGACACTTCAGACCCTACTGCTGCCTTTCCGATCCACTGGAAAATATAAATTAGGCCACGCGGACCGTGCCGCGTGCAGTTCGATGCAAGCTTTCAATCGAAAATGATTGGAAACCTATTGGTTTCGCGCCAATTCGAATCGTATCGATCATAATTTGTTCGTGCACCTTGCGGCCGAATAACTATAAAGTTTTTGGTGGCGCATTTTCGAAACGATCACAATTTATTCGCGCATCTTTGAATTAAATCGATTTCAATTTATTTACGCGTTTACAAATCGAATTTAATGTCATTTGTTCGCGTATCTTTGAATCGTAACTTATTTGTGCAATCAATCGAATAAACCTCATTTGCTTACGTTGAAATTTTTTATGAAAATAGTGAGCCTTGCATTGTTGCGTGCTTTGTAAAAATTCGTAAGAGCCATTCGTACACAAAATGCGCTTTTCGATTACTTCTTCCTTTAGAAACTTGTAAACCTACCCTGTTACAAGATAATTCGTTTTATTTATCGTGTCACGGGGATATTATTCAAATTTGTCTGACTGCAGTAAAGTGATACTGACTATAATAGTTGTCTGACTGAAATAAAGTGATGTTAAACTTCTCAAGCAACAATTCCATGTTCCACTTGTTATCGTATTGTGCATAGACAAGGATTACGCAAATTGACTGACTTATCTTTGCTCAAGTGCAATGGCAAGCTCACAATAGCGCAATGAATCAAGTGTTGTTAATGCTGTTACTGGTGTCGGTTTTCGGGTCTCAAGGGAAATCAGTGTCGGATATTTCACATGGTTCAGGAAAATTTACCAAGGGATCTCCCACAAATGGCATCCAGCCACAACCCAACATCTCTAAAGAAGAATTCTTCTTCGCAGAATCATCAACAACTGAGCAAATCTCAACCACTGTTTCTCAAGAAGAAAATCAGAGAGAATCAGATCAAGAATTGTCTGACACCAGTGTATACAACAGAGTCCAGAATCCAACGGACAATGAATCTTCTATAGATGATTCTTCTTCCGAAGAAGAAGAGCCTGATGGACCAGCTGATCACGCGATTCCTTATTCAGAGCACGAAGAACCGAGAAACGTTCCAACAAAACCGAAATACACTGCTCCAGGTGAATGGGCCAAGCCACCAAAGGACAAAAAAGTTCACTTAGAATTTGTACCAACGAAACTGTACGCTCAAGTGAGAAAAACTCATACATTGAGGAAGCTGCCTCGAAAGAAAGCTATAGAGAACGCGGAATCTGAAGAGGAAAAGGAAAATGCAGCAAGATTAAGGGCAGTGGTGAAGAATACTAAAGTGAACACGGTTTATACGGAAGAAGGCTACGAAGATTCTGCGTATGATCATGCTGGACATATCAGAGACGCTGATTTTCACGAAGGTTACGCCAGAAAGTTGCACGATCATTTAGATCTTAAGAAAAAATCTGAAGACGATGATTATGATGATAATCACGAGAAAGAAGAGAACGAGACAAAAGATAAAAACTATAAGAAGATTAAACCCGAGGAGTTCAAGGAGTTTGATGAAGATGATAGTGCTCTTCCTAAAACGAGTGCAACGAGCAAAATCAGTGATAATGTTTTAGTAAATCCAAAATTAGTTGCTGAAAAGGGAATAGAGAAGCTGCAGGAGGATTTGGAAAGAGAAGCTGAAGAAATGGAGAAAGGGATTGAGATAAGTAAACTGGAGAAAGTTCAGACAACCACTGATATGGAAACCTCAGCTGGATCAAGGGAACGTGATAATTATGACAGAATGAAGGAAAGAAGAAAGAAAACGGATAAAAAACGAAGAAAATTGTCATCGTCTGAAAATGTTGAGAATTCTACTGTAGCGTCGATGGATGAGAATATAATTTCTACGGATCGTACAACGGATACTACGAGTGTCATAAAAGATTTGGAAAATTGGTCTCAAAATTCTTCAGGGTTACATAAATACCAAGTCAATAGTAAATCTTCGCCAAACGTCGATATAATTGATTTTACACGCACTGAGGAGAATCCAACGACTGTTAGCTACGGTCAACTCTTCTGGGATTATTTTAAAACAAGGCAGGATCAATTGACAACCACAGAATTTCCATTGATATCGGAATCAACGACTTTGAATCAGAATCTTGCACAACCTCCCTATATTAGAAATTTGAATAATTTTGTACCTTATTCTGTTTACGAAGAACCTACGACCATATTTCCAATCTTGGAACCTGAGATCTTAGGTGTTCAGGAAACAACATCTGGCCATAGTTCTGTGGATTCGGCATATTTAAAAAATAATGGGCATAGTAGTGAATTGCTACCTGTGGATAGCGCAAGTATGGACGAACTGTGGCAATCGATCAATTCCGATGAACAATTAAAAATGGAACCACCTTCCTTTCTAGAATCTCATAGTGATAAAATACTTATGAATGATCAAGAAATTTCATTATTGAATTCCCAAAAGATTTTAAACAGTAACGAAGAATCTAACCAAAACTTTGACAGTTCTCTTTTCAATCCAACGTTAAGTTCGGTGAGCAATCGCAAACCACGTTACAAAATTACAATTAGAAACAAATCAAAAGAACCTCAAAAACCCTTAAATCTTAACATTCAATCTTCAAATCAGGAATCATCGACATCGAGTATCATAAACCAACAACTGACCGATATGACGACTACGAAGAAACCTGTCTCAATGAATGAAAATTACATGAAAGTTTTGATGCACGTGAAGAACGAAAAAAACCTGAAAAATGTTCAACATCAGCATCCAAACAGTCTGTATCGAAATCCTCAACATCCAAACAGTTTACAACCTAACAATCTTTTTCTGTCTAACACTGAAAATAATCTACAAGACTTAACTATACTGAGACCCCCACTTCCTCAAAAAACACCAGATTATTATTATTACAACGTTGTTCCGCGAAGTAAACCGGAGATTGACACCACGCTGTCTGACTGGAGCTCGATTCCTGTTTCTCAACAACGTCGTCAGGTATACAAAAATCCTAGAACGTATCGGATTTATTTCGATTTACCACAGATGCAACGGCATCCTCTAAATCGCAAGAGAAACACGAAGTCAGCGTCTGATTTGATTCGAGGCGCTCCGCCGCCGCAGAAGGATTTAATCTGGCACAATGAACCGATAGATTACGTAAATCGTGGCGGAAACGGGTCGAAGCAGGGCAGAAACGTTCTGAGACCGTTTCGTCAGGCGTCGAATCTCGACGGGGTTCGTGGAATTCGTGCAAAAAGGCGTAAAAGAAGATTTGTCGGAGTTGATGACGAAAGCGATATCGTGAAAGGCTCGATAGTAAACAATGGCACGTCGAATCGAGGTGAAATAGAACGAGCAGCGAAAAATCCATCGATCGAGAGAAATTGCTCGCAGAAAGTGACACGCGACCTGGAAGTGGGGCTCGTTCTGGATACGTCGCAGGCAAAACAGTTTGAGGAGAAGAAATCGAGACATTGTGGGAAGGATTGGGGAGAAGAGTCGCGTGTCGTGGAAAGAGAAAGCATAGATGTGAATGGGTATAATGGGAGGAATGGGTGTATTAAAAGCAATTTGAGGGCGCCGAGGTATGACGATGGAAAGAAAGAGGAGGGAAATGTGATTTATTTGGTCAGGAAGGGGAGAGACGTTGAAAAAAAAGATTTTAAAGCGAGAGATGAATTAAAAGAACGTGAAGAATTATTAGATGAAACATCTAAAGTGTCCGGAAGAAAGAAACGAGAATTAAATCTAATTGATTTAGTAAGAAAGAGAAAGGACGTTAAAAAGGATGACTCTAACATGGTGAAAGAATTAAAGCAACGTATAGAATTATTAAATAAAACATTTCAGGTGACTGATGGGCAGAAAGAAGAAAAAGTGATCGATTCAGTGGAAGAAAAGAAAGATGTTCATGAAGAGGTTTCTAAAGTAAAGGACGAATTAAAAGTGCATGCAAAATTATTAGACGAGGCACCAACGATAACTGAGGATGTCATAAACCAGGAAATAAACAGTCGTTTTAACGAAGAAACGAATGAAAGTAAGGAAGATAACGATAAAGAAATTAACAAAGGGAAAGATGACGAAAACGAAGAACATATTGACGTTGATGTCGAAGTTCCAGAGTTCGATTACGTGGAAGAACTAACCGAGGAAGATCATGCTGATGAAAGTACTGCTACCACAGAAGCTACCATAAATATAGAAAAATATCCATTTTACAATAACGAAAAGATGCCAACTCCATCTGCTTTAAAATACGCGGTAGATCCTAAGAGATTACCTACGAAAACATACGGAGCCATGGACTTTTACAATTCGAGGGATGCTTATATGCAATGTGACGAGGTGGAGCCTAATTTAAAGGTATTACCAGAGAAAGAAGAACCAGTAGGAAATAAAGATCCGGAGGGGAATCTTCCTCGTCTTAAAGGATTAGGAGACAAGCTCGACTGTTTCAAGGCTAAATACTTCGACGAAGATCCATTCGATAATCCCTTATTTCTAGAGAAACAAGTGGAAGATCCAGTTCCTCCAGCTGAAATAAATGGCAAGCAGTTCGTTTCGAGAATCATGATGTTCCCTAAAGAAGAGGATGATCACGTGATACAGAAATCTTCTAGGAGGCCAGAGAATTATCGACAACTTCGAAAACATATTTCCAATCCCATCATAGCTCAGAAAACAAGGCGAATTCGATATAAAATTTATCCAAGAACGACGCCAAGAACAAGAAGAAGACCTGAGAGTTATAGAGTTCAAAGTTCACGGACTAAGTATACGAAAAATTCTAAAAGGCCACAGAAAATTGAGAGACGTCCTGTCACATCTGCCAGTGAAATATCCTCGATAAAGCTTTCAGATAGTATACCATATCAGAGTCAGGTTTATGAGGACGTTATGGGTACCATAAAGAATTTAGCGAATTCTTATCAGGTTCGTGAGACGACAACGATTCCAGCTTCAGACGAAATTACTTTAATGGATGATACAGTGGATGATGTTAAAACGAATTCTAGTACAAATTCGACGAGTTACAGGAAAAGAGAGAAAGAGAAGAATAGTGTGTCGATAGATATCATGGATCGTCCGAGTGATATGAGAATTAATATTAAAGGACCGATGCCTAAATATCAGAATAGGTACAGACAAAGTGTGTACAAGAGAATTAGAGTTCCACAGAAAAGTCGATTAAGGGTTCAGCCGGTACAGAAACCTGTAATTGGGATTAGAACTGTGAAACGTCGTCGAAAAGTCCGCATTTATAAACGGGATCTGAAGGATGACTTGAACTCTAGTCGTGAAAGAAAATTATTAGTTGCTTCCATTGAATTGGGCTCACAGTCGGCGGAAAAGAAAGAAGACAAAATAGGAAATAGGTTCTTGAAGTGGAAGGAAAATGATTATCAACTAAGAAACTTGGAAAATTCGACGATTGAGGACGACAAAGATTCTTCTACTCAAGAAAATTCAATGACTTCCACCAAACTTCCAAAAACGATCGATACAAAGAAAAAATCGAAGATTCTGAATAGTGTAACGATTAATTCTTCGAATAATAAAGACGATCACGAAGAGGAAGAATCTCAAAAAGTTGTGTACACGATTAAAGACAGAATAAGGTACTCGAAACCAAAAGGTGATCTTTGGAATGTTGGCAAATTTGTGAATAAAACTATGGTGGAAGAAGACAAGAGACGAAGCGAGCCAAGGTATAATTATATTAGAAGAAAGAACCCTTCAAACCAAACATTAACCACTACAGAGAGTTCTTTGTTGGACTTGACTAATAAAATTAATTGGACAGAAACTGTGACGACCACAGATAAAGTCAATGAACTCGACAGTCAAGAAATTGTGAAAGAAAACCGCAACGTAGAATATATGAGCAATAATACCAAAGACGATTACCAGAACAAATCTGAAAATTTTACTAATTTTAAATATGATCTAATTAACCAGTCAAATGAAGCAGATGTAAATAAAACAGGAAGTGGTTATGCAGTTTACGAAAGTGTGAACGAAGGTGAAGTAACAACAACCACACAGAAGCCACAATTGTCGACTTCTACTGAATTCTTTAACTTGGAAAGCTTCCTGGATACCGATCCTCCAAAATATGGAGAATTATCAAACGAAGACTTTGAGAAATCATTTTCATTGAATACTACTAATAGTTCTAATGAGAATAACAAAACTTCAGACTCTACAAATTTCAATGAAACACAGAAGGGAAACGAACATGAAAAGGAAAAGGATGAAGATATTTCGAAACCGTTTCATCAATCATATTTTTCCAATGAAGAATCTTCGGAGAAAGCACAGACAGAGACGAAAGTTCAGTCAAGCACAGAATCTTCTGAAGAAAGCAGCGTCGCATCGAAAGAAAGCGAATCAGAGGAAGATCGAACGTCTTTCTCATATACTTCTAGGCCATCTTCTCCAGCAGAGAACTATGAAGATGAAAAATATTCGCAGCTTGGTCCACGTATAAACAAACCAGCCTTCTACCATCCTCCATTTTTCAATTACAAAAGATTCCATCCAAAGGAAAACTCCGAAGAAACGCAAGAAAGCAACGAAGAGAAAGAAGAATATGTTTTTCCGTGGTATAAAGACAAAGAAGACCGACGGAAACGGAGACGCAGTCGATATCGCGATAAAATGAATTACGAATACGAATATCCATGGGAAAAGAGAGAACGTTTAGCACGAGAAAATAGAAAAAGAGAGGCAGAGAAGCGTAAAGGCTTGCTAAGAAAATTCAATGATGAGGAGGAAGAAGCAGAGGAAGCCTCTGCTACGAAATATCGAACGAATACTTATCCACGTGGAAGATACCGATTTTGGGGTCGAATAGATAGTGACACTTCAGAAGATAGAACTTCAGATAACATAGAAAGTAGCAGCGAGTATCGACCAATAATGAGATATAGCAGCAGATATAATTCGAGAAATATTAAGCTACCTCTGGACAAACAATTGATGAATATCAAATCGAGAAATATAGAAGAAATTAGTAGATCGATCAAGAAGACTTTGGAAGACAATTCAGAGGAGATGGGAACGTTGGAGGAAACGAAGAATGATTCGTCACAGGAAAAGAAACTCGAAGAAAAAGAATCTGTGACTTCTTATAAATCTAGAGGTATTTCCCGAGGAATGATTGTTCCTGAAGATGTGACATTAGTCCCAAGCAGGAAAACGAGAAATAGAGAAAAATCGATAGATAATAGTTCTATGGATACCTTGTTTGAAAGTAGAAACTCGAGCGAGTTGGTGAAGAATACTTTAGACAATTCCGAGCCTCGAATAACCGTGGTCGAGAGTCCTCGAGAAATTGAGAATTCCACGAAGCAGACAAGCAAGAAAAGACGAAGGCCATCGAAGAACGCTATTTCTACAATGGAAACTGTGACAAAATCTGCCACTGAAGCTAATCGAGCTCGTCGAAGACAGAAACCTTCTCCTACCACGGTTGCCACGGTCGAATCTACTTCTTTAGTTGCAACAACGACGTCAGCTTCTAAAATTGCTCGAAGGAGAAATCAGAAGAGTAAAGATTCGAAGAAGAATTACATTTCTAACGTCCTGAATAAATCTGTCAACGAAGCTAGCAACGAGACAGATACTTCGAGTAAAACTGGTACAGCGGAGCAGCATTCCAGAAGCAGAAAGAAGAATCAAACGAATGAATTAGTGAATGAATCGGCAAAAAACGACAGAAATCAAGAACTATCTGTAAAAGGTTCTATAAAACAGGAGCATCTAGAGAAGGTGAACGATGGTCGAGAAAAGAATCAAGGGAATGAAACTATGGAGGAAAGATTGGTTGACGTGAATCAGAATAAGGAAGCAGAGGAATCGAAGAGAATATTTCTTCCTGTCAAGAGTGATGAAAGGTTCGATTTCAAGGACGCTAGGATAGAAACCTTGAGTGACTTTGATAAAACTCATAATGATTACGAGATTGGAAGCATATTGAAGACAGATGCGAATTTTATACCTCAGAACAGAGCTCTTCAATTGACCGAACAAAGTTCCAGGGAAATTATTTCTACTGTTTCTTGGATATCGGAGAATTATGATTTTTAAGAATGCTTATTTTTTATTTGTATTTTATACCAGTACTTTAAGGTCTTTTTAGTAGAGTCCAAAGAAAAGAAGGAAAAATTGAAAATCGTGCTGTTGCTGAGCTAATTGGGAAAGACTTATGTAGACGAGTAGAAATTGTTTGGAAAGGATGTTAATGACACGTTAAGATGATGTTACTCTCATTAGAGATTACCATTAGAGTTTCCTTTCATTAACCTCACATATTGAGAGAGTTTTGTGTGATACGGTATTTTAGAAAGGCGAAACGAATTTGAGTTATTTTAGTGATTATGAGTCACTTATGAAACAATTTGTTTTAGATTAGTTTTTGAGGGCAAGTTGGTAAAAAGTATATCACGTTTACCTGTGCAATGTTTTCAGACTTAAATAACTTGTGGAAAGGAAATAATTATAATGCTGGAAGGATGGAGATCGAACGGTCATATTCACTGGGTGTAAAGCAAGAGGCGAGTAAAAGAGATAGCACAAAGAAAATGTGAAGAAAGAAATCAGGATGGAACGTTTTAACAAATCTTTGCAAACTATTTTCTGTAATAAATCGAAATTATTCTAACTAACATTTAAACAAATTTGTTACAATTATAATGACATTAATTCTATAAATCTTTTACTAAACGAATAAAGTTACATATTTGGTATCGTTAGTTCTTTACCTATTACATGTACATTGTACATAAATCAGACTATTTAAATAAAAATGAACGTTGCACAAAAAACAAGAAAGTCCTTAAAGAATCCTTAAAAAAGTTTTTAAAAAATTACTAAAATATTTTCACTTAATTAAAAAAATTCCATAAAAGATCTTAAGAAAATTCATAAAACATCCTTAAAGAAACCTTAAAAAATTCCTGAAAAATCTTCATAAACAATCTTTAACGAATTTCTAGCGTTTTACTAACACGTTAATTATTTCTTTCTACAATTGATTATAATCTAAATTGTTGCGCTCATTACGTAACATCAATCCTTGTTCTAAAGTGGATATCCTTGATCCAATTCAGTACAATAGAACGTCACAATTTCTCCATGGAATTTAGTAAGTAACTTCTGAATCATTCTTCCGTTTATCGTACTGCAGACGTGATGAATGATTCGTCGATGAAGAATGATGTACTTGCACTTAACGATTATTATGCAGTTTAGAATAATGATCCATGCTATTATATTAATTACTCGATGCTTAGAAAATAATCGTCTTATTAAATCAAATGCACCTATGAACTTCATGGTCTGAATATCGTTATGGCTAAGAAACTATGTAGGCAAAGTAATTAGTTACTAGTAATTAATGCGTGAAATAGAAGTATCTTATACAATAACTGATCGTATGAAGATTAATCAAAATAGCCTTTAGTATTCAATTAACGAGATCTTTAGCTATATTTAGATATCAATTTCGATACTTATTTGTCGTGATACAATTTTCAATTTCTTCAGTCAGAAAAGTGGAAATATTTAGTACAATAACTGAGTGTATAAAGATTAATATAAATACATCTATTCTTTAGTATCATCAAATTTAGTATTAATCAAATTTGATAGTGAAATTATATTTGCTGGACGATTGTAATACCTATGAGGCAACAAAATTTTCAATTTTCAATTTGTTTAGTGAACAACGTGCAATGGACAACTTTCAAATATTTCCCAATCGGAATCAGATTTTCCCTGATAAAAATACGAATTACAGAGTATTTACCTTATTCTGTTGGCACGACCGACGTGAGTGGTAGCTGGACGTTCACCAAGGTTAAGGTGGACGATATCCTCCATTTAGGTACGTACTGCATTCTAATAAAATCCTGTATCGATGAATAACACTCGATACTGAAAGGGAATACAAGCCTTTGATTGGCCAACTGCGAGACCGAGCCCCGTATATAATTCGATCTTTAGTTTCGTGCTTTAGTTTCCTTCTTGTCTTGCAAAGTGACTATCAAAAGGTCAATATGATTCCTTTGAAGGTATGTCGTCGCACTTGTGCTCGTTTTACATAAGAATAAATAAGAAAGCACTTCGTAATCATCTAAAAATGGGATCTTAAATGAGTGGTGTTCCTTAACAGTATAGTTATTACATTTATTTCTAAATGACGACTTTTATACATATATGAGAATATATAAATATTAATTTCCTTAGTGAAGTGCGATAAAGTGTTATTATAATAGTGTTTTTGACAGAAAAGAGTTAAACGATATAAAAGATTTAAAATAATGAAAATTATCTAAACGCAATGATTGTTCGTTAAAATTTTTGTTTTTCTTCCAAATTTCAAATATTAAATGTTACAATTTAATTTCTAATAATCTTTAGATACGTTCGTGTATTCTAATCATTTACAAAATATTGAATTAATAAAAGCAAAAGGAAGCGATAAAACATTTCGGTAAACATATGCTTTGATAATGTCAAATCGGTGTTCCTCACGTGATAATTAAATCGGGTTTTATAAGCGTTCGAACTAGAACGAAAAAGAGAAAATAGTCACAGCAACATGACTCGCGTGACTAACGTAAGAGAGGTGATTGTGTTCTCCAAGGTCCATATGTTTCACAGTAATGCTAATTCTAAAAACATGTTTAATGAACTTTGCAAATCGATCCGTTTTGGAGTGAATTTAAACGAAATAATTATTTAAACCAAATTTCGTGGCTGTGTAATTTATATCTGCTTTCCATTATTTGTTGGATTTTAATAGTTGAAATATAATCACTGCCTTACGCGAATTCTCTCGTTTACAGTGTTCTCTAATAACGAAATTAGTGGAAACGAAATCCCGGCCTTGGATTGGCTAACAGTAACCTTACGCCGAGCCTATAATTCAATCTTCAAGTTTGTACTCGAGTTTCGTTCTTGTTTTACGATTCGACAAACAGAAAACACGACTACGTGTGCTGAAATAAAAGTAAACTTAAACGATGCATCCAAATGAAACTGTGTATTTTAGCTGCATATATATGTTCCTGCTTCTTCTCTTTCTTTTTTTTAACAAAAATAAAATCACAGGAGAAAGCGAAAACGTTTAACATCTAACAGTTAATATTTCAAACATGTTTATTTAACGTTTTGCGAGATTTCTATATTCGAGTAACGATAAGACATTTTGCTTTTTACGGTATAATTAATTTATATTACCAGGTAAAAACTAACATGCAAATAATATCATACTTTCTATCGATGACTGTCGTTTACTGCAATTACCTAAGTTTGCTATCGCGAAATTAAATTCGAGGATAATGTGCTTACCTTGTTAATAATTTCTTAATTGAGAATCTGATATACCTTATTAAATTCTGTTATATCGACAAACTGAATATTGTTTTAATAATATGGGAAGATAATTTTTTTGTCTTCAGTATCTGATTGAAAGCACATATAAAAGAGCGATAAAGTACGTTCAGCTTCAAAAATTACATTGATTTAGTCAGCAGAAACAACTAGGATTTTCCCATTTCATTTTAGCGTCTGCTTATAAAATGGCAATAATTAATTGTTTACAGATCATTCTACTGTTAACTATGGTTGGTTTGCTGAACTTATCGACAGTTGCGCCGGACAGCGCAGGAATCGTAGAGATGGTGAACGGATTGGCGTATGGTAAGTCAGTCTACTTACTTTCCTTTTACGTTACATAATATCAAGAAACTTCCTTAACTTTCGTTTCTCTGCGAGTAATTTGTAATTTTGCTATTTCTATGTGTGCATTATTGTTATAACTAACTTCAAATTTGATAAAAGTAATCAAACGTGTTTTCACATTCGATTGAATCACGACAGAGGACGACACTGCGTTTCGAGAACATTCCGCTCGAATTCCTTTCACTTTTATTATAAACAGTTTATCTTCTGAGAATCAGAGTAGAAGACCAAAAATTCCATCATATTAAGCAAGGTTATAAAAACAGGATATAAAAATATTGGACCTGATTATACATTTTTATTGCGTGTGATTTAGAAATCGTAGAGATTTCAATGCGCCGAGTGGAGATTTCAACACTTGCGTAGGCGATATCGACTGCTTCATGTTATATTGCTCGGAACGTATAAGATTTAAGTCAATATAAAAATGAAACTAAATTAAATATAAAGTTAGTTAGTATAATTGCTACTTCAAGAATAAAAATATTGTTTAATTTATTAAAAAATTATACGATAAAGTATAATTAATATTATCATTTTAATTAAACTTTTTATCTAATTTTAATTCGATTCACTTATTAGAACTACGATGTTTACTTACGAATTGT
This sequence comes from Bombus impatiens, assembly GCF_000188095.3. Classification (NCBI taxonomy): domain Eukaryota; kingdom Metazoa; phylum Arthropoda; class Insecta; order Hymenoptera; family Apidae; genus Bombus; species Bombus impatiens. The sequence continues at coordinate 2,398,924 of NT_176906.1, read as the reverse complement.
TATTTTCCATTATTTACTAATTATTATTATTTTATTCTAGGAGGCATTCCCTACGGAAGCGTAACTGGAATGCTGGCAAAGTATCCAGGATTCATGAGACAACAATTTAATTCCATTCAGGCTCGGCAATTAAATGGATTCGGAAATGTACAACCGGTAGTTGTCAATCCAAATTTTAGGGCAACGAGACTGGTAGGCGTGCATCCGCAACCTGTACAAGTTTACAATGCTCGTGGTGTCGTTGCTCCTGGCGTTGTTGGCACGATCAGTCACATAGGATATTGAATTCCATTAGTTATAAAAAATTTCTAATAAAAAGTACAAAAGCTTTAAAACTTTCATTATACATTCCAAAAACTTCATTATATTTATTGTCACGTATGATTGTATGTATGTGTATTTAAAAATCATAGTTAAATGAAACTTTTTTAGGTAGTGTCATTAAAGATATGAGAAATCGCTAGAATACTTTTATTCCTCTTTAGCAACTTGCTTCTTAAAAGTATATGTAAGGTAAGTATCCCTTCAATTATATGCTCTCAATCACTATGTAGCAAATGAAAAAGATTGATGGTGATATGACAAGTATATAATTCGGATGTGATCGACAACTTTCTATCTTGTGAATCAGTATTTCCGTAGCGTATACTGTAATTCTATTCCAAAATATTACTTTAAATTAGTTCCTTCCTGATTATACAATAAACTATATTATTACTCAATCTAAATAATAAATTACAATTCTAAGAATGAATCAAACGATCAATTGATACCATTTCTGTGTGTATCAATTATATAGATTCGATGATGATATTCCCGTATGAAATATATAAAACTGATCGACCATTTGTCGATTGCATTAGTTATCAGAAATTCGAGTAAAAAAATTACACGTAATTTCGTTTACGTATGAAATATTCAAAATTGATTGGACTTATATCAATTGAATTAGGGCAGAAGCGTTTATGGAGAGAAAGTATAAATGACATCGGGTACGGTGTATGCCTGTTAGTCGTCACGAGCTGCACGCACGATGCATTACCCTCTACACGTGAGTACCTATATGAACGCTAATACGATCCTCGTTGACAGAGAGAAAAAAAACCAACTGTTTCGTAACTGTGAAGATGATATTCGTCCTACATCGATGCACCATGCGGTAACGCGGCTACTTTCTTGAACCGTCAATCGAGAAAATACATTTTCGTTTCGTTTGCCTCTAACGATGTACACCGACCAATTGTTTCTTACATAATACCGCTACCTTTATCGTTTGTTAAACCTGTCAGATTGTCTTATCATATATATTTAATATAAAAAAATATCGTACCGGTACTTTGCATAAACGAACATCATAAATCATTAATAAGGATTAAAAATTAATCGCCGCACGATGTATCGTATATAAATTACAGAAGATGATAAAGTATAATAAATTTGAAACAAGTCAGTGAAACTTCTCGATTAAATTCCGTAAAAGAAGTTTGGGTACGCAAACCTCACAGATCTCAGAGTATGTAATCGTAAAATGAAATTGTCGCCGTTGATTCTAATCGTCGCAACAAAATCGTAATCGTTGAGTAGCCATGAAAATTTATTGCTATTTGCAAACAGTGTAGTGCACAGATGCTGTATCAGATTTACACGTGTCAGATAAATTTTAATGAATCGTTCTGCAAACGTCGTGTGTTAGATTCGCACTAATATATTCGCAAGTGCACGTCCTTGCGAGAAAAAAGGCTTAGACGTTGCATAATCGTGCTAATTACGATCCGACCAGAACAATATGAGACAGTATGCATGTACATCATGTTCTGAGAACGCGTTCCACTTGGAGTCAATGCAATTAACTGTAAACGAATATCTATCTAAAGCAATAAATTCCATAAAATCTTCGTCACTGATAGAAAGAAGAAAAAAGAAAACATTGATTGTCAACAAGGTGTTTTATTGTGTTATGTTTCCCAGACGTTTAATTAAGAGAACAAATGTGTGTGTTAAATTAACGGACATAGATTCATATCGATTGTTGGAAAATCCTTTTATCGTTCATGTCGAACGACAGTCGGATCGTTCATTGATCGGTTGCTATTGTTCAATGGAAACTTATATGTCAGCTTCGTTAGAAAATAGATGAAACGTGGGCGTTCTTCGGGTACAACTTTAGATCGCGATAGTGACCATTCATAAGGACTACGGCACGTATAAATCGTGAGTGACCATGTGTATTTTATTGCGATCGCGGTGTACGGCGCTTGTAGAAATTAACTTCGTGAATGAATAAACCATGAATGAAACGGGAATACAACTCCTTATTTGCTTTCTACGCGATTTACTTATTGCCGATTGATACGTGCCGAACAGATTTATGTACTTGGCTTCGTGTAACTTTCCGCTGTAAAGATCATTCGTTAATCAATTAATCGATCACTGATGATAATATATATACATTTATCAGTTATCAATATAATATAATACTTACACATACATATTTGTTGCTATCCAGACAGTATCAAATCAGAATTTAGCTTCTGGTAGATACTATTTGTTACTGGAGATTGATTTGAAAGAGAAAATATTTCTGAAAAGAAAGAATTTTTAGTACTTAGAAAGTACCTACTGATTTCTATAAATGAGTATCTATGCATTAGTAAGCTGATGTGCAGTCGTATAAGTCCATAATTACGATCATATGAAGAGTCGCGAATAATAAGTAACAATTCACACAATTATTTCCTTATGCGGACTGCGACGAGTGATACAATAATTGCAATCTATTTTCTTTGGTTCCTTTCATGCGTGCCGCACCTTTCACAATGCAATTTTAATGTTATATAACCGTGGTCGATTATTTTCTCGATCGTGTTCGCTCAGTTTTATTCTTGGAATTCTAGATATTTCAGGAAGCAACAAGTTTGCTACGATCAATTCGTTCGCCATAGGTCACAATCTCATGGATAACAGGTTCCATGAAAACTAAATGAGAAATATTGATGAGTTTCCATTGCAAGAGTGCTATATCTTGTAAACAAACACGAATACCTGTCATACTTTGATAACTGCTCATAAATAGCGACACGGGTTAATGAAACAAAAAATGAAAAAGTTATGCTTACAAATATTTATCAAAATTAAATTTAAAACTAGTTTATAGCGAACATCGTAATGTATTAAAAAATCATAAGTTATTTCAAACTTAATACAACATTTCTACTCACACTCAAATCTGAGAAGGTTGAAAAATTTAATCCAAATCCGACATCGTAATCGTTTAAAACATTAAGTCAGACCTTAATTCAAAATTTTTATTCAAACTCAAATTTAAAATAATTAAAATCCTAAATTGAAAGCCAATATTACAATCGTGTAAAAAAACTAAATACAGAGAAAACAGAAACAGAAGTGCTTGAATCAAAACATTTCGAAACTCAGAGACGTTCTTCCGCCTCCGCGATTGCCTGCTCGCAAAATTTTCACAATCGGCCATACCACGTGCAAACCAAGTGTGTCATGTATGAAACAGTGCGTTGATCTTCGGGTTTGAGCATGTAGCTTCTCCCATTGCATAATGAAAAATAAAACATCGTATTACAGAAAATTGGCGGGCACGGTATCGCGAGCCTCTCATTACTCGCTCCGTATTACGTAGTTCAAAGGGAAGCTTATATTTTCCTCATTTAAAAAGAGAAGGAAAGCCTTCATTCTTCCCATTGACTATTTTTACTTTAATTTTCATTGCAGATAACGGCGGTGATCGTTAGTCTATGGATTCTTCGGGACAACGTGAACGCGGCAAAAAGCGGACTCAGTAAGTCGATTATTATTCCGTTCTGGGAAACGCTTTTAAACATCACTATGCACACCCTTGAACTGCTTTTAGAACAATGACGATTATTTTTAGAAAGGAAAATTCTACGAGACGAATGAGATCAGTTTTATTTTATTAAATGCGTTGATATTTAGAATCGTTTGATATTAAATCGCGCCGATATTTGAAATTGTTCGCTATAAAATGCACTTGACGTTTACGAACCTTTAAACTTGTTTAATTACTTAGTAGCTTGTTTAAATTACTCTGTTTACTGGTGAGGAAAACTGCAAAGCTGCTTTAATGAATCGCGTAATTCGTTCTATCCTGATTTATTATGGTCAATGGAGAAATTCAAAAAGACAAATTAAATATATTTTGATCTTTGTAAGTATATGTAAATATACGAAATTGGCCAATCTTGTATGAAGTAAACGATGGCAGAAGTATTCGAACAGAGAAAGTGTAATTGACATCCAATATGATGCATGCCAGTTGGTCTTCATGAACGATGCACGCACGTTGCATTATCCACGTGAGTTCGCGAACACTAATAGGATCCCCGTTGACAGGTTAAAAAGAGCACTTTCGCAACTATGACGATAAATGACAATCTTCTTCCTACATTGATGCTTCTCGTGGCAGACGAGTCACTTCTTTTATATCTTTGAATCGTGACAACTAATTTATGATTTCCAATTTAAATGTTAAATAATATAGTATATGAAATGTTATCTTTAATTATGAAAATTTCTGATTTCTGTTTGTTCAGAATTTCTGTGGCATTTCGAATACTTTTAGTTGATGACGATTGTAATAATTAATTTAATAATAATAATAATCCAAACAGAATAATTTAGACAGACTTTCTATTTGCAAATTCGCTATTTGACGCAGAAGTAAATTTTTTAAATATAATTGTACAGTAACTCTTTCAAAAATAAGTATCTGTCTATTTAATTCCTATTTTAATTCAACTTGCATGCTTTTAATCCTCATGGGCACAATTATGCTAAAAAATTCTTCACTAGTAAATTTTGTAGTACACGTGTAGAACACGGATTTTGCCGCGGGCAAATTTTTTCTTCCTTACTTTCGACTATTCATCACACTCACAATTTCCTTATTGCGCTTGGTTTAGACTTTGGGACTTTTTCTAGTTACACTAAACCATGTTTGCATTGAATGGTGTCTGTTTGCCTCTGGCTATACTTCCAGCTTCAGCCTTCCACATCTACTATCGTGACGTTTATCCTTACATCCGTAAGCTGTGACATCAACATACTGTATTGACCCGAACATTTGCTTTCTTGTAATTTGTCTCGAGCGTGTTGTAACAGGCTTGAATATCAAATTAACGAAACCACTAACAAAGATACTAGCTGTCTTTTCAAAGCCTAAGATCCACGCGATAAATATGTAAAAATGTAAATGGCAAAGGTTGAGATACATAATAATGTGAAGTGATTGTATTTATACAGAAAATTTCGAATTAATAAAAAAAAAAAAAAAAAAAAGAAACTAGAAAAAAGCTAAAAGATCCCGTCAAACAACATAAAAAGATAAGTTAATTATTTAAATTCTGAAATTCTTTAAAACTATATCGAACCAATAACATCTAAATCGTTTTGTTGCGATATAGGTACCGAGGTATTGACGTCTTTCGCCAGGAACATCGCGTCGGTCCTGTCAACGACCTTGCTAAACGATTACCAGGATCCACCATCGAATCAATCATCGAGTAACCTTCTGAAAAGAATCCAGGAAACACAATTTTCCTTAGACATTGGCCGTACTCAGCCAGAGAGTTCCGAAATCTCATCAAATACTTCTTTCAATCGTTTTCCGCGATATACTCGTGAATCTTCTTCAAACGAAGGAAAACAAACGTTCCAGAACAGTTTCTTAACGAACACACCCCAATACTCAAAATATTACAATTCAGAAGCGTACAAACCATACGAATTCGCATCGAATCGTGATGCGCGAATTTCTTACAACCAACTGAACGTAGAAACACCTGGGAGCGTCAATAGTGGTACGAAAGATAATTCTATCGACGTAAATATTAAGGCAGCTCCTCTGCATTATTCCAATCAGTACCAGCAACCTTCAGGATTCAGATACAAATCTGAACCTATACATCAATTATCTAACGCAAATCACTATGCTCAGTTTGACCCTCAGCCGAATTATCATCATCTATCGTCTCAGACACCTGTTAATTCTCAGGAATCTTCAACAACCGAAGGGCTTAACCCAAACGATGAAAATGAGAATACTCAGATCGCTCGAATAACTCGTAGGCCGTTTAACTTAAATTACCATAGTCCCTTTACCACTCCTTATTATCCATTTCATCAACATCCAGGATTCTATTCTCACCATAGGCCCATCGAAGGTGAGAACCAACCTGTGAACCCAAGTAGTGGGCAGTATGAAAGTAACCCGCCTAGATTGATCAATGATCAGAATCAAGGCCAGACCGCTATAGGGGGATACGATTACAGTCCTCGTTTTCATCATAAGCAACCTTATTACGATGGTTTTTATCATGGATTTCCTGGATTTTACCCTGGTCCTTTTAACGAGTCTTTTTATCGGGGAAACGTGGAACAAGGTGGTGGTAATGGAACATATAGTCCTTATGATCCTTATAATCCGTTTTATTTTCATGGTTCAAGGTTTGGTCCTTATGTTCCTTACAATCAACCCTATTATCCGAACTTTAATGGGCAAAGAAGACCCGTGGAACCACAAAATCCACCTGAGAATCAAGGACATCCTGAACAAATAACATCACCAGAAAATGTACAAGGTGATGTCAATTCTACCGGATATTATCCTCCGTATGGTGGATATCCTTATGGCTTTCCACCATATGGACCCTACTATGGTGGTTTTAATTTTCATTCCTATCCTTTGGCACCGTTTCATGGGTTACCTTATCGTTTTGGCTTCCACAATTATCTATTTCCAGGAATCAAACCTGTACCTTATTTGAATTTCTATCCAAGTAGTTATCCACTGGTTCATTCTTATCCTTTCGGTGGATATTATCCTTATTATAAACGACCTGCGATAACTGAGAAACCTGAACAAACGGAGAAGGCTAATGAAAATCATAAAACCGGGTCAGCCCCCAATAGCGAAGCTGAAATGTTGTCTGAAAGCAAGTCGGAAGAGGTTCGATCTCTTACTTCAAATGGATATAAAAAGCGCGCTTCGTTTGGACTTGTGACCAAAGAAAGAAATAAAGTAGCGAGTGATCGATCGTTGAATCAGTTATCTTGATGTCATTTATAATTATCACTAAATTGTGGATTTTTATACAAAATATATTTTTATGGGTATAGTTAAAGAAATAAAATTTAAATATAGATTTGTTTTAAGAATTATGACCAGTATTTTATTTTACATATTTTATATATATCTGTATATCATATACATTCTAAATTTCACCAAAAACTACAAAAAATTCACAATATAAATATTGTAATATGTTAGTATTTATGTACTTAATGTAAGAAACATTTGTATGTATCGATCATTAATTAAAGTATTATGGACATTTTCTCTTTCCTTTGTAATTTCCTTATTATTTTCGCTACTACTGACCCTCTCCAAATTCTTTTAATAACATCGGTGACGCATACATTCTCTCAATTCTGTCAATCACATTGTTGACACGTATGATGCGCTCCCTCAATTGTTTCAATCTCACCGGTGCATTGCCGCAACTATTTTATTTTTGTGTTCATCATTGCAATCAAAATTCACTATGAATTTCATAATGAGTTTGTTTGAGTCAATTTTATTATTTGGATTAATTTCTGTGAGTCAATTTTATAATAAAAATATTTTATTACTTCTGCGAAGGAAAACGAGGAGGATAAACAGAATGAAATAGGCAGGATAAACAGGAAAAATGGAATTTCGGTGTGCAATAGCAAAATGATCCTTCTATGATTAAAGATATATGTCCTTTGTCTTAGATGATTGCAACAAATATTTACCTAGCGATTCATTAAAATAGTCACTTTACATTCATCGAATCATCGAATTCTATTGGAAACGGCAGCGGAAAATTTTCAATGTGATTATAATTACGACCTGTTCTCAGGTCGCCTCCGACGTTGGAAAAATTTAATTGAGGTCCAACAAGGTGTTCCGACGACTTAATTGAGAATTTATCTGACGACTAATCCGACGACACGTGCCGTAACTTGGCATTGCTCAACGAAACGTTCCCATACTTATGATATACAAAAAAGTTCCCATAGCTCTAGTTGGCCTTATCCTGCAATTACACGCCGTGCCCATCACGCATGCCAACTATTACGGTCTAATAATTTTCGTGACCTTCGTAAAGATCTCTTATATACGCAAATGTGACCTATCAATCGATCATTAAAGATGACACGATGCAATTAAGAACTCGACATTTATAATATGTATGGAAAATTTATATATGCAAAAACGTAGAGAATGAAATATGATATAGAAAAATATATAAAATATCAAATTTATAATATTTAATGGCTGAAGTAAATCTTTATTTAGATTGAAAATTTTTATTAATTGTATCCATAAAAATTTGTGTAGCACCCTTAATCCAGTGATCAAAGGTAAGAGATAAAATGACAATTATCCGTTCAGAAGAATCAATCGAATCCTGATTGTCCTCCAATGGATCATTTGGTTCCAGAACGGTAACAACGCAATAAAATTGATATATTGTTTTCCCCTCAAGGTGAACAAATCGTGATACGTAATACGCGGAAAATCCTTCATCGTTCACAATATTGCCGATCATAGATTCTGGGGAAGTATTTATCGTGAAAACAAGAAAAAAGGATCACGTAACTGATGGAATTAGATTCTGAATGTTTTTGACGCGATGATTAAGGCGAGGCTGATTATGTGTCATGCAAATTAGCAACAATATCGCTGGCAATAGTTTAATATCACTCAATAACGAAACTGATTTTACATACATATATATGTATGTATGTTGGTCATTCGAGCAGGTTTTTACTTGATCAGTTGTGAAGATTACGAGTCACGACTGCAAATGCTCAACCAAACCAAACCTGTTGGTTACAATTTGTGCACAAAGTTATATAATTAAATGGATCGATAAATCAAGCAGCAAAACACTAACGGAATACGTGATATGTCTGATGCATATGTAATAATTGCACGCGATAAACGAAACATTCGACATAAAGAAATGCAGCAGGTATTTACGAATCGTGAAGTCACGCAATTCTTTTCCAGAGAAACAAAATGATTATTCATTGCATATATCAATTACGCGATTATGTTATAGAAGATGTGCTGCGCATTTCCTCGAGTCATCGATGAATTTCAATACGGTGTAATATACTTTCGATTATATTATATACTTTACCGATTCGTCCAGTCCATTGAAAGGATTCGCTGAATAATTTAAAATAAAAAATGGAAGGAAAGAAAGGAACGAGAAAAATTCATATACATTCGTGCGAACACCAGAATATCTTTGATTCAACGAAGATCCAGTTGGGCAACGTTACGCTCAATGAGGCTTACAAGTATCGCACATTAACTGCAATTAATGACAGACACATCCTCGGTTCCATGTGTGTCGCAACGATCATTTTTTTTTCTCGATTTCGTCCCGCGACCCATACCGTGTAATTTCACCATTTTGTAACGTGTTCCCCTCTTCCACGCTCCTGTTACACAACCCATAACTTTTCTTCTTTCTGTCTCGATCACGATACCCACGATTGCATCTTCTTTCGTCGCATCGTGCATTCGTGCACACACTGCCCTTACTCGGGTAATAATTAAATTATCCAACAGCGTAGAAATGACTAGTTGAAAATCTTGTTTTATTCAATAACTTCTACTATCTATTATTAGAAGATGATTAGGTAAATATTAATTATTAATTCGTACACTGACACAATTCTGACTATTTATCTTCTGAACCTTAGAATTACCAACTGATAATTTTTCATAGTAATTTTATGAATTTGCAGCTCTTATGGGGCACTAAATGATTTTTAAGCTTTCTAAGATTTAAGATCTAAGATTTTTAAGACACAATATGGATAAAGCTATGCATAATAATTTCCTATGCATTGCGTATTTTCTCGCACATTTTTTACGTCGATTCCCTCAATTTTATACTTTAGAAGTTTTATTCCGAGTTTTAATTTCGGCGCTTTATTCTTAGTTTTATTCTCAGCTTCATTAGCATATCTTAGTCAGATAGCTAATTCTAGCGTTAGTTATGAACGTTAGCAAGCATTATCGTTAGCAAGTTATTTTAGGAACAGCGTTGATTACAAAGTGACACAGTAAACCGTGTAAATCATCACAAGAATGACAAGAGGAATAGAAATTCATACTATTAAAATTGAGATCGACACGAACACGATAATTTCAGCTGTCATATGTCAATTCGAAATACATGATTCGCTTCTAATCACGTTATATTCTTGCTTTGCAAATGCATGAGATTTCCAAAAAGAAATCCAATTTTCCAAATCGAGTCGCCAGTTCAGGTCTCGAATAATAAGTAAACCCATTCTTGTCGCGGAGGACCAACTAATTTAGCGGGTCCACGGAATTTAGAATGCAAATATCACGACAACGTTCTTCTGGGTAACGTATTCTTCTTTCCAGGTACGTAAGAGGCATTGGGAAATTTAATGGAAGGTTTCTCAGACGAAAAGCGTAGATTCCTCGGCAAATTTGGATGTCAAGGCACTGTTCACAGGGCGTGCACACGGTTGACCACCCCGAAACACCGTTGTTGCATCGTCTGTCTTTCATAATGACGTGTTGCATTCGCATAATCCCAGAGTAACAATACCAGTCTTTGCTATTAGTGTTAACAGAGGGAAGCCAATACGAAGGCTGGGAAAATTGCTGATGGGGGCCGTGGCGGAACTCGCCTTTGTTATAAAAGAAACGGAGACCAACGTTGAACGGACAGTGGTACACTACTGACAGATCGGAAAAATTAGTGCAATTCCTCGAGGAGATAACAGGTGTGTCAGCTGACAGAGAATGGCTTGCTTGAAACTTGTGAGTAAAGAAATCATTATGCCCAACAAAGAAATAAATTGATCAATTCCATTAAAGATAATTTAATTTTTGAAAAATCACACACTAATAGTGCATTCTAGTACTAAAGTGATGAAATTTTGAAAAATGTTGATCAATTTGATTTGTGAATAGCGTTATCCACGTGTATATATCATATAGGGGAGAAAAAAATTAATTTTCACTCGTTATTAAATTGATAATTGACGCTTAAATATTTTATTTCTTATTTATTTTGAAAATAATATGCAATCACTGAATACTGCAAGTATAGATGGTTTTCTATATTCTATTTCGACGAGAGAAATTTTTATTCAAATTTTGTTTGGAGTATTTCTTTTTTCCCTTCATAATGCGACGAGACGTAAATGATTTATACATCTTCAGGTTATATGACTCGTTTTTCGTACTGAGAATTTTTTATAGTTTTTAAGAAGTTATATCTGGAGAACATCGTAAACTTAAAAGGAGGTATTACATGGGGAAAAAATACACAGGTAAACAAGTGTAAAGGAATATGTTAGTGTATAAACGAATTTTTTAGAAATATAGTTTCGTGGAATTGAATAATATATAAGATTTGTGACATTTATTATGCATGTATATAATGCATGTATATTTATGCACATTTTGAGGATGATGTTTCTTTCTAGTACACAGTCCTGCTGCTGGCTGTCATTATTGGCATCGTCGCTGCGAAACCAGGATACTTAGGTGGATACTACGGCGGATATTATCCTTACATTTATAGCTATAGATATCCGTTCTACGGATATGGCCACGGATTCGGACATTATGGTAAGAGTACAGAATGCATGAAAAAATTTAGAACGCGAAAAAAGTGCTTTCAACGTCAATGAATTTTTTGTAAGCTTTAATTGACATTCCATTAAATGTTATATCATGTGAGATTTTATATTTCTAACTATATTATAAAGTAAATTTTGTTAAATTTTTATTTGATTATTGCTTGAGATCCTTTCTAACAATTATTGTAAAATGGACAAAATATTCATCGACGTTGCACATTCACGAGCAGAATTATATATCATAAAATGAACAAAATATTCATCGACGTTGCCCTGTCATCCTAATCTGCTTTTCCCCTTAGGCTACCCCTATTATGGTTATGGTCACGGATTCGGTCACTATGGCTATCATTAATCGAAAAGACGACTGTTTGGATACCACGATACCCAAGGAAGAAATATTTTAAAACCGATCTATCCTCGTACATTCGCCAATTTTATAATCGAAATCTTCTTTTATACAACAAGCTTTACTGCAAACTGCATTTATTTTCTATTAAATAATATTCTCGAAGTTCTAGTTTTTGCTAAAGAAATGACGAAGATGTTTGTCAAGTAAGTGACTTGAACTGTAGTTGATTAAATTTTATACTTTCATCGTCGTTAAAAATGTTGTGCAAATGAAACAAATAAAACGTAGATTTCAGTGAGATTGTCGTGTCTGGAATATCTTATCATAGAGCCTTACATAAACCTTTTCTGTTACACAGTTCTTTACGAATAATAATAATAAAATTGTAAACCTACTTGTTTCGTGAAAGTATCATTTAATATAATTTTTTTACATATCAGTATCATTACGTTTGCTTACGATCACTTCTGCAAGTGGACAAGAAAAAGGAAAACGAAACTTTAATAATAATAAGAATACATATATATATTTGTAATAAATATTACAGTGCATTTCGTGAAACTCTAAAAATCAACTTTTAATCATAACATTCATTACTAAAATGAAAACGAATTCCTTGAAAAAAGAAGGTTACAGTTACAAAAGAAAAAGGAGGAAATATAAATAAATACATCATAGCGTCTAAATTGAGCAAATACTTAAACTTAAAATTCATTGCATGATAAAGGACATTAAGCGTAAAGTAGTAATTTCATAGAGTTTCATAATATTAAATCATGAACTGGCGACTGATCGTGAATCACGAAAATGCAGCAGAGAATGTGACAGACACAAAAAGTGAGAAATATGACACTTTTGTGTCTGTCACAAGCTACCTGATATCGGAGAATAAACCAATGTAATTTGAAATGGTCGAATATTTTGAAAACATCGAAATAAAATTCCACGAAGTTTAGTCGGTATCTTTGTCTTGGAAATTAGATACTAAAGCGATATTCATATGTATGAATTCCGACGTTCTGCTTGATATTACGAAACGTTATAATACTTGTTTGAAAAACTTCGAATTTGTTGCAATTAATTCACACAATGTAGAGAAGTTTCAGAACGATATTGTCGCAAAAGTTAGAATTTTGTAGGTGAACATACTCAACGTTAAAGTCATTAGGGTCTGACGTACTATTTTATTTGAAAGATCAGAGATAGACAAAGAAGAGTTAATTGTTACGGCTTAAAAGCATTTTTAGTCTCAAGATATATATGTATGGCCTTCTAACGTCAGATGAATGGTCGGGCCTACATAATTTTTTCGACCTTTTTAAAGCTATATTTTATATATCAAGTCTTCCAGGTATTTTGAATACGAATATTTGTGATTCAAGGAAAGTTTGCAGAAAAAGAAAGTGAAGGATACTAGATGAATACAGTTAAAAATCTTTAATGGAACAATGATTAAAAATATTTATACTCGGAGTAAAAGATATAAGAATATTCGGTGTCTTCAGTTATAAATTTTATTCAAGGTTTTACTAATAAACGGAAATATTTTATTCATATAAGCAATTCCCGTTTGATACTATATAAATTAAGCAAAATGTTACCGAAGTAACTAACAGCGTAAATTGGAGTTTTCAGAAAAATCTGGAATAAATTCTAAATTTCATAAAATTGCACAAATATGTATATTTCTGAAATTTTGTCCAAGATCAAATAAAAATGAAACTAAAATAGCGATACGATTAATAAATGAAGGAATCCGTGATGTCTGAAGAAGTGGCAAGCTTAGGTAAAGAATTGTGCACAAAATAACCCCAAGCTTTAGCACTTTCGCCAAGTGATCAGCACCTAATTGTCAACAACAGTCACTCCTGGGTTTACCGTGAAACGAGATAGAATTGATACATTGTAGAATCGATGGTGTTTGTGGGAACCACTCGACGGTTCAGCAAGGGTTAATAAAATACATAGTATAATGACTGACTACTAGTCAATGAACATATTTAGTATATTGAGTTCATATCAATATGTTGGTATATCATTGGGCATATCATCTAATATGTTGATCGAGTATTTAAGCGCAATAATCGACAGGACTTGTAGTCTCTCGATTGAGCACTATTGACGACGCTGTATACTTATATCTTCTACATCAATTCATTTATTATGCAACTTTGTTTTCGCTTTAATATAGATTAAATTATAGTAAGACTACGGATATTCATGCAAGTTCATATATTTATGAACACAATTAAAAGAGTAGGATTTTTAATAGAGATTCTTTTATCTATTAAATATTATAACAAGTAACTTTGAATATTTTATTTTTGCATATTACATTTTTAATTTCCCATAAATGGATAAAACTCAATCTAAATCTCAATCTATTTTATCATATATATTACTTTTTATTTAGCAAGGCAAGCAAAAAATGTATCAATATAAAAACTACTGCTGTTCGATTTTTTTATGATTGTGTGTGTTGAATGAACGTTGTCCAAGTTTCTAATTCGTTGGATTTCCTAATTTCCAAGATTCACAAATCGTTAGGGACGAATTGCATAATATGAATATTTTATTAGCTTATCGAACATCTTCAAAGTTGTCGAAATACCGTTGCCCACGTTTAATTAAACATTATTTCCTAGATGGTGTTTCTAGTCCTATCTAAAAATCTTTATATTACCGACTATACGTCAACGAATGTATAGAATTCTTCTAAAAGATGTTAAACATTATTTAGCTGCTTTTATCAAAGAATCTCGCCTAATAATAGCAAAAAGTATTGCAGCTAATAAATACGGGTTTAATTATAATGATGGAAGATTTGGAAATAATTCAGCATGGAAGAAGTTTACAAGCAGCATGTTGCTGAAGCCCTGTTTCTATGCGTATTTCTGTTTAATTGGGCAACATCCGCGCGATTAAGAGGGAATGCATCTGCGGTGATCCGTATGTGCAGGTGCAGAGGTCATTCACGATGTTTCAGGTCGTCCACACTTTTACTTTGCTGCGAGCAAACCGCAATAAGTGTGACTTTAACATCAACATATAACATTCATTAGTAACAATTTACGTCCTTATAGAACACGCTTAAAAATATATACATTTATCTTTATTATTCATATATATATATATAATTTATGTATGTATGTATTATGTATGTATTATATGTATAACATAACATATACATATATCTATATTATTTGTCATTGATCTTAAAACAAAATAATTTTGACTCCAATATATTTGTTCATACTTAAGGTTAACAATCTTCCTTTTATCCTAAAATGATCTACTCTACAATGAAAAAAATTGACTGATCGTTAGTATATGAAAAACACATATATCAAGAAAAAACTGTGAATTTATGGTGTTTTGCATTTGTGAAATCGTAATGAGATGACGACTTCGAGGTTGTCGCCTCTGTATCCGGAACGCGGTATCTTAAAATAACGAAACGAAATCCGAGCTAAGAATCCAAGATTTTTAATGTATCCTAAATGCCAAAGTATCAAATTGTTAGCGTTCATTCAAATAAGACGAATACAAGATGATGGAGGAAGGAAAGAAATCTAATGATAAATTTACGATTATACATATCGAAGAAAGAAACAAGGATGAAAAATAAAAAGTGAAAAAAATGTTATATAATCTTTTTATTTCGTGTGGCTATATATACCTTATGAAATCGACTGTAAGTAATCACTTACGTCACTTACACGTCAGGTTTGCCTTGATATATTGGAGATTCACCAATGATATACTAAATTGTTATAATAAAAGTTGTAGGGTTATCTTTTCGTATCGCATCGTATCTTTTGTAAATTTTTTAACACATTCCTTGCTACTGACGTATATGTTGTGTCGACTCAGTTATAATAAATACAATATAGCATTGATATAGCTGTCGCGTTTTGGTCTCTAGGGATTTGGATGATTACAAGCGTTCTTCTATGATTATTAATTATTAATTAATTTCCTTATCGATTCTACAAATAGTTATATAATTTTAATAATTGGCATGTTTACTAATTTAACTAATTTCTTTTTTATTCCTTATCATTTCTTTATTGAATTAGTAATTCTACGTTAACACTGTATCCTATAGTTTTAAATTGCATTGCGTCTTAAAAAGAAATTCTTTCAAGAAATATTTCCCCTTCGTGTAGTTCTCCATCATTGCTCATAACTCAGGTTATAGACACGCTATAAATCATGTTACACACGTAATACCAGGGAAAAAGTGCTTATAAACTGGATATCATATAACCTGTTAAGAAATAAAAATTTCATCTAAAATATTAAACAGAAACTTGGACCATAATGTATGTTTCTCAAAAATCGATGCGTAATCCGATCTAGCCTTGAATTTGAACGGTTAATTTACTTTAACGGGCCATGATTCAGTCCAGAAAATATAAGCATTGACTGTAACTATTTTATCCGACATAAGGAAACGATCCAAGATCGAATGAGCCTTGATTACGACCTTTTCTATGGTCAATGTAACTTCTTCATTCAGGTGAAAAGTAAATAATAGTAAGAGAAAGGATAGGTTTATATGAAGAAAGGAACTTCATTCATGCGTGGAAATCAGGATACGACCTCAATATTAATGTCTGAAAGGGTAATTATAATTTGCAGGGCCTCCTTTGTTACTATTGCTTCCTTATGCAAAGACAAACTATTTGTTGATTGATTATCCATGATTTCTTTAATGCACAGCAATTCTCATACCGATCTTCTCTCGAAGAATAATTCGAAAAGAATGATCACGGTAGAGTAATTTCGATAATAAGAGCACGAGGGTTCAAAGTCGATTTGTACTACTTAAAACGCGTCCCTCTTTGTTCTAATTCTTTATTGTTATAATCGTAGGAATTCAGCCGTTATTTGTGCAATAGGTTGGCGCAACTACGAAGAAATATGGTTAATAACAGTGAAAACGTTTATGGTGATTACTGTTGTTGTTAGTAATTTAATCTAAAGTTCAGTTTACGACTCCAACTTGAAGAGAGAAATCATGAAGTCGAAGTCAGAAAAGAATTTTTGCTGAAGATTTAAGAGCATGTTGCGGAAGATGTGCTATTATACAAAAAGATCCGACGAAAGCACGTTTACTTCAACAATTTGTATAATTCGTAACGTTATGTACGTGTATACATAGATAATATGAAAGAATTCATTATATCGTTCCAATTTCTGCTTTTGCTTTCAAGAAGAAGTTGAAGAATCAAGATTGATCAACGATTGCAGTAGGGTCAAATATCACGGTTTATCCAACCTTCGATTCGTTATCGAGTGTTAGATCGATCAGATCTATGATCGTTACATCTATTGAGCGAAGAGTGACTCGTATTTTCAGATTCTCTCAAGGTTTCATCAAAGGGAATCTTTCACGTACAACGTTTTATAATCAGTCATTATGAGTAAAGAACGTGATAGCGTCGAATGGACAGTTGCCTAATAGAAACTGGATAGTGAAACTGAAGTGGCGATTTCAATCAATAATTTCGCATTCTCGGCATCATTATATAAATATATATTAGTCGCTATGGATTTACATACACTTATCTACTCGCCAGTTCTTAATGCAATTTAAGGAAAAAGTAACCCAGTTTAACGAAATAAATAAACAATTTCAAGGAATTAACTCTTTTGCCTGTAAGTAATTAACATTCGTTCTAAATGGTTTAAATAAGCCATGCATTTCATACAATTCGAATGAATTAGAACTCTCAGATGTAGTTACGACCAATTACCGGTTTTCGAGCGCTTATTGTATTATTTGTCGGACGAACATCTTGGTTACGGTAACAGGGAATGGCGACATCGGTAATGCAGGTGCAAATATATACGAGCATACGGATCACCAGGGACGGTGAACTCACGTAGCGTTCACGATGATTATGGTCGATCGTCGAGCATCATTGTGTCCGAGGTTCTTCACCTGCTTGAGAATCTACATGAATCTCGATGACAGTGATACGAGTGAGACCTTGCGTAATATAGATTTTCTTATAATCGTCTATTTTACACGGCAGTTTCGTGGAATTTTAACCAATACTTCGTAGAGGATATAATGGATCTAAATAACAAGTTGTCGAGTTGAGAAAGTAAATATAGTAACTTTCGTGTACTTTTGCCTTTTTGAGAATACGCCACATCTTTTACAATATTATTTTCTATTCCTATTTAGTACTAAGATTAGATCAATTATTGACAAACCCGGATCTGATTCCAGGATTGCAGAAAGCGAACGAGGAAAAATGCTGTCTCGTCGATTTATTACAGCATAATTATGGCAGCACTTACGTACACCCTCTACACCAGAACAGAGTCTTTCATTCTCTTGAAGAGATAACTTAATTACCCTCAATTATTCAGATAGTATGCGACGGTAGACATTCTGTAACCGTGGAAGTCGACGCTAAATAATTGGGCGAGAACGAGCGGGGGGATGAAGTCTCTTCACTGTTCGACCGCGCTGTCCGCGAACAACTTAATTACAAAGTGTTACGCAGTTTCTAGGTGGTGTATTATGTGATTACGATATATTACGTGTCTACTTTCTACGGTCGTTTTAACGAGATTCGTTTTTACAACTTTTTTGAGAAAAATTCTAGAAAGACCTCAAAAGTATAAAAGAGTAAGTAATCATAAAATATCAGTGGTCGGTGAAATCTTGACGAATATTTCGAGTGAAGATAGTAATAATATAATTAGATGTTTTGCATATTATACCGCATTTAAATTAAGAGAATTTAATCAAATATGAATACGTTCGATGCGAAACCCTTGATCAAGCAAAAATCTGATCCACAAGTATCTTATGCGTAAGTCTACTTAATAGAAGTACACCGTTCGCCCGTTAAACAATAAATTTCATTTTAATGGGTGGGTGTAGCAGTAACATAATCTCAGATGACGGTGACTCCCACCATTGCCAGTGTAACGAACGAACGTGAATGTCCTTCGATCGTGAGCCTGCGAGAGTGAAATTACCTCATCCCGTAATCAGAACAGAGTTTGTGACCGCATCGATCGATCTCCCTTTAATCATCACGTGTGCGCTACAAAGGAAACCACGATGTCGAATCTGCTAATCGCTGATTTACTTCTTCATCGAAATATGTAGCCGTTGCCGCAAAGCATGGTGAACATTCAAGACGAATGTCCTTCGGTATCGGCGCACGTTAGACATCCACGAGGATAGTCAAACGCGACGTCGGACCTTTTCAGACGACGTTGTACATCGTCCCGTCCTTCTTGCTAGCCAACGACTCTCACTTTCTCCTTCTCTGTCTCTCTTTCTCTCCTTTCCTCCCTCTACACATTTCAGTCGCTCTAGCTGCCGGCCGTTGGTCTTTCTTTCTCTTTCCACTCTATTCACCTCGTCTCACGAACAAAACGAAGAGTTACAGCATCCTCCCGTGGACGTCGGTTCGCAATAATCGCATGGACCGAACGTTTTACCCCCACCAGTCAATCGGGTGAATCCTATAAATGCTCTCCACGTTCCTCGAGACGAAGAAGTCACCTCTCTCGGGACCACCAAGCGCACCCGCGAGACATGTGTCCGTGTTGAGTGTGTCCCATTGCGCACGGTGACCAGTTTTTTGGTTCAGAAAGGCCAAAAAATATAAGATCGCGACCACGAAAGATGGTAAGTAAAGTGCGGCGACGGACCAAGTGACTCGAATGTGGGGGTTGATTGCGGACGCGAGACGGGTTCAGGGTGAACGAGAGGGAACGAGACGTCATTACGATACGATGGACACGATAGACCGCGTAGGATTGTGTGGAACGATTGGAAAATTAATACATATTTGAAAAATATATATAGTATCTGTGGTGAAAGTGTTTTTTCCGATGATTTCACGCTAATTGTTGTTGGTGCGTTCTCGTTGAGAACGAAGGGTGAAATAGAAAATCATCGTGTGTTTGCTTCGATACTAGTTGTGTTCCGGAGAATAGTTTTGAAAAATTCACAGTATTAAGGTTACTCCGTTGTGATCGAATTTTTGTTGAATTCCTTATGGAGATATAGTTGTATTAAAATTCTAAGTATTCTTCGTATGTAACAACGAATTATCGTTGCTCCATAGAAAGTTCATCCCGCCTAAAGATTTCTCCTCAGTCCAAGTCGTTCTTGGAACCCAAAAAATCATTGCTCGTCTCGATGAGGCAATTCTTTCTTAGAGAAAATCGCTTTGAGCTTTTATTCAACGTGTAAAGGGCCCATTGTGCCCCAAACGTCCCGAAAAACATTTTCATTGTGGAATTTTCGAGTTGTGCCCCGACTTCACTTTCGTTTTTGCAAAACATCGTTTCCACTGGTGAGCTTACTGCTTGGTATTTACATGTACGGTCGCATCCACAGCCTCGCAAGAATTAATACCGAGATACAAGCATCAGCCAGCTGTTAGCGCGCGAAATATCAAAGGTTATCATTGTTCCTTAACTTGAAATCCACCTTTCTGGAGCCTCCGTTTCCCAACCGTCAATCTCAAACATTGAACATCATCGATAGCGTCGTAGCCCGGAGCATGGAGAAAAATCGTTTTCGAAAGAATGAGGTTACGACGTGTCACAAGAATCTTAAGTAAGATGAAGTTTCTTGAAGTAAATGGAATTTGTGATTGCGATACGTTTGAGAGTAAAATAATGTTATTGCGAATAAAATTTCTGTAAAATTTTAATTAGAAAAATGTAACTCTATTTTGTTATATTTTTATATTTTTCGTAACAATTTTTTTAAGTCTTTGAGTATTTGGAAATTAATTGTTATAACAAGAAAAATGTCCGACGAAAATTCAGGAAAAAAATATTTCTCCCACGCAAATTATACAGCTGTTCGAATTATAATTTTCTCCAAGCTACGATTATTCAAATCGATTGTATTAATACCCATATACGTATCTCCTATTTACTATGCGTTTAGGTAAAGGCAGCTCTCCGGTCACGTAATATAGAAATTTTTAGCCGCGAAAGGTCAACAGTGTAATTTTGTCATAAAAAAAAGATACCGTGCCATCAAAATATTCGTACGTCATTAGAAACTTCATCGCATCGATGACGTAATTTCTTTTATGGTTTCTTCTTCAATTCGATGTTAAATTATGGTCTGTCACTAGTGACCGTATGTATACGCGTCACTTTAAGATATAGATGTAACAGTTGCTCAAGAGTTTCAATAGATGAAAGATTCATCTTTTAATTATATCTTAACACGTTTAACGTATTTGAAGCTTTTTTACTTGGTTAAAAAAAGCGAACAGTTGAATACATCGATCAAAGAGTTAGAAGCGTGAAATTGCCGTGAACATTAGACTATTACCCGCGTCATTGATTTAGAAATTAATTATCCCGAGGAATACCTGGTTGAATCGCTCAATTGAAATTCGCTCATCGACTGAAAGACTGATTGCTATCTGTACAGGTTTCTAGCTCAGTGATGCGTCGATATGACGCGTTGGTCAGTAAAATTCACTTGTCGGCGTCAGTCGGGGCAGAAAACCAACATATATCAATCTCTCGCCTATTATGTAGCCGCAGATTTTCCTAATTAATGCCATCCTTGCGTAGAAACGTGATTTCCTTCGATATTTCTTTTCACGAATGCAACAAGGCCGTGGAACTCTAACCTATCGTCATTTATTAATCATTCAAACAACTTCATTAAGCTATACAGAATAATTCCGTGAAAAAATTTTTGAATACATAGTGAACGACGAAAAAAATAGTTTGACCAGGACCGTTTCATAACGTTATACAGTCATGATTGATTTCACAATTTTCCTTTTAAA
This sequence comes from Bombus impatiens, assembly GCF_000188095.3. NCBI lineage: Eukaryota > Metazoa > Arthropoda > Insecta > Hymenoptera > Apidae > Bombus > Bombus impatiens. The sequence goes on along the minus strand of NT_176906.1, from coordinate 2,377,045 downwards.
AGTCTTCACGAACTTGAGAAGTATCAGCTGTATCAGAACTTTCAACCATAACTTAAATTAAATAAAAATATACTACCTTGCGAAAACGTGTTTGGTAAACAGTAGCATACAGTAACAAACGTAAAATTGGTCGTAACCTATCGCATAATATTCGTGGTATCGTTTAATAGGCTAATAAACTGAGGAAGTGCGTAACGCGTCGGAATGCGATAAAAAGTTCTAGATTTGTATTTTGTTGCGTAGAATAAGAAGTTACTAATAAATGTTACATATTTTTGCATTTATAGGAAATTTAAAACATGCACAGAATGCACATGATATGCAAAGATAGATGAGATATCTGAAAGGTAGTACTCGTTACGATCTTTAATGGGTGAAACGAATCTCTTCTTAGATTTCATTCCTGCGGCTGAATTCATAAAAATAGGAATTTGCATAAACATCCGCAGTTTACCGACTTAACATTCACTGAGTTGCCAATGTGTTTGTACTTCGGTCACAGTTTCGTGAGAGCTATGAACTTATTCGACAAATGATTTTTCCAAGATCTGCATCGTCAATATGACGCAAAAGCCACCATGATTGCCACAAGAATTACGAACAATTACGAAAATTGATTAATTCATCGTTTGCCAATCGCTCGATTCGTTCTGTGACGTTAAAATGATGAATTGATTATGTGACTTGCCTCTGAGACGTGAGACGCGAACGTGATTTAGTCTATCAGAAGACTTCGATTCCTTCGAATTAGCATCTTTCATTATGCTACGGTTTGACAGAATTCCTTTTTCCATGCTACCACTCGACCATAATCACGATTTATCAAGAGATCTATCATCGACGACTAATCTGTCGAAGCTGACATTTATAACCAATGACGAACAATGCCTCGCTGGAAGCGATAATCAGGTGATCTTTCATAGAACTGACATTTGCTCCCAGGGAACAATTTTTTTGCACTCATTGTCCGTTTCAACTGTTTGTATTTCTTATCTGGTGACTCTTGCGTAGTGAATCGTGGTTGCATTTTCCGCTCCCACGCCTACAGAGGTTTCCAGTCCCTGTTTCCGCAAGTTCTTGCCTGAATTTCAATTCCTTTGAATACTAATATCGCAAGTTTAGTACAACTTACAACCGATGGTACCCTGTAGAATGTGCAATCAAACTAACTAATCCAAGACAGTACCATTCAACAGATTACAATAGTTCACGAAAGTATTTGAGCAAACGTATTTTAGCGAACAAAACTTATACATATATAATATTTTAAAATTTTATTAACACTGTAACAAGAAACACTTCTTTTATATTAATTAAATATGAAAACAATCAGAAAACTACATCCTGTAATTACTCTGTCAGTACATTTCCAGATATGTTTCAACATATCAGGTAGTAACACCTGATTGCAGTGCTAATGAAATTTTAGAATATTTCATATAATTATCCGGGTGAGCTATTATATATTTGTCAATCGAAGTTTAAAGTTTACCACAGTGTTCATGATGGGAACAAGATCGACTGTTGGTCGACGTGACCACTGACCAATGTCAAAAAGCATAGCAAATAGAAGCAGAGAAACCACAAAGCGAAGATCAATGATAGTTGGTCTCAGATGGGGCAATTGACATCTACCGCAAACAACTTTCATATTCTCAAACGACTGCTATTGAACCACCGCCCCGCTCTTTTGTGCCCTGATAATGTTCTCGTGTTTGAAGTTTAGTGCCTTCATATATCCACCTGTCCGTGCTCCCTCTGTATGCCGTAATACAGCCTTGATGAGAAGGATGAGCGTCTAGCGTCTGAATTCCACGCGTTCTTTTCTCCAAGCATCATCTGAGAGATTTCAATTAGAGACCTCATGTGGGTGGGTGTTGGATTTTGCTCGGCAGGATCGATGGTTGCATTGCACGCCAGATTTAGTGTGAACTATGAAGTCATTGGTATTGGGCATTATCATTATCCGAGACGTTGGACATTAATTCGACAAGAAATGTTATGGTAATTTAGCAAAATTTTATAGATATTATATGACAATGGCAGGCCATATTTTATAACACACCTTATAACGTAATTTCAACGCTGAGTAGATCGTGGAATTGAAACAGTAAACGGTATAAGTGCTTACAAGTAGAGATATACAGTGAAAACAAAAATTCATTTCTGTTAATTTTGACACTTACGCCATTTATCGCTTGAACGTTATGGGGTTTCAATGTTTGCCAATTTCACAGACTCAGGAAAATAAATGGTAAAAATTTTGTCTGGCTTCCATTTTCTTCAATCACAATTTAGTTGGCAGATAATTTATATTTTATCTTCAAAAGGAAAAAACATTTTTTATTTTTGGTACACTTACAACATTTACCGTCTGAAATATTTAAATAAAAAAATTAAAGAATTATGATTTTGTCACGATAATTAATCTTGTATTCGCTTTAATTAATAAAACTCGTCTCTTCTCCCGGTTATGTCATCTTATTGCAAGTTTATTGCAACTTTTATGATTGGAAAGTTCGAGCGATAAATTAACAGGTGTTAAATTCGATAGGGAAGAGTACATTCATCGCCGGAGGAGCGTCAATTTTTGTTGTAACTGTCGCGACTAGTGGTTATTGCCACGTTAAAGAACGAATGTTAGCGCTGTGTTAATAATGTCAGATTATATATCCTTCGAGAATGACTACATAACGAAATATCGCGTAACAACTCTTACAATTTTGCAACGGGAATGTAAAACATGTAACAAATGTATAAATCGAAGTAAACGTCACTTTAAATATACATACCTTTGTATCTAATTCTCCACATCACCACAATTAATTAGCTCTTCAAGTGTAATTTAATCGCAAGGAACTTTTTAACTAGCTTCGATTGACAGTTTCTTTAGCAACATTCTTTTTCAGCGACTTCATTTTCGATATCTTGAAAAAATATCAATTAAACGAGGACTTTTGTATCTCTAAGAGATTTTGTAATAATTTGGAAATAATTTTGTATCGACGGCATAACCAAAAGAGTATCGTCCATAAGATTCAGAGGATCGTGAATAATCATTTTTGCGTCGGCCGATCGAACATGAGATCGTCGCTATGGCATTTTGATTGCGTAACGATCGGCCATGGCTGGACCAAATTGACCAATAAATTTCACGATGATCCATGCTCTTTCACATAAGAACGATAAATAATTGTCGGCTCTTCCTTCTACTTTTTCTTTCTGTTTTTATTTTTTTTCTTTTCATCTGGCCCGATCGCAATTTCTGTTCCTTTTTTGTATATCGTCCGAGACGAGATCCAGCGGCCAAGTTATAACTTTGTTTACGTAATAGTTATAACACTTTTTCCTGCGATCTTCAACCTTTTCTCAAAAGGGATTCACAGGTAGCTTTCTGTTCGGCAATTCGTGACTCGTGGAGCATAACATACTCCGATTCCTTCGATTGCGTCAGTGAACGTTAGTTAGAACAACGATATCGTCTATGGTGAACGAGGCAACACTTATAGAGACGACACACTATGCTTATTTATTAAATGTTTTGTGAATTTATCCATGAGTTAAATTTATAATCAAACGAAGATAATGTACATTAATAAGATTTATTAAGGATATCTAATATTTATTCTAAATGAAGACTAGGAAGGAAAGACAAGATAAAGTAACTTCTTCCATTTTTTACACAGGTGCAGGTTTTAAATATTCACTATGTTTTTTTCATATAATCAATCCCATGTTACGAAAATTGTCTTTTTATTTATTATATATTTAAGCGTATATTTATCCATCTTTTTTATAACTTTAGATATATTATTCGTTATTAAGATATTGTTACAATATAAAAATGTCGTTTGTTAATAATCATACCTTTAGTTACTACAAAACCAACTATATAACTGATATAACAATTTTTTAAGCCTTTTATATTAAAATATTTCCTTTTTTAAGATACAGTAACACTAAAATAAGAAAAATTGACAAGAATGTACTTATCGTGTTTTCTCCTGTAATTATCAAATGAAACACTGCACCAAAAAGTTTTGTACACACTATATACTACATACAAAGGATGAAAAGTCATGAATTTCCAAAGAAAACATTCGGTTATAAAAACGTTCATTTGTATTGAAGAAACGTTATTGTCTCAAGAGTTGAAAGGAAATGTTCTTACTCATTTTCCTCGACAGGATCGTATGATAAAAACGCTTGTCGCTGAATGTCATTTGCATCCTCGTATAAACGCTATCGCAGAGAGCAGTAGAACACCGGCGATTTTTTTCTCGTCCCAATAGAACAAAGCCGATCTTTGTTATGGTAATTAGTAAAAGTACGCGAACATTTCGTCGTGTCATCGTCCTCCAATTTTTTTCGCTGCATTCCTCCTTGATTTTGCGATGGTTGCATGCATTGTTACATGGGTGGGGAGATACGAGCGAACTGTGGCGTACCGTACTTTCTCCGGAGACGTACTTCTTTTCGCGCATCGTGACGCGTGACAGTGGCCTGCCCTGTTTAATTCATCGGCACGAGCCACGAGAGAAATTCGTCACGTAGTAGCCTAAAGTGGTAGTTTGTGCGATCACGAAGACAATGAGGGTGATTACGAATCTACTTTATTCTTTCGTTACTCCTTTGACTTTGGAAAGGCTGCTGGATTGTTCAAATTTTTCCGAGAACGTTGAAACCTATTAGACTGTAAGATTAAGGCATATGCCCCATTTTTGAAGTTATGCTTCATTTATATTAGCTATTTCGTGGAAGGATCAAGAAGGAATTTTTTAAATCTAAATAAGTATCAATAATAATAATAATAATAGAGAAATCTGAATAAGAAGAAAGTTTGTGTGGCAGATGTTGAATATAGAATTAATAGGTGAATATCTTTGAGAATAAAGTTATAAATGATAAAATGCACCTATGACTAAAAGTGGAGCATTCTTTAAATAAAAATATAATTTTATGAAATGTATGCGCGTATGGGATCGAAGGAAGAGATTACAGATATTGCTCGGTCAGAAATGTCCTATTAATCTTTACCGTAAACCTGGCCGTAAATTAAAACTGTCTAAAGCAGTAATTGGCAACCTTCTGTTTTCATAATGTTGGCAATTTATGTATACTCATTTATTTGTCAAATAAGGCACTTAGGTAATGTGCATCGACATCTTCTAATTGTACAGTGACACGGACCGATAATAACAAGACTTGATGTAATTGCTATTAATTTTCTTCAACGTAAGACAATACTTCAACACTTATTAAAATAACCGCTTTGCTAACTTAAACCTCCTACTGTTTAATGTTTTTACTTTCAATAAAAAAAATTGTATAGCTTCTAAATGATTAAGTTGTTACATACCTAAACAATTCAGATATTACGAATCATTACTTCCATTATCTATTTATTTAATGGCAGGATAATTAAAACGCGATAAGGTATCACGCGAAACTAAATCGAAAACCATCCACGAGCATCCGTCATGCATTAATTAAACTCAATTTATACCTGTTCCGCTTATAACTCCACTTAGTCTTCTTTTCTGCTCTCGTGAAAATGATTTCCCTTCTACCCGGTTGCCATTTTCGTTGTTCGCCGCGCGAGTTACGACAAACCTCGATGGATACGCCACGATGTTTCTTTCTTCGTTTAATAAGTACTCGCATTAGCAGTGCACGAAGCAGAATAATTAGAAAGCCATATTCTCGAAGACGCGTTGCTCAGACTTTATTAGTACAGGTAAAGATGCAACCCGCGCTTTCGCTATTATGCAAGATGTCATTTTTGCTCGTATCATAGTTGATCTAGCCGTTTGTCTATTGAACGGAACTCGTCTGTCCGATTCAAATCAACCGAAGATAAATCATCCGGTTATAATGCGATAAATGGGTGTTCGATCATAAAAACTTCAAAGCGAAATTATGTTTCTGATATTTTATGTTGCCTCTTGAATGATATCATAGATATTATTACTCAACGTTTACCATTCATGAATAATTATGAATCTTCTTAAAAATGCAAATATGTATTAAATATCTAAAAGATTTGAAGGGTACCATTGAACTACAATCACTCGCGAAAGAACTTGAGCCCATGTAGTCGTGTTTCAATTCATATGCTATTGGAATTTCAAAAATATTTCAATGACATACATAGTGTATTCATACAAATTTTCTATAAAGTTTCTATAAAGTTTTCTATATATTTGTAAAAGTTTTAATGTAATATTTTCATGAGCCATCGTAGTTTCGAATCTTCTTTCGAGAATCTTTTGTCGGTGTGAACGGTGAACCAAGTAACCAAATGCAGCTGTAGGCAGTTCTAGCTATTACGACACAATTTTGCACCTGAAGCCGCGCGAACTGCTGACCCATAGGAAACTGTTGTCATATTGGTTTCTCATTAGAACCGAAGACGTTCTAGACGTACAGTTTGCAACTTTCCCTAGGTGCAAATAAAACGTTGACGGGGCTACTAAGATGTGGCTAATTGTTTGCACTATTCATCCTTGCACCTGAATATCTTTTAAAGCTTTGCTAGTATTAATCATAGAATTTCTCGCTAGCCCGACATAATTACTTCTACGCTATGGAGGTTGCATAATGTAAATTAATGGAACATTATAAATCAGAAAGTTAGAACGGTACTATTTTAATAATAATAATGAAACATCATTCATTATGTTCTTTAAGTTAAACCTCTTGACACAAGCGGCTCGATATACATTAAATATTTCACCAGATGCTGCCTATATTATCTTCTTTTCTGCAGAAACAATGTTGTATAAGAAATTTCTCAAGTCACGAATATCCCCAGAGGTTAAGGAGGCTTGATTTCGCAACCTCACCGACAAGGATTGATCGTACTAAAAGTACAGAAATTGTACTAAAAAGAAAATATAATTTTCGTTCACAAAGTACTGCAGAGGAAAGTTTGTCTATGCAAAATGTCGCGAATAAAAATTATAACCGATTTTCTAATTACTTAAAAATAATCATGAATGGCAAACGTGTTTCTTTACATAAATTATAGTACTTCTAAGAATTACGAAGGATATTGTTGAAATCCTTGTTGAAGTCAAGGACTAGTTCATTAGCAGTATCCGAGAAGAGTGAAACGAAAGCGTGAGACCTCAAAATTTCTCAAGAAACGGTAACCTTGCGATCTGTATCGGTTGTTCCGCAAATCTAGCCGTGACACCACTTATACATCAGTAGCCTTTCACATACTGACGAAAGAGATTCTCTCCCCATAGCCCGCGCGATTCTCCTATATAAATTATACGCCTAAAGGTCACTGGACGTTTCTTCGAGCCAGAACCATCATTCGTAGCGGCGCTCACGATGTCGTAAACGGATAAGACGGTTTTAAATTTCTGGGCAACGAAGCTTCCATCAGCTTTCTCTGATTTATGACGCTTATTCAATCAACGAAAGATAATTACGTCGGATGGTAGCATTATTATGATCAGATCGAATTAATTCGAAACATTCAATAGTTTATTGCAAAGATACATACATACAAAATATGACAATAAACACTTTTCAACGATGTAAAATCACGCGGTCAAATGGGCATACTCCTCGCGTAGGATATTGACTGTATTAAAAACAGCTAATAAATAACGTACGCTATTTTAAGTATGAAACTAATTAACGAGAGAAGGAAAATAAGAATCGCGACGTGAATTAGAATAGTGAAGTTAAATGCGCACATGTGAAGTTTATCATATGATGGTTGGTTAAACTCAGGGACAGAAAATATTAGGGTTAGAAAGCATCTTCAGCCTGGATAGGACATTGATCAAAAATTCCAAATGACAGGTTTTGAAGATTAAGTACATAATGATCAATGACATGCTGAATGCTGTATCTCGCACGAACGAACCTTTCACGATCACTAGTGTATCACACAAGATGTATCGTAGTCGAGACAGGTTATGTAAGTTCTTGGTTAAGGCGTGAGATAATCCCACGAAGACAATCTTCGATATATCATGGCCAATTGCGTGGCAATCCATGATCTAATACATATATTTCGAATTCATTCAGGTTAATAATTGAGATCATTATTGTACATTTATGTGTGAGATGTTTGATTTATATGAAAGATAATAATGACATGTATTTTCTGATTCAGCGAATCTTGTGGATTGCCACAATAGTGGCAGTGCTCTCCACATACCATGCGCAAGCATCGAGTGAGAAGAGCAAAAGGGCGATAGCAAGCAATGGAGGCTATATCTATGAGCCACCAAATGAAATATTCACGCTACCCCCGAGGTAAGAATTGATTGCAAAATTTTGTGTAAAACATTGTACGATCATTTACATAATTACTCGAACAAATGTACACACAAGTAGCTTTAACATTTTGGCTACAGTAGTCAGTTATACAAATTTTCCACAGACCAACGTCAAGACCACCGACAGCAGTGACTCATGGATATCCAACATCGCATGCATCATCAAGCACACTGCGTCCTGTAACAACGGCACCATATACCTATCCAACACCACAAAAATTCACAACGTCACGCACACCATCTTATCCTTATCCAACTCCATCACAGTAAGAATTGATCGAAAATTCATATTAGAACATGATGCGATTATTCTAGATGTAAATTTGATATAAATTTAAATCATAATGTATATACCACAATTATCTCACAGACCAACAAAAAGTCCACCATCAAAGACTACAGGATATTATTACGAAACACCTAGTAGGCCATATACGCCACCTCAGACAACATCATATGTTCCACCAAGGACTGATCGTCCTGCAACAACACCAGAACTTTCACCTCGGCCGACTTCACCACCGCAGTAAGCATTTGTAGAAACTTGAATTTAGAAAATTGTAAAGAACTTGATATCATTAGACTGATGAAACTATAATTTGTAGGACAACTTTTAATAAAATCATCATTTATGAATACACTTTCTTACAGAAGGCCAACGATAAGAACATCTCCAGGGTATAATTATCCAACACCTGAAAATCCATTTACGCTGCCGCCTCAACGACCGCCTCCACGCCCTCAACCACCCAGAACCCCAGCACCACCTCCACCTTTCCCACCACAAACACCAAGACCTCCATCTCCTCCGCAGCCACCACGACCTCCAACTCCACCACCATATGTACCTCCATCTCCTCCACAACCACCAAGACCTCCAACGCCACCACCATATGTACCACCATCTCCTCCGCAACCACCGCGACCACCGACGCCACCACCGTATGTGCCACCATCTCCACCACAAACACCAAGAACACCACCAACTGGTTACACTTATAAAACACCATCACACCCATTTACATATTCACCTCCTACACCATCACGGCCTTCAACACAACCACCAAGGACACCACCGCCTGGACCACCATCAACTGGTTACACTTATCAAACACCATTTACACATCCACCGCCAAGACCTTCAACACAACCACCAAGAACACCACCACCTAGACCACAGACACCTTATTTGCCTCCAACACCACAACCTCCAAAAACACCAGCACCACCACCACCTTTTCCTCCACAACCACCACAAACGCCAAGACCTCCATTACCTCCGCAGCCTCCTCAACCTCCAAGGCCACCTTCTCCACCACGACCACCCGTGACACCACCACCTAAACCACCAACACCATATTTACCTCCTTCGCCGCCACAACCACCAAAGACCCCACCACCTTTCCCAACGCAACCACCACAAACACCAAGACCACCTTCACCCCCACGGCCGCCTCAAACTCCAAGACCACCTACATCTGCACCGGGCTATCTGCCTCCCGTACCACCTACGCCTCCACCAAGACCACCGCTTCCGCCACAGCCACCAAGGCCTCCAACTCCACCACCATATGTACCGCCATCTCCTCCACAACCACCAAGGCCTCCAACTCCACCACCTAGGCCCCCAACTCCACCACCTAGGCCCCCAACCCCACAACCATATTTACCCCCATCTCCTCCACAGCCACCAAGACCTCCAACTCCACCACCATATGTACCTCCATCTCCTCCACAACCACCAAGACCACCAACTCCACCACCATATGTACCTCCAACTCCGCCACCTAGGCCTCCAACCCCACAACCATATTTACCCCCATCTCCTCCACAGCCGCCAAAACCTCCAACTCCACCACCATATGTACCTCCATCTCCACCACAGCCACCAAGACCTCCGACTCCACCACCATATGTACCTCCATCCCCTCCACAGCCACCAAGACCACCAACCCCACCACCATATGTACCTCCAACTCCGCCACCTAGGCCTCCAACCCCACAACCATATTTACCCCCATCTCCTCCACAGCCGCCAAAACCTCCAACTCCACCACCATATGTACCTCCATCTCCACCACAGCCACCAAGACCTCCGACTCCACCACCATATGTACCTCCATCCCCTCCACAACCGCCAAGACCACCAACTCCACCACCATATGTACCTCCAACTCCACCACCCAAGCCTCCAACCCCACAACCATATTTACCCCCATCTCCTCCACAGCCGCCAAAACCTCCAACTCCACCACCATATGTACCTCCATCTCCTCCACAACCACCAAGACCACCAACTCCACCACCATATGTACCTCCAACTCCGCCACCTAGGCCTCCAACCCCACAACCATATTTACCCCCATCTCCTCCACAGCCGCCAAAACCTCCAACTCCACCACCATATGTACCTCCATCTCCACCACAGCCACCAAGACCTCCGACTCCACCACCATATGTACCTCCATCCCCTCCACAGCCACCAAGACCACCAACCCCACCACCATATGTACCTCCAACTCCGCCACCTAGGCCTCCAACCCCACAACCATATTTACCCCCATCTCCTCCACAGCCGCCAAAACCTCCAACTCCACCACCATATATACCCCCATCTCCACCACAACCACCAAGGCCTCCAACTCCCCCACAACCGCCAAGACCTCCAACTCCTCCACAACCACCAAAGCCTCCAACTCCACCGCCTTACCCTAAACCATCAACGCATGGAGGCTCGTACTTACCTCCAGACGATCAGACTACTCCAAGATATACCACTGTCCACACAACACCAAGTCCATTCCCACCAACACATAGAACTCCATTTACTACCTTGTCCACATCTAGTATACCTTATCATCCAACAGTACCGAGTACGCGACCTCCGCCATACCTCCCACCCTCTTCTCCCACTACGCCACGTGTTACGGTAACTCCACCACCTCCACCAACTCCAATTTACACTCTCGTACCAACATCGACTATCTACACTGCCCCACCAACTGGTAGGCCAGCTCCACCACCAACTTTACCACCAACCACGAAGAGGCCTATTGGTTATTTCTACGATGTACCAGAGAATCCACTGGAATTACCACCCTTCTTTCGATGAAGACGGGCAATATTTTTGCCCTCTTTTTTGTAATTTTTAAATGTATAGTATACAAAGCTATTTATGGATCACCATAGGAAATGATAAGCAATCTGTAATCGAAAAGTGGGTGAAAACGATATGACAGGTTTGCTGTATATATTATATCCAGTAGCTTGTACTATATACGTTTAACTAGAATGGTAATTATTGTAAGTGTAACGAATGCTTCGAACAAAGTCGTAAAGTAGTTTACAATGAAATGATTGGAATAATAATAATTGATTTAAAAAGCTGATGATGCTGTGTTACATTTGTGTAAGAAAAATACAGTGAATATAAGATAAAATGGATGCACATAACTTTGTACATCTGACACACGCATATTACAAAAGAAATAAAAAATTTATATAAAAAATAGCTGTCGTTTCGTGTTTCATTTCACAAAATTAAAATATATAGAAGATAGAAACCAGTCGTGACATATGATAAATACTTCTGTCATATTACTTGATCGTTTCGATGTAACATTTTCGGAAGATCGAAAGTGAGGTACACCTGATTTGCCAGAGGGTCTTGAGAATCACCTTTTCGCCTACGACATCCTCTTCTCTCATGAATATTAACTCATGATTATGAAATGCATTCGAGAATTCAGAATAACGCGACTGGCTTGAACAAACACTATAAATCGAAAATAGTTTGCTGTTGCAATCAATCGAGAGTTATTTTACATCACAACAAGGTAATTACAGTGACTTTCCTTCCGCGTGAACCATGACGGAATGACGATAATAGTTGATGTGCTTAACCAGCCAGCATGACACCGTGACATTGGCATTCTCTTGCAGTATCGTGCAATAATATTTGACTCGAATCTCCTTGCGTAGTAAGTAGTCCATAACCTATCTCCTACTACCATAACAAGCCTCCCCCACGAACAAAGAAATTTTCTACGTTCATGATAGAATTCAAACAGTGAAAACTCCGTTGCGAGAAATGAGTGCTCGTTAGTTGTATATGGAACTTCGAAAGAATACCGTCTCGTGTTCTTGCGACACAGGATTTGCAAAACTATTTGTTGTTAGAAATTTTTAAACAATACTTCGATTGTTTGATTGAAAATCGTGCCCATTTTAATTACCATTTCGATTGTTGTATCGTTGATATTGGAATACTAATATTTTTTTAAATCTTCTTGTTACGTTTTATTTATATTTCTATTATGTCCACTTTATATTGATAAAGATCGTAATGATGTGGTAAAAAAATCCCTGAGTGTGCGAAAGATCGATCGATCCATCTCAAAAATGTCATGCGAATAATCAAAAGATGCTGGAAACAGGAAGAAGAACTGTAATTAATACGTCTCAGCTTGGACTTTATTCCGATCACGGTGATCGATACTATAGAAGTCGATACAGTTCTATTACGAGGAAATTTGTAATTGGAGTTATGGTGGTAGTGGCAGTGGCATTAGTAAGTATCCAACCGTAGTACCAATAAAAATCTTTTCAGTACTTAGTTCTCTCGTCAACCCTCTTAACTATTTCACATGTGAAATTTTATTAACAGACTTAAACAAGAATATATTTATTTTTTATAAATAAATAAATATCAATAAATAATATTTTTAATAAATAAATATACTCCCAATATAGTCCCATTTTTAGTATATTAGATTTCCTTTGCAAAAGCAATAGAAGAAATGTCTTATTTCTAAGATTATTATGTTGAAGATTATTAATAATTGAAGAGAAGAATTTTTTCCACAGTCCAAATAACATTCATTCCTGAAAGAATTAATGTTTCTAAATTTTTACCATCAATCATTTTTCTTTGTTTCCTCTTGTCAAAAAAATGTTGCATCCTCAATTGAACTAGTTATCGTATAAACTCAAACATTATAACACAATCTATTAGCATTACATATACTCGCTATGCAAACAGTAGCACACTGCTCACCTATATATCGTATTATTTGCTTTAAAGAGTATTGGTTTCTTTTACGCGATCCTCTTACAAAAGCTATTCATCTCACAAGGAATCGTTTCGTGTACCTATTGCCACATCGAGTAAGTTCAATGACTCACCCCGCGTGATCGAGAAACATTACATATCGATCATTAACAGTGCATTACGTTCTACCGCGTTCAAACGCTACTGTCTGCATAGCTGTAACACTTACGATGATTTTTTAATGAATACCAAACTATGCGCGAACAATATATCAATTAATAGTACTTAATGCATTCATACCAGAAATTGGATTCATTGCAACGTAAGAAATGTGATTTTCTAATTGTTTTAATAGAAAGTTGATTTTCATGTTTTTACTTAATTCGAAATTTGTTTTATAATTAGATTATGAATGTTTATGCATTCATAAGTGCACTTAAAAATGTAAAAATCTAAAAAATAATTATTAGAATATTTAGTGGGTAAAACGAATTCCTATTTAGTTTCATTTCTTTAGTTATGTTTATACAAGTTTGGAATTGCATAAACATCCGCGATCTCTTTATAACTGATTCAAAATGTGATTAATTGTAAAATTAAAGCAACCTGACAGAAAGTAAGCGTTTAACTTTGCAATAACAAATGTTTCGTTAAAAGTAAAGTTTTTGTCACTCGGCGCCTTAATGAGACGCCATTGTGGTGAACAATAAGCGCAATTACATTTCACGAGTTTTCTCCCATGATTAATGCAACAGGTACAGGTAGCAGAGTTAAAAATCACAATTTCACCGTGAATCTCGCCGCAACAGATTCGCATGCATGGCAAACCAAGCGTCTCAAAGAAGATTTCTGCGTGCTTCACATATAGGGCGTTAACTGTGTTTTGACACGAATTAACGTGCGCCGAGACTGGTTCCCGTTTAGGCTTCATGTATAAACGAAATCTAGTGAAGAAATGTCCTTTCTTGCGAACAGGATACCAGTTCGGTTTGAATTGAGAAGTGAACTTCCCAATACCTTTTGTGTTGGAAAAAATCTAAAATTAATTTCACAAAATAAAATCAAATATTATTTAGTACATTATGAAAATATGCTTTATATGTTTAGAACAAGTTGAGAAAGATGAATTAATTAAAATTTAGTACAAATTTATCTTAACAATTTTATTCTTTCTCCTATTATAGGTCGGCATATTTTTATACGACTTCACATCCGCTTCATCAGTGAACAGCAAACTGAATCAGGAAACAAAGCATATGTACATCTTGCAAAATGCTCTTAAGAAACCTTCGAACTTTACGAAAAAATTGTTTAACTCGACTGTTCCGCCAGAAATGAATAGAACCAGTTCCATTTACATTCAAGATCGTTTAGACAATGATGGGAATCTGTTCCTTTACGATGAAACGACCGATCAGAAAGTAACTGACGCAGAATTTAAGTCTCAGAACCTGAATAACTTCAAGCTAAGGAAAAGAGTGCTGAAATCGGTGGAGAACAAGGTGGACGAGTCGGCAGAAGGGAAACAATTGTTCGACAATCATGCAATTGTTTATCGTGTGAGACAAAGGTAAAATATTGTCTACGTTACTCTTTATTGAAATAAGTGATTGTATTGTGGCCTTTTCTGTAACCTGACAACATAAATATGTAATGAAAATGTTCGATACGAGTTCTCAAGTCATCAAAGACGTCATAAACGAACTAATATTCATAGAGTTTCGCTTCAATCGTCAGGAATGAAGTCGAGGATTTCAATACGGTGTTACATAACGCTTACAAAACCCGTAACTGGGTTTTAAATGTCCGTTAAGTATTTATAATCGTCACATTTTTCCTTCGTTTAAAAGTTAATGAGCACCCTCTGTGACCTACGCACACACACGATTCGTATTCGATGGAAATATACATGAACTGATTATCTCAGTTTCATTATATCAGTGTTCCCTGCCTGTGCCTCAAGCCGGTAATAAATCAACATTACAGCCTACAGTATGTAAATCTTCAAGAAACACTTTCTACTCTTCAGCAACACTTCTTCTTCCCTCGAACATAGCTCTATTATCACTCACTTTGTTCTTACTTAATACGCATTACGTACACCAACGTAGGATCGCAAGTACTAATGAATCAAAATTTCAATCTCATTTATATATTACAAATCTTTTATTTCATTCGGCATAAATCTCTAGAATTGAAATTTGAGAACTAATTGGTAGAAAAAAGTGTCTGTGTGAAAAATGTTTTTAAATACACTTAAACAGGCACAAGTACCCAGAGTTGGAAGAAGATGGAAGTTCAGAGGAGAATCGACCTCTTCCTTTTCATTGGGAATTGAAGACACCACAACCAACTGCCTTTAAACGTCCAAGATACCCTCAACTCACCCAGTACAGATATCCATACGCCTCTAGAAATATTCAGGATATCATCAAATATCTGACAAACGACGCTGACTTATCAAATAGAGGCATCAAGTTCACTGGCGTGTACGTGAATCCAAAGAAATACGATTTGTATCCTGGAGCAGGGGAGATGATGTCCAACAGCGATAGGTCGGAAGAAGATGAAACTCCATCTTATTCGTTAAACGAAGATCCGTTTTATCAGTACAAACCCAAACATCCGGCGGACGTGAATTTATTGGCCACGTCCAATGTCAGGTCTGTAGAAAAAGAATCTACGTATCATTGGTGGTTGGAAACTGGGCAAGCGGAAAGAATGCAGGTTTATTTGTCCTACATAAAGTTGATAGAACCACTCTAGTGGCAGAATTTTTAAAATAGGGCACACATATTGGAAATTATTGATTATTTACACACTTACAGATTGACAGAGGAGCAAGTAGAGTATGTCGTTTGCCTTTGTACCGTTCAGCTATTTTTCCAACTGCATATAGTACATACTGAAAAATCTGTTAGCTGAAGAAATTAATTATAAAATTATTTAACTATCGTAGTTGGACATCGATTTAAATATATTACAATAATTTCTTTAGCACAAACTATTGCATGTAAATAAAAAATATTATAGTATATTAAAAAATATTATACTTCTGAAAATATTGCACTTAGAAAATATTGAAATGCAATAAACTCTCTGGAATAAAAATGTTCTTAAATATGGAAAAGTGAAATCAGTTCGATTTTTCAGATTTTCACCGACAGGTCTTCACAGATACAACTACGATGCTTACGGACGGCCATCTAATTATTATAAACCGACGTCGATTGAAACCATGTACGAAAATCCAGCTTCCTATTCGAGTAATTATGGAAAGAAGCGGAAACCGCAACCGTTCAGTGTTATGTTGGACATTTATCCCATCACCGACATTGCAGAGCAAAATAAAAAGACAAACAGGCCGAAACAAGTGCCTATGGACGATTACGAAATGCGAAGACCGATTCAATATAGCAGAGGGCCGAGGTTTCATTCTCCACTCCCGCAATCATTGACGGGAATGTCTACTCACAATCAGGCAATGACTGACGAAGAAGAAAGACAGCAGATGATATTCCATT
Organism: Bombus impatiens; assembly: GCF_000188095.3. Classification (NCBI taxonomy): domain Eukaryota; kingdom Metazoa; phylum Arthropoda; class Insecta; order Hymenoptera; family Apidae; genus Bombus; species Bombus impatiens. The sequence goes on along the minus strand of NT_176906.1, from coordinate 2,360,168 downwards.
TGAATCTATATCCAAGGAAAAAAAGCAAGATGAGCAGGTGAAATTTTAAAATACATAAAACAAATTGATAACCATGTTGCGTTCTTTCAATGATATTAGATCCGGTTGTGTTTCTTATTCTTAACAAACTTCTTAAGTTTGAGGAAAACATGGAAGAATTGTTATTTGCGTGATTTCCCGTTTTAAATATACACTAAAGTATTTTTTGAAAAATAAAAAGTCCTTTCCCTTGTTCAAATAAGAGTAAGATTTGGACATAGAAACTTGAGAACCGCACCAGGATTAGACACTGCAAATTCATTTTTTTAAAGACAGCTTATTCTAGTCAAAATGGAATATATATTGACGTGCCAGAAATACGATATTTTTCTTAAGAAGTCACATTAAAATACAAAATAAATTATATTCAATTTTGTTCAGAATGAAACATAAATAACATTTCCACATTTCCGGCTCGGCGATTACGTAAAAATTTCTGTGTGCAAATTTTCCACCCACGGTGTCTACGTTCTTGTATCGAAGACGATCTTCCTTACTTTCGATTACATAAGACTCGAGGATCGCTTTCGCGAATCCACCTAGATTTATTCGCAATCGACGAAACGCGATTTCCTTGTAAACCATATCGTCCGATGGATCGTGGAACCGTTACAATGGCGATCGTGGCTTCGTTCTACGTTGGATTTATCTGCAGAATTGTCGGGAAGATCGGTAAATTCATGCGGAGAACTTTCACCGAACGTACGACGTCGATAGGTGAAAAAATCTTGTCGAAACTGTTCGACGACTCGTTAGAGACGACCACGTGAAATGTCATTGACTAAATTCAAGGTATAAACGATCAATTATTCCGAATGAAAATTATTCGTCGTAAATTCTCTTCAACGATCCTTGCAAGATTGCCTCCTGAAATGTATGCATTAATGTATTTTATTAACTGCGAAAAACGAACTGACATCAGTTATTGTCAGACGACAAGGATAAGATTAGATAACTAAAATAAAGAAGCATTGTTTGAAAACATTTTTCGAAAAATTTTAATGAAAATTATTCTATTTCTAACTACTACACTATATATTTTTAAATATAATTATTATAATAGCATTGTAAAAACAATACTTAAGCTTTATCCTTTGATTTTAGGTACGATATTATTCACAGATCGGAATCCATGGCACCAGAAGATCGACAACAATTCGTGGATAAAGTATGGTCACCTTTAGAAACGATAGCCAAACATTTAGCTGTAGAACAATCAAAGTTCATCGATCAGGATAATGAAAGATCTAATCTTGCTGCCACGCGATATCAAGAAACTTTTCTCGATAACAAAGACGAAGTAAAAAGATTACAAAAGACAAACGATTTTTCAAGATTAAGTGAGAACGAAAACCCGGACGAAACCATCACTGTCCCACCTAACCATAAATCAAGCATAGAGGAAGATTACGCTAGTACCGAAAAATACGAGTTCGAGGTTCAGAAAATTGTAGAAACTACCACGGAGAGTGAATCGAATGACTGTAATACGACTGTTATTTCAAAAGAAACCAAAATCAATAAAACTGAAACTATCGATAATTCAAAGGACATTGACACCGTTGAAGGATTTAAACAATTCAACGACAGTGTCTCTTAAAGAGACTGCAAGAAGAAACATACATTTCTGAGAAAGAAAAATAATAAATATTAAAAAGGATATGGTTGGTCAAGGTAGCTGCGTAATTGTAATAGAAAATTGTCTAAAATCACGCAACAAATACATTAGTGTTCTTTTTTTCTAAATATATTACGATTTCTAATTATATCCTCGAATGTAATTATAGATGTTGTCTGAACTAGACAATCATCAATCTCCTTGAGATTTCTTCGTATTTCCCACCAGAACAAATTATCTACCGAGCTCCACCTCGCCTTGACATTTTCGTCGAGGGCGTTCGAGAGTCTCTCAAGATCTTTGCTGTAGCAATCTTAAGATATTCGTTCAACGCGATTGCTTAATAGGCCAAGAGATCGTGGTCTACAAAATTGGTATTAGTCGCTGAGTACATCTTCTCTGGAGGATCTTTAGACGACTATAAGATCTATTATCTATTGAAGTAGAAAATATTGAAATATTTTATCACAATTTAAAATTAGGAATCATACAAATTTTGTCCGAAAATTTCCAGTTATTTTCTTAAAAATTTCGAAGGAGGCAATGAAAGAATTACTTATTTTGATATTACGATTATACAATATATGATTTACAATTACTTAAATACAAATCATAAATCGTTACTTCTCAATTTTTACTTACTTTCTTTTTAGTTTAGGTTCGAAGTTTTAGTTTCGAAGAAGATGACGAAGTAATGATTTATTTTAGGCGTCGAATTTAAATTAAATAGATTCGAAAGTTGATTCAGGATTTTACAAATGTTAATGTATCCAAATTAGTATATATAAAAAAGACAGCGATATTTTTCTTTTTTTTTATAAACATAACTCAAATGTACAGTTTTTATTTCATCCTTAAATACTGCATATATTACAATAGCGGACGCGCATTTTCTATGACAATGTCGCGAACGTTTTATGAATCAGATCCGTGTACAGTCTAAGAAATATACAATTCACGCAAATTAGTTTCACTTAATACTAAATAATGTCGTACTTTACACGTGTCCCTGTATTTTGGCACGAATTTCTCGATCTTACATTATAGCACCATTCGTCAACTTCGTTGCACGATTCTCGTAATTTTCTCGATGACACCGCAAATGACTATAATACAATTTATTCGTATGCTTCGGGCGTTTCCAGCAAGAAAAGCGCATTGTCAGTTCTTGAAATGTGATCCACGATTTTTCTCGTTCTCATTGAATGAATCAATTCACTGATTTTAATAACGTTGTGCGTTTGAACAATTCCCTGCTAAGCCACATACCTTGAATAAGTTTCGTTGCTTTAAAATAACATTCAAAACTAACGAATAGCTACGAGCAAGTATTATAGTTGTACTCTATCTTTGATTGACGTTCGTAACTATGGTTGTCAGATATATTCATCTTAGAGATTTTTTGATTGAGGAAATATCTAATTTTTCGTGAATGCTTATGTTCAACGTTTCTATTGTTAATATAGCATTCAAATTATTGTTTCCATCTCGTATGATAATCACTTCTCTGGTATTTCTTCCTCCAATAATACTTTTAGCAAATAAAATCTCAATATGGCATGCTCGTTAAGTAATATCGAAGTGATACAAATACTTATCCATCGAAATCTCGGTTCTGAGCTAAAAAGATCTTTCTCAAGGCGTTTTCTGTACAGAAGAATGAAAATCTTTATGCTGTTCAGTCATCGTCTACTCGTTTACGTCCTAGAACCGAGAGTACTCGGATGATAGAGAGTTGTATCCGCTCCCCATTCGTAAGGACCTTCGTGTGGTCCTAGAGAAACCATGGTACCAGGTCCCAGCGTTGTATGTGACGTGGCACTGACCATCCCTGGACCGGAAGAGACGTAACTTAATGGCGGCCGAGGCTGATCACGCAAACGGGCGTGTTTTACTTGTCGTTTGTACCTGGAAGGAACAATTAAACTAATTGTAATTTTCTTCACAAAACTCGACTACTTGTTGTTAAGAGAAGATTGTGGTTACGGATAATATATGTGTAATAAGATAACGAACTTCTAAGTTGGAATTTTAAATTAAATTCCTAAATTCTTAATTTTATTTACATTCTGAAAATCTGTAGAAGATATGGGGTGATTCCAAACTTTTGATCGATAGTGTATATAACAATAGCATTAAAAAATTTGGATCATTCGAAAATATAGCTAATTCCTCTTACAAGTCGTAAAAATCCAAGAAAATCATGGATACTCACTTGGCGTGCATGCAGCAAAGCGCACAACTAGAAATTACCGTAGCAATGCCAACAAGAACCGCGATGGCAAGCACCCACATCTGCGTCATCGAGGCGTCAGCTCTAGCTACCATGGCAGCGCAATGTTGCACCTTCTCCACATGATACGTCCTATAAACTTTCTTCAATTCCTCGTTTTTTGGATCAGTTAGAAGAGCTTTCATTTCGTCCAAATCATATGCTTCCTTTCCAACCATTTGAAAACAGGAACTGGTCGAAGAGAAATCCAAAGAGTTGTCTTCCTTCGAATAAAACTGCGTATCGTAAACATTAACAGTTATCGGTAAAGACAGAGCTTGTTGCACAGATTTCTCAAAATCCTCCAGAGTCTTCCTGACCTCTACAGGTGGCTTCGAAAACACAAACTTCAACATGTCTCTGTCACGCAGCAGAAATATCCTTAATGTGATATTCGTCTCTCTGCCTGGTGTAACCGAGTTATTGGCCGAGACAATGATTTCTATGTAACCATCTGCGTAACTGGTCATGGAACCAGTCGTTCTGAGTTCTCCAGTTTGAGGATTCAAAGACAAATGCGAGGGAATCTCTCGTTTAGACATAGAAGGATCAACGAGGGAAGTAAAAGAAGCTTTGCCCGTGCTGTAATTAATTGGAAGAGCGTCAGAGTCAGCATCGAAAGCTTCCAGAGTGATGAGACTCGTGTCTATTGGAACATTTAGACGGACACCCAATGTAACATTCTCCTTTTTAAACTTTGGCTTATTATCGTCGATATCCAAAATATTGACAAGAATTTGTCTTTCAGAAGGATCTTGTCGATTGTAAGGTTTTGGAACGATGTCACTCTTCTTTGTGGAAAAGGGGAAACATTTAATCGTTAGCAAATGACGATCAGCTGTCTCTCTATCGAGTCGACCGTTTGATTTGATCACTGCCGAATTGTTTTCGAGTCTTTCTACAATAAACAGCCTAGCTTCGTTTCCATAGATAATTGAATAGTCGATCATTCCATTTTCTCCGATGTCTTCGTCAATCGCCTCGATCACGCCAACTTTTGTTCCAATTGGTTCTTCTTCGAATATTGTCAGTTCTATAGGTAAACTGTCTAAGTTTCTTTTAAAATGAGGCTTATGATCGTCGATATCATTCACTAGAACTTGAAGAACTCTGGTTGCCTGCTGAGGAGGACTTCCCAAGTCTTGAGCAACTAATATCAAGGTATAACTATCCTTTGTTTCTCGATCTAGTAATTTTCTGGTAGTAATTAGACCAGTTTCGCTGTTTATTTTGAAGGCACTCGCGTCTTTGCCGAAGTTTCCATCTTCTAGAAATTTGAAAGTGATCTTTCCGTTTGGTAAATTCGGATCATCGGGATCTGAAGCTACGACTTGGAACACTGGACTGCCAATGGTTGAGTTTTCAGCTATGTGAGCTATTTCTTCGAGGGTGGGTCGGATGAAAAGAGGTACGCCATCATTGCTGACTACATCACCGATGTAAAGTGTCAGAATTACGTCGGAATAGAGTTCTGGCACGCCGCCATCTTGAGCTCTGATTCTCATTATGTATGGCTCTGTCCTTCCTTTGCCTGTCAATTCTCGAGCTGAATAAATTTCGCCGGTTGTGTGGTTTATTTTGAACAGTCCTAGAATTTTCATAATCCACAAATCAATCTTAGAATTCCTTGGCGATTGATTGTATTTTAAAATTTAAAACATTTGACTCTTTTATAGTGACGATAAAGAAATAATTATTGGACATTCTGAATTTTTCATTACAATCAAAGAGTTAAAGAAAAAACATTAATACTTTAAAAACGGAAAAAATGTTATACTTTTGCTTACCACTTGCTTCGCCCTCATCAATGATTTCATAATTGATTATTCCGCCATTGCCTTCGTCTGGATCTGTGGCAGTAATATTCACTACACTGACACCTGATGAAGCGTTCTCAGGTATTACAGCTGTATAAGATTCTTGCTCAAAACTTGGAGCGTTATCATTGACATCTAAAACATCTACGGTCACCAAAGCTCTAGTGCTTCTCTGTTCTGCTCCACCTTGAGGCATGTCTGATGCAACGACGTAAAAACGGAGAACCGACTGTTTTTCTCTGTCAAGTGTTGTATTGGTAGCAATCTATACAAATAAGGTTAGAAATATTCAAATTAATGTAACATAGATATAATGAATGTAACTTAAATTCTAGTAAAATGTATAAAGATAAATTTATTTACCTGAATGTTACCAGTTATTGGTTCCACCTCGAACATATTAGCATTTTCCCCAACCAAAGAGTATCTCACTTCACCGTATCCTCTCTTAACTTCCTGTTCCGTGCTGGAACTATCCATGTCCGTAGCTCTGACGTTCAATACAATCTTTGGAGGTTTTACCGATTCTAATACAGAAATTTTGTAATCCTTTTGAGTAAAGATAGGACTGTTGTCATTCATGTCTTGCACTTCGACTATCAAGTTGGCTTCCGACATTTTTCTTGTTATCTCGTAATCTCTTGCTAACGCTCGTACTTTAAATCGAATGAACTGAAAATCACAAACCGTTTAAATCCCAAAACATAATTATGTATAGACACAGGAACTTAGTTTTAAAATTATAATTTGAATAATTTAATTACAAATAGAACAAGAATAAATACTAAATATCGGCTTAGAAATTAGAATTTATAGGATTAAAGTGAATATAAAAAATTAGCTTTAAAACTAAAATTTACCTTTTGATTCAGAGCTTCATAATCCAGCCGCTTGCTCAAAACAACGTTTCCGCTTTGAACACCCACATTCACATACCCTTCATCATCATCTTCCCTCACCAATTCAAACCTTTGAACAGCATAACCAGTAGTTGGTTCTTTAGCTGATAGCATTAGCAAAGTAGTTCCAAGAGGTTGTTCCTCTGGCACGGAAATTTTGATTGTGGGGTTATTAGGCGACCATCCTGGATTCGTAAACGTTGGATTGTCGTCGCTGTAAGCTTGGATATAAATCGTCACCTCGACATTCGTAATCTGTTTCTCTTTATCAACGACGGCGTTCAAATCTTGCACCTGAACCGTCAAAATGACTACTGCAGCCACTTGATAATCTAACACACGATTTACTGTAATTAAACCAGTCATGGAATTTATACGAAACGCTGTTTTGTAATCATAGGAAGTTGTGCTCTTCAGAGCCACGCCAGTTTTGTCGACAGCCCTGATGGGTTCTACTAAAGAATATTCCAAATAAGCGTCTGAGTCTGGGTCTGTTGCTACTACTTTCAATACTGGTTCACCTGTTTAACGATTATTAATTATCAGCACTGAATTCTTTCTGTTGTAATTTATATTGCATGATCCTGCCGCTAGTTAACATAAGGACTGTGTCGATAATCATACCGGGAACCACATACTTTTCTTATATTTTTATATACAGTGATGTACAAGATAGTTCCGATCAGAAAGATTTTTCATTTTATATTTTAAAAGTGATACGTGAAAAATTTGTTGCTGATATTGAATATGACGACGTGACACGTAAAAGATCTCAGTAAAACAAATGGACGCTACCAAATAGTTTTATAGTTATATAATATTAGCGGAAACTTTTTCAAATATCATTTTTGAAAGAGTATAAAATGGACATTTTATCCAACTTGAAAGTTTCATGCACCACTATGTACAAAGCGAGAACGAGAGTATGCGATTCACTACTGTTAATGCTGCCTATGAATTAACTAACAAAAGAATCATGCTGTATGTTTTTTATTAATTTGGAACCTACCAATAGATGCTCTTTCCGATACGTAAACGAGATACGTCGACTCGTTGAACATCGGTGGTTTGTTGTTCACGTCTACCATATTCACTGTGACAGTTGTCGTAGCGGTTTCCCTAAGTGGTGTGCCAGAGTCTATGGCGTAAACTATTACTTCGTACTTTTCTCCTCCGGTTTCCAAATCCAAACGAGCATCCGGTGAGACCGTGATAACACCGGAACTAAACAATTCATAACAGATTTTAATATTTAATATTTACAATATATTATTCTGGATCTCTGGAAACATTTATTGGAAAAAGCATTTACGAAAATTGTTACGCATTTGTCTTGAATAAATTATAGAGATGTAAATTATAGTGTAAATTACCTAGAGTCTATGACAAAATTATCTTTAGCACCGGAAGCAATGTGATACTGCAACAAGTTGTCTCTTCCGTCAGGATCGTTTGCTACGACTCTAATGACTTCCGTTCCTGGCGAAGCGTTCTCCAACAATCTTGCTCGGTATGTGCTAGGTCCTGGTACATTAGATTTGTAATTTCCTCGGAAGATGGGTTTTTGGTTTCCAGGTACTCCGACCCTGACTGATAATTTTGCTTCGGAATATAATGGCGGCGTTCCAGCATCCGTAGCACGAATTATTAATTCGTAAATTCCTCTTTCTGTGTCGTCTGAACGCACTGCTTTCGCCATTGTCACTTCTCCGGTCTCTGAATTTATCTGTAAAAATATTGTTATTAATTCTGTACACGAAATAACTTTTAATAATAACCTACAATAACAATATGCAAATAGGACTTTATAGGATTGCTATTTTTTATTCATTATACTCAGTGGTGGATTTAACACTTTGGCTGCCTGAAGCTAATAATCATTTTGAGCTAAAACGAATTGAAAAATGTTTACGATGTTTCTTAAATCAATAGGAAATTAATATTTACGTTTAGAGATCTTTTGACTAGTCTGTCAAAATATGATATTCACTTAGACGGTGCACATTAACTTCATGTGTAGCAATTAAAATACGCACGATGGCCAGTCCAAAATTGCTTTTAAAACTCCTCGAAATTGTAAGCGAGGAAGATTCTCTTTTTTTCGCGTATTTTAGAAAACGCAAGGATCCTCCAAAATGTTTTAGAATGGACTTATCGAATGCTCATTTTGGCCAAGTTAAAATTTTTATCCCACCCCTTGGATACTAACAAATGTATTTTATATGATTCTTATAATCGTTTATTAATCTTTTTTGCAACCACTTTTGGGGCTTCCATAGTGTTCCGGGACCCGAATCTTATTGTGTCATTGGCGTCAAGGTAGATCTGCCTCTGATTATACCTATGCTTATTTCATTTATTTTTACTCTTTCATATTTATCTGACTGCAACACGTACCTTGAAAACACCGTTCGTCATACTGTTGTGCGAACTGATGGAGTACGTTACTTTCCCATTTCCCTGTGCTGGGCCATCGACGTCAGTGGCTCTAACAAACATCTGTGGATCGAAACTTGTTGCTCCTTCGCGGACAGTTCTGGTATATTCGTTTTGTTCAAATACTGGCTTATTGTCATTAACATCATCCAATTCTATCAAAATATTCACAGCAGATACTCTTCCACCTCCATCTTTAGCTTCCATCGTCAATGAATACGATTTCTGAGCTTCGTAGTCCAATGGTTTTGCTACCGATACTCCACCTGTTTTTAGATTAGTTTCGAATTTGTCAGCTCCGAAACCACGTAGAGTGTAAGTCAATTCACCAAAAGAACCACTGTCGTAGTCTCTTGCGAACACATCGCCGAATCGTGTGCCTATTTCCGCGTCTTCTGGCACAGATAGTTTGTACACCGATTGAGAAAATTCTGGACTGTGATCGTTGGCGTCCATTAACTCTACGTGAACTCTACTTGCGGCCACCTAAAATTTATTTATTAATATATTACTTTTCATACATCAATCGTTATACAAATATTTATTTGTATATGGTCAAAGATAACATGGACGTTCTATAGAAACAAATCTAGGAATTGTTAAGAATGTATCTATTACTGTGTTAAAAATATTTATATGTAGACTAGGAGTATTTATACAAAATATAGAATTTATACCTAGGCTTTTAAGCCTAGAAATTTATTTTATCTACTAAACATCATTCCAAGTATATTATATTGTATTTGTATGTTATATTCTTATAGATTCTTGCATATTGTGGTGTATTTTTTATAGTATATCTCCAAATTTTTCGTAAATGCATCAAAGTCCATGGTCTATTTACAAGTTATTGACGACAAATTCGTACCACTTCATTTGCAACCAGTGCAACAACTTCGAACTCGAGTTGCCTTTTAGCGAGGTCATCCACATCATAATCCAAGACATTGACATCTTTTGCTTTAACCACAACTGGCACACGACCTTGAGCTTCTCCGGGACTAACAATGAAAGCCTTGCTAATTCCAGGATAATCCGGCGCATCTCTAAGAGCCAATCTGTACTTCGCATTCTCTCCAACATCTCCGTCACTCACTATCATATTTAATCCCGGTAAAGGTGTACCTTTACCTATGTCTTCTGAAATTTTTATATTAAAGTACTTCTCGTTAAACACAGGCATCAAATCGTCAACATCTGTAACGACTATCGTGACAATCGAGGTTGCAGTGTCTGCTGGGATCTCGTTATTGATTAATTCCGTAGCTTTCACTTGGAACGTATAAATCCCACCATTTTGTAGGATTCTAGGATCCTCTCGATCGAGGGAAATGTTGGTGGTAACCAGTTTTCCTACTGTCACGTCACCCTCTCTCGATACGTCGAGATCAAAGTGGCCTGATTCCTCGTCTTCGAGAGTTAATAGGAGAACTCTAGGTTCACCCGTGTCACCATCTCGCGCTCTGATTGTTAGGATCGTGTGACTAGCTGGCGTGTTCTCTGGAAGTGCCGCGCTGTACGGCGCGTTCAGGAATACGGGCGGCTGATCCTGAAAGCAATTTATGCAATTTGTTTATCATTTACAATCCGTAGTAAATGTAAATCCCTGATTCAAAGATTTGCTAGTGGATGATACTGGAGCAAGAGATGTATTCTGCTTATTTGACTTCAGCTTTTGATCAAAGCTGACACAGTACGTACTGCCAAAACTATGCCTATTGCTTTGAAACCTGTTGCAATGTTTGTCACCTCTTTCAAGTAAAAAGTTTTAATTTCAAGCGCCAACCGATTATTTTTGGTAAAGAATTTTATATTCTAGGTCTCGTATTTAATTAATAATACTCTCATAGTAATACTCATATTTGTAAAATATTTAAACCGAAAATACAGTTATTCAGCATTATAGCAATTGTGAAATAAAAATGTTACAAAAGTTGTACCAGTATATCCAAATTCGTTCATCACCATGTTGAACTATCTGATTTGTAGATGTGACTATTTCAACCAACTGTTTTAACAAAAATACGTGTGCTTCGTTCTTAAAATTTACTGCTAGCCAAGTCTTCAACCACGAACAGTGTTTTAACAGTATTTTAACAAAATATCTATATCTATAATCTACTGATTTAGAGATAAATAAATATCTATAATCTACTGTCAAATATCACTAGTATCATCTCACTTGGTTTTTTATTTGTCTAGACTAATTCTCACGATTCTCAGGAATTAATTAAAAGAATTTGAGACCGTTATCTAACGGAGGATTTCGAGAATGATTAAAGTTTGTGTTAGAACGAACGAACGAATGAACGAACGAACGAACGAAAACGTTTACCGTTCTGGTGAAAGTTATTTCGCGAACAACGCGTACACATAATCAGACGTTCCGCGAACAGAGTCACTAGGTAACGGACTGCGCTTTCCTGCTTAGATTATCGTAAACGATCTTACTAACCAATACGGAATGATCACACTGGATGTACAGTTATATCCGCGGTTAGGTCGAGACCCACTTACCTGAACATCGAGAACGTCCACGGCTACTGTTGCCCTGGCCTGTAACCTTTTCGATACATCGCTGGCACCGTCTACAGCCAAAAGGTTGATCAAATACGAGTTTCTCCTCTCGTAGTCCAGAGACTTCGACAGGGTGATCTGTACGTCGTATTTTCCCTCCGTCAACTGAAAATGTAGTTTTTGATTTATAGGCTTGGTCGACTTTTCGTTGAACGATCGTAGAATAGGAATTCGAGCGTAGGATGTAAATAATTGGCAATTTTTCTTAACTTAATGATATTTTCGTTGAAGAAATGGTAGAAGGGAAATTTAAGTATTGAAAGTAAGTACTTAAGAATTTAAGGATAGTATAGTGTACAGAAGAAACGAATAGTTGAGATTTTTGACGTGTAGGATATAGGGAAATAAAAATATATATAATAGGATCTAGAGAAGATATAGTTAAGATCTTAGAAAGATCGTAGAATGTAAAGAAGTAATTAACTGAAAATTTGGAAATCATATAATATACAGAGGCAAATAGCTGAGAATGTAAGCAAAGCTGAGTGTAGAACATAAGTAAAAATTCTGGATAGTAATTACGTTTAGTGAATCGCCACGAATTGTTTGTTACAATGAAATGTCAAGGTTTCTACCTTTTCTGTAGAAACGTTGAAGACCTCGCAGACATCATCGTCTCGCGACGTAGAGACACACTGCACGTGAATATCCGCGTTTACACCACCATCGCGATCTGTGATCGTGATCGTACCAGGTGGAACTAGAAGACCACCCACATGTGCGCTTTCTGGCACCCTGGCTGCATAAGGTCTGCCGTGGTATACCGGTGGATTATCATTCTCATCTAACACAGCTATCTCGCGTCGGAGGGATACTGTATTGGGTTCTGATCCTGCGATCCCTTCGTCTAATAGAATATTGATTTTTTAATATTACTCATAGATATCTCTCATTGTCTGGTAAATAAGAAGTGTACGTTTGAAGTGAACACAAGGAAATAAGGAATATTGTTTGATGAATTGAGTTGCTTAAAGAAGAAGTGATACAAGTGAAAAAAGCTATGATCGTATTTTCATTGAAGAAAGTTATGAATGAAATTATCTCTATATATACTCATGGAGGCCCAAAAGTTTTCAAGATAATTCTTTATATCAATTATTATGTGTATCTCGTTGTTCAAAGACATTTGTATAATTTCTTTACCGAGCCCCTCAAATAAAGACTAAAATCAAAAGTTTAAAGGTATAGTCGCGTAATAAATATAGAAAACAAACTTCACCGAAATTTAATTGCACAATCGAGTCATCACTATTCCGCTAGCGTATCGGTCATCTAATGCTCTATATATACCGTCATCTATCCATTGATATTCTACAGTAACAGTGTAACGGAATATCTATAAAAACAGTGTAGTTACCCGTTATACTGATGATCACTTCAATCAAATCCTGGGTCTCCCTGTCTAGCGCCTTTCTTAAAACAACGACACCGCTGTCCCGATTTACAGTGAAGTATTCACCACTGATCGAATAATGTAACTTGGATCCTTCCGGATCTTCTCCTTGAAGAGTGTATACAGGTGCACCTGGAGGTGTGCCTTCTGACACGGCCAGTCTGGCCATGTCTCCACCTTGCACGAAATGCGGCGCTCTGTTGATCACCTGACCCCATGACGAAGACCACGTGGAGAGTGTGAAGAGCAAAATTGTCCACATCGTCACCTGCGGGTTAACGAAATAAATATATTAAATATTCTTTTACTTTTAATTTTTGAAGATTAATTTCGATACAGACACTTGATGCGAGATTTTTAGGACTTTTATGTTAAAAATATATTTTTAGTATATTTGCGATTCAACCGATTTATATTACTAACGATGCAACACTCGAGAGCGTAGCTCATGTTCCTATTTAAATAGTATATATTTCTAATAGATTTTTAATTTAAATCTGTCAGATCACATAGTTTTAGCATGCAAAATGTTAACAATTTTCATCCCTCCATTTTCACCAAGCCTAAGATCCAATTGCAGCTCGTTGGGAACTTGTTCTTTTTATAATTAGAGGTTCTTTAATTATCGTGAGATGTTTGACATCGCAAGACCATTGTCTTTCATTCTTCGCTGTATAATTTGAGAATGTAAATTAACAATCATAATGCTATTTACTGATATGCACAAGGACCATCATTAGCATCAGTGGTTGACGTTGCATTCGTTGAATAACGGTTATTTAGTGGACGATTAGAAAGTGGATTCACAGATGAAAATGTTAGGTGTAAGAAGAACAATTCCGCGGCTTATGCTTGGAACTTTCATTAAACAAATTGAAACACGAAGTTTTATACATAAAAGCGTGTTCTCTCTTGCGTGAAAGGTGAACACTTCCTACACTGCGATTCGTCACGATTCCGTTCACTTCCGGTCATCGAAACAAGCGTATCTTAATAATTGTACCGCTTTAAAAAATGCAAAAATAACATCTCCGCGTTCATGGTAATGTTTTCTCCTATAAAACTGACTACAAAAATTTAAGAAACAGACAGAAAAAGGACAATAAATTTTATGATCTATCAACAATTACGACAAACGATAAATTATGTGACCAATAATCGCTGTGAAACTTCGGTTTCAAATTATCCGTTCACACACAAATTTTATACAAATGTATTCAAACTAATTTAAAGTATATAAAAAAATGTGCTCTTGTTATAAAAGCTAATAGGTGAAACAAAGTCTTGTTACATTTCATTTCTCTAACTGCATTCACAAGTATCTAAATTTCTATAAACGTCCACACTCTAGTGATATTTATATATTTCCATGTATAGTGATACTTTATATCTCCACATACGTACAAGACCACTCACTTTCTATCCAAACAACGATTAATTACACAGCAAATAGACATCAGTCAGATAATAGTTCGATCAACGTCTTCAACTAGAAAGGAAACTATCGAGAAGAAGCTAACCATAGGCGAGCTCGAGAGCCATCTGAAATAAGCGTACGTGCATTTGTTTCTTGGACGTTGTTGGGATCAATGTTCGCGGTCTCTGTTGGAAAAATGCGACGCATAGACGAGTGGGCAGGAGAGAGGAAATGGTTAAATACTGCGGAGGATGCAACGATCTATCGGAGCCACCGGTTACCACCCATATAAAACGCGGCAGCGACCAAGCCGCGTTCTTTCTGTGGCATTCCGAAAAAATGCTTTCAGGCGAACCACCAGCCGGCAGTGTAGCCACCGAGTACGGTGTCTGAATGACTTCTAGCGGGTGAGCACGGTCAGTGAAAAGCCGTTAGAAATCAGATTCCATTTCAGAAGTTCGCGGTATTCTTGTGCTGCGATCCGTAAATTAAATTGTCCTATTAGTCATCGAACATTTATCTACGCCTTGAGTATTGCTCTTCTGTTTTAATTAATTTAAGCTTGTAAAGTGTACGAATGAATTTGGTGTTGGTGGATAATCGTGTTGCTTTTATGGGTAGGGTTTAGCAAAAAAAGGTAATTGTTGCTCTTATCTTTAACGAGATACTAGAAAAAAGTAGAAAATTACTTTCAGATAATTGATAAACCTCAAATCTTAAGGATTAAGAAATACTTTGTAATTAAAACTTGTATGAGTGAAATATGTATATTATAGAAAAATATGTATGAGACAAAATAAGGTTAATAAATACTGTAAGATAAGATTCCTAAAAAGATCTGCATACACGCGCATAGTTCCGGAATATACTGATAAAAGGGGTAAAAGATTTGAATCAAAGTTGGAATTCGCCGAACAAGAAAGTTTAGAATGCAAGTACTGACCGCGATCTTCGTTAATCAGAGTGTGTAGTAATCGATTAAGTATTTTTTCGTGAAAGCAGCATTTCAAACGACTTTTTCTGGTAGTGTAAACGGAAAATAATATCTCAACGTGATTTCAAGATCAGCATACGAAATTTCATGGGCCAATGAGTAGCGCGTATTAATGTTACGCAGGATTGTTAAGAACTCTGCGGTAACTTTCTAGTAGAGTCTCCAGACAGATTCCGAACAAATATCTTGCACAACAGCATCGGCTTGGATAAATGCAGATTGCGTTCTATGCTATTCCGCCTCTGTCATAACTCTCACTCAAGACAGCAATTTGTGCGGAATCAAAACCACTCGACCAATAATATTTTTCTGTAGCGTTTAAATGGAACTGTAACGATATTCATTTAGACTCTGGTATTTAAAGGCCAAGTATGTGGAGCAAAATGATGGATTACGGAGTTAATAGGAAATCTTTCAGATGAATTGCGGAATTTAAAACACAATGGGTTATGTTAGAATAAATAATACACAGCATGATTTCTACCCATAAAATTAAGGTAGGTACTAGAATGAAAGCACATATGATTATTGCAATTTATTCTTTTTATGAATGACAGTTTGCTTGTTCTTTTTATTAAGATAGGTTTGAAATGTACCTATCATAAAAATATTGTATAAAAGTTACGCAAACTACTCTTGTAAATTATTTGCATTATATAAGAATTTCTCTAAACTGTGAATTTGAA
Organism: Bombus impatiens; assembly: GCF_000188095.3. Taxonomy (NCBI): domain Eukaryota; kingdom Metazoa; phylum Arthropoda; class Insecta; order Hymenoptera; family Apidae; genus Bombus; species Bombus impatiens. Next base: position 2,344,020 of record NT_176906.1, on the reverse strand, counting down.
ATTTTCTCTAAATGCGTACATATATTTTACTGTATGATAGAATAGACAAATGTAATAAACAAATAATAAAATATTTTATAATGTATGATTAAAAAGCTCCGTTTATATGAATTTGTTAGGGGAAATATAGTTTGTATAGCTAACTGGAGTTCATTTTCATCACCACCTGTGGCTTTTTGTCTAATTTTTTGCTTAATTTTGAGAATTTTGAAACTGTTCATTTTGAAGGCTTCAATGAGAACCAGCTATTGCTAAAAGTAATACGTGGGAAGCAATCATTCTGCGAAGAGAAACAAGCGACGACTACGGGACAGTATACTAGCGATTTTCCGGTGACTTCGTACCACTAGTTGACTTCCGTGTTCTGAAGGTTGTTATCAAGTATTGTCTTCGGCAAACCTAATTATTAATCATGTGAAACTACTAGAAATTTTGTATGATACAGGAAAGGCAGGAGACCTGCTACCTTGTTGAAACAATTCTCACAATTACTTCACACCGGAACCTTAATCATAGGATTAAATTTGAGTATCTTTAAATACCACCAAAAGAACACGTTGCTATGATCTTGACTCATAGTTAAACTCAAGAAATTTTACACAAAATGGATAATATTTACAGTCCTTATGAAGTCATTTATATTCAAATATTCGTGCATCACTATATTACCCAACAATGGAGAAAGGCTGCAACTACTAAAGAAGCAATTTGTAGTACATTGACATAAAGTTTTCACAGCTTATTACGTTTATTATATGTTGTGATAGTATTAGTGATTTGCTTAGCAAATTAGGCATATTAGGCATATTAGGCGTACAAACTAATTTGGACTTTTGATTCTTAGATTTACCTATTTCTAACTTAAATTCAAATATTTTTTCTATCTTACAGGAGTTTTATGAAATAAAATCTACAATTAATATTAATAATATTAATATTAGTTTCACGCTTACTATAGTTAATGAAATAATAAGAACGGTTTTCATGATTAAAATATTACATAATGAATAGAATTTCCATTTTCTTTCTAAAGGCACCGAATTCATTTACATTTATAATACACATCTAATATTTTATTTTCTTTTTTCATAGTTGAGCAGTATAGAAGAGGAATTGACAACGAAACATACAAGAAAATTTACATTTCCACATAAACCGCTTAAATAGATTCAGCAATAACAAACGGACTCGAAGTATTCCAACGTTAGTACGATTTCTATTATAATGTGCGCAACGCGGGAAAGCATGGAACGTTAAAACTCATGACCAAGAGTATACTTCTACTGTTTAAAAACTCGTCCGAGATTCTGAACAGTGTAATTGCAATTATCAGCGACGGAACATAAAACGATACGACTAGATTATGCGATGGATTCAATTTTAGCCAGGAAGAAATTCACAGATCGCGCTTTCGCCATTCGCCATGAACGAACCATAAAACACACCATGAAATCTCGCAGAAATAATAGTAAACGGAATATTACACCGTAAGCGCAACGATCGCTGACCACAATGTATTTACTAAGCGCGATTCTCAAATATAAGATATACATATAAATATTCTGTAATGAGAAAAAAATCTTTTAAGATTATGGAAAAGGATGAAAATAAAGGAGATAATGAGAACACAAAATTATTCAAATAGAAACAACGCCATGCTCTATTTAATAATGCATGATCCCATTATTCATGATATTAAACGAATTCGAATTCATGACGCTGTCTTGTATTCCTTATGAATTATACTTGATGGTAACTACCGCAATGCATGCAATTTGCTGTTCAAAGTTTAAGTGCTGGTGCTTCGTTATATGGGTCATCGTGATTTAAAACATGATTAAAATAACAAGATAAAAGCATTCTATGCGCCTCAATTTTGAAATAAAAGTGGTCGTTACCTTCAATCAATTTGAAACGATGAAATTGATCTGCTCGTTAGGTAGGGGAAGAAAAATATATTCTTGGCCTTTAACTAACAATATCTATACACACGTATATTCTATCTTATCGAGATTTTATATCCAGTTAGTTGATGATACATTCGTTTAATGTATCACGATCTTATTTTATTACTGTGATAATTTGTTCATTTAGACGTTACTTTTAAAGAGAATTGATTGTAGCCATCAATGAAGATAATACTGTAAAATAATCAAGAGTTCAAAGCGATACTATAAAATTGAATAATCAACTACTCGAGAAAGTTATAACTGTTTCTTCGCTCCTTTATTGCAACACATGTATCAATTAAAAGAACATGAACTTCATTTCAAACAGAAATGAAAAACAAAGTCAGGAACAAAATGAATAATTACTTTATTAATATTTTATGATTTTCCATCAACTATAAACATATCGATTTCAAAACATAATCGTTAAAACGCTGAAATTGAGCTCAATTTCATGGACTGTTGTTCGATCAACAAGGAAACCGGTTTCATCATCGGCTAAACGTATTTCGCCATTTATTACGCGTTGCGACGCTCCGTGCAAGAATTAATTCCTGTGCTATCTGATAGAAAGCTTTTCTCTTTGCGTTTGCTTCCGCACGTTCGTTTCCCGTGAATGAAACATACTACGTAGAAATTATACGCCGCGGTGCATGGTGATGTGTCACAATAGAATTTGCTGAAGTAATACGCGGAAAAATATGTCACGGTACTAGCCATTTTTCCAACGCAATGCATATTCGAATGTACTCAAAACGCTACACCGCGCCGCGGAGAAACTCGAATACATTAGCCGCTCATTCGATAAATTATTTTCCATTTAGGTCGATCGTAAAAAAGATAATGTAATGTTCGTTTCACGTTCGTTAATGTGGATCAAAACTTATACTATATAATTCGAAATGAATTTAAAGAGTTGATCATAAATTCATAATCGTTTAAAAAATTACTTAACTCCTTAAATGCAGCGTGTTACTGTTTTATTTCAGTTGCGCAATACTTTTTTTTGTAGTGAATTGAGAAGAGCAAACGGAATTTACATTTAGAATTTTATGTGAAGTAGAACAATTTAGACAATGAAATGGATTTGTATATTTTGTAATATTCACATGTCAATCGTTGCTACTGGTAATTTGTAACTTGTAACTTATGCAGTTTTACTAGTATAATAATTAAACAAATTAATTCGATTATGCAACAGGTCTTACATGATCTTAGTAATGTTCCAACACATTTTCTAGAAAAACCAGGATTATTCAGAATCTAGCAGATGGTAGTGAATATACTATTTTAATAAAATTACGTTCTTCAAGTTTTGCGGCCACTCAACTTTTACTTATTTTCATGGTTGAGCTACACAATTTCCTAGATTACACATAAGCGTAATATTACAACATTACCTAAAGCACTTTACCCCAATCAATTCTAAATTCTCAAAATCTAAGATTCTGTACAAATATTTACCATATCCATTTTACAGCTTAGGCACCTACTACGTAAACACCCGAGACATTGTGTATACACGCAACAATCCCCAAATTACAAAAGTCCACAGTGGAGTTCACGCGTGGCAAACATCTATCACATTCTCGCCTTTGAGACCAATTTCCCAGAGAATTTCTGTGCAAATAAGTTACCTAGATTCGTTCATTGACCTAGATACGCTAAAAAAAATTGCGTACCAAGCACGAACGGCTCGTAATTGGTTTTCGATACCGGCAACAAGCATTTCGAAACGCGTTCCTTGTGAAATTTCGCGAACCGCCATCGCGGTGATACCGGTCAGGCCAGCAACATTGGCGTAGGATCTATTCTCTCTGTTTCTCGGAGTGAAGCGCCCGGTTTGATTCGTATCCGCGATACCGATTTTCTCTTCGGATTGCGCGAAAAGCAAACGAGTACGCGCGGTTAACTGTTCCGTGCTGATCGTACGAGTCTCGACGTCCTAGACTCGTTAATCGCCGAGAAAGGAGAAGAGGCAGAGCGAAGGCAGGCCATAGAAAAGCGAGAGGAAGACGGAGTAGCCGGCGAGAGGAAGAAAAAAAACCGTTATAGAGGCCCCCTCTACGATCCACACCATTACGTTACGCGCCTGGCATCCTGACACTGTGTGACCAGGTGATGCCCAGGATGAATGACTAAGAAAAGTACCATCTTGTCACGCGCTTCTTTCTGCCCTGTCTTTGCATTTTTGCTACACGAGACGCTGCTGTTCCAGACTATACTGTGTACCGGATAGACGTGTCATTAATACGGTTTCTTTAACGCTGGAACCGTTAAAGTGTTTAATAAATCAGTATATTGTAAATTAATGCTGTATATGTATATAATTACTGTAATATAATGAAAATGAACAAGTACATAAAACTACATTTCTATCTCTACAGGAAATAAAATTAATTCTATTGAAACAACTATGATTTTAGTAGCAACAAAATTAAAAAACGTGGAACGCGTCGCTTTAAGGAATTAAATAATTCTAATGTGGTGAAAGTAATTATGGAATTTTTCCAGAATTCTTCCAGTTTTCCTACGGATTACTTCGGATGCTATTCCTCTAATCTTAGAGTTACTTTAATATATATTATTTCTACTGTGGACAATTTTTTTAAGAAATCTGCAAACAGAAAATTTCAAGGCCTAAAGGTAAGACCAAGGAAATTTGTACATAGACCAACGCGTTAATGAATGATGGAATATTGAAATAAGTGTAGAAATTTAATAGCACAAGTATCTAAGTTTTATGTAATAATAAAAATACCACAATGTTTACGAAGAAAAGATCTGACGTACATCATATCTTCATTGGTCGATCAAGAAAGCTGTAAGTCGCAGAAAAAGTCTTTCAAGCAACCTTGAGGAACGCAGGATCGGTATTTATGAAAAAATCAACCGATTAATCTCTGAACGTGTTAATACATGTATATTCAAGCTTTTCCTGCTCCACGAACTTGACACCGGTTCCTTGAAACCATGACTTCGACTAGTGCACTCGCTGGTCAGACTGGTTTTCCTCGAACTGACGAAAACGATGTCGGCATAGTTTGTCACTATTTTATTATTTCTCAGTCATGTAAAAGGAATGTGTAAAAAATATGCTTTAACAAACGTATATTCCTGATAACAAGACTGGCTGGTTTTAACTTTTCATTTTTCCAGCCTTTCACAGACCACTGAAATATTTGATATAATTGTTTAAAGTTTCTAGCCAACGACTTTAACTATCTCTCGATATAAAGGTCAAGGAAATACCAGTAAGATCGAGCCTGATATAGAGTTACCTTACACAGTTGGTTTCAACTTCATCAAGATTTATACGTATTTATAACTCCACTTTTACCGTTTCAATTCGTATTCTATCTAAACCAAACTCTACGCAACAACGCGTGTATCAAGTTTTCAAGATGCTACCTCGATAGTAGCACGTGACTAAAACAAAAACAGGAAATCGAGACGTGCTTGAACGTCAATGAATTTTTATGGAAGATACGTTGTATAGCTTTGATGTTTCCTTTCACATATCCACCCGTTCGATTCATAATATTATTAAACCAAACGATCCTTAAATGACAAATTATTCCAATAAATATAGCGAACAATAATTAAAGTAACGTTTAATAATCCAATGAATGTTGTTTTGAACTTTCGTTCGGACTCGATCAATCACTTGAAAGTAAAGAAATACCATCTGCCAAGGATCTTACCTCATAAAGTCGGTCCAAGATCCTTCTTCCTCACAGCACCGTATCAACTCATCATCACACCACGTGTATTTCCGTTTGGGAGATCACTCGTTTGAAAAATAACATTTAGAAAAAATCACGTACATACACCCTACCTCATGACGCATCGGTACACGAGTGTGTCTAACACGACTTGTATCCTCTATCCTCTCGGTTTCATGAGTCGTTGTCGTTTCGAAAAAGAACCGATGTCTGTGCCAGCCAATGGACAGGTCTATACTGCATCCTAAGGAGGTATGCGGCCTCTGCTATGGGAGTGGAAGGAATGGAGAGAGAGAAACAGCTCGCCGCGAAGGAGAGACTACAGTCCGTGCCCGGTAACTGTGAGCGAAAGGGGGGCGAACCTTTTTGATTCTTTTGTACCTCGACGTGCCAGGTGAGTCTCTTTCGTGGTTCCATCGTGATTGCGATTGTGACGCGAAAGGGACCCAAACGAAATTAGAGAGAACTTTCCTTGGTGACATTATCTGAAAAAATATTTTAGTTTCGTCATTTTTGATTGGCTGGAACACTCCTATTT
>NT_176906.1:2222999-2337465 GCF_000188095.3 Bombus impatiens | reverse complement strand
ACACTCCTATTTTTATGATATATATATATATATATATATATATATATATATATATATATATATATATATATATATATATATATATATATATATATATATATATATATATATATATATATATATATATATATATATATATATATATATATATATATATATATATATATATATATATATATATATATATATATATATATATATATATATATATATATATATATATATATATATATATATATATATATATATATATATATATATATATATATATATATATATATATATATATATATATATATATATATATATATATATATATATATATATATATATATATATATATATATATATATATATATATATATATATATATATATATATATATATATATATATATATATATATATATATATATATATATATATATATATATATATATATATATATATATATATATATATATATATATATATATATATATATATATATATGATATAATATTGTACACTTTATCCTTGATTCATAGTTTAATGATTTAATAGTTGAGAATCAAAGATATTATTTGGAACAAATGAAACCTATTTTAGTCATAAATTTTAGTTATGAGCAGTTGCGTTCTGGGGCTAAATATGTTTGCAGCAAAATTGAGATCACAAATTATCGTAGATTCATCAGAAGTTGAATGTTGTGAAACACTTTTTACTTTAGAACTTTTTGCTTCCTAAATTAATACTTTCACGTCGTCATGTATATCAGAAATTCTCTGCTACTAATGACAAACTAGAATCCTAGTAATAAATCGAAGAAATTTATCACATACCATTTCCTATTAAAGCTCCCAATTAATTTTTCTTACTTTCACCGACGTTCAATAGCGCCAAAACAAGTCCATTAAAGCATCTCTTTGCACAGTTACATAATCCCTACTATTTTCATCTCCGTAAGAAACGCGGCGGTATCCATTAATTCCCTTAATGTCCCTTAATGTCCTTGTTTTTCCCATATAAGACTAGAAAGTTCAAATTACGGAACGAAACGGCACCAGGAATTGCCACGAAACATACACAATAATCATTCCGCAATCCTCCGTGTCTCGCAATGATACTTGTTCTTAACGCTATCGTTAGTCCACTTTCGTAACTCTGCCCACTTTCCTATATTCACACAACCAATCTAAACGCGATTCTCATAGAGAAAAAGATACGTGCACAGTAGATATCAGAAATTTATAAATTATCATTCATATTTGAACTGTAATGGTTTTATTTTTTATAAACTCTACCCACGTATTCTGTCAAGAATCTTAGGGCAGATATGACGTTAACTTTAATCGCAGGTGACGTTGAAATCGTGTTCTATATATTTTGTTATTTCAGTGAGCTACGCTATCTGCACATTGAAAGTTAATAAATAAAACTATTCCTTCCTCTCCATTCATTGCGATCTTTATTGTTTTGCACTAAAAGTCTCCCAATGATAAAGCTATACAAGATATACAGGGCAGGGAGAAGGAAGTGGAGAAAATTTGAAATTAATATACTATGAATTTTACTAGAAACTTTTGTGCTACAAATTGTTTTCAATATTAGTAACAATCTTCTATCTTATGGTATACACTGCATTTATATCATTGCTCTCATTAAATTATAAGTCCATTTTGTAAAATTACCGTGTCTTCTTATAGTTCTTATTTTATAAACTTTCTTTCATCCGCCGCTATAAATTTTATTCGTGATTTTGTAGATAGAAATGTGAAGATCGGTCATGGTTGATAGATTAGAATTGATAAAAATTAATTAGTTCGCGACACCCGCGCGATGGAACTGTACTCTGGAAACAACGAAGCATTCTACCGGAAGTGGAGGACGACACAGTTACGGAAGCCTGACTAGCCGCATGTTTCCACGTAGAAGGCTTCCACGCATCCTGAGGGACGCAGACGCGTGCACCAGCTCGATAATAACCGCGTAACCGGCAATTCCGTGCGAGCTGTTTATCGTTGTTTCGCGGGCAACGTCTCGTAGCGTATTCCTTCTTGATCGTTGATAAGGGTAAGACCGGTAAAACGAGGAAGACACACGTTCCTGGATGATTTCAGCCTCTGCTAGAGATAATGACCCTTGCTCAAACGCTTCCTTCGCGAGACTGCGCAAGCCAGTCAGTGATAAGCAAAGTAGAAACGAAGTGTAATTGCCCTGAGATATCGCGAACGTAATTTTTTTTATGTGTTCTCGGAGGTGTATAAATACAGAGAATGTTGTACGAAGTGTTAGGTGGTCTCGTAATTATGTAGAAGTTTTAGAAGAATTAAGCTTTAACAAGGTTCTATGCTTGTAGATTTTATGCACCAGAGAATGCATTTGGTTGTGGTAGCAGCATATCTCTGTTAATTATCATCGGTGGATTTAATTGAATGAAATAAATAATCCTATGTTTTGAAATTGTAACTCTCATACAATTATAGATTGAATTAGTTAAATACATCATATATGGTATATTATATGTGGTAAATTTATAGCCGGTTTGTGAATATTTATACAGATACGTTATAAATAAAGATACCTGATATTAATATACCTATAAATAGAAAATTTAAATAAAGATTTCTTTCATTATCTTAATATTACAATGAGTACTTTACTTTGGATATTTTGAATATATTTTTTAATATTCTATGCTCCGGATATTATATCTTAGATATTTCTGCGTATTGAAATTTTCTGTTGAAGCCGACTGATAGAGGGACAAGTGGGTGAATTTGTAATAGAAAAATATATTAAAATAAGTATATGTGTAAGTATAAGTACAGGTATAATGTATGCTGATCCAGATCCTCACTCTTTCAGTGTTACAATACAATAAAAGGTAATAGGGAGTACGTTCATATATTTATAGCAAAGGATATTACCAAAAAGTTAATCTTGGTGTATAGCTCTAGCTGAAGGCTACAAGACACAGAAATAGAAATCTATTTATCGCTCTTTTGTTTCTGGACCTTGTAACCTAAAACAATATTTATATTCAAGGGAACAATAACATGGTCCTCTCCTTGTTTCGAATATTTGTTTCACTAAGTTCTATTCTCTTCGTAACAGCAGTCTCGAGGTCACGGATATACAAAAGAAAAGGTGTAGAGTGTTTCTTGAAGTAATTACTTCAACATTTTTCATAAATGCTTAAGAAATTTGCTATGACAAGTGTTCCAATACTTTCGTGAGGTTCTGTACTCAAGAATATTTTTATCACACTTCATGCGTCATCGTTACGTATATGCTATTCAGGAAGAAGGAACCAACTCGATGCAGCTGGATGCAACGCGTATGTATATATTATGTAGACCGTGGATGGCGCACGATGGAAACTGCACACGTGCGCACGCGACAAGCGTGACCGCGCGCGGCGCCGAGTGGGTTCGTTCGCGCCCGCCTCATTCCGTCTCGCGGCTTTCTCATCGAGCCGGTTCAAAAGGTCCTGTCCAGGATACGGAGGTGAGAACGCAACAAGCATAGGCTATAGGGGAGCGACGCTCAAATGCGGCTGGGCCACCCTGCAGTCTCCTTTTTTCTCTCCGTTTCTTTGACCTACGTGACTGGTGGTGGCAATGGTGGGGACTCGAAAGGACGCGGAAAAAGAGGACTCACGGAGATCGCGCGAGAAAGTGAGAGGACCACCACAGTCCACCGGAGGAGGATGTTCCTGATAGGATGTGAACGAGATGACTCGTGAACTCTTCCTTTAACAAGATGACTGCTACGGTGGTCATCGATGGACCACGTAATTCAACTTTTTAGAATTATTAAGGTGAGATAAATTTCATGGATAAACAATTTTCGATAATGTGAATGACTTAAATAGCATTGTGAATATAATGTTATTAATATTTGATACAGTATTTAATATCTTGTAGAAATTAAATATTATTGTATGTTGTAGTATATCTCAATTCATTGCAGCTCCCAGGGCAGAATATGTAAAACTCACGTAGCATTTCATGTGTTAAGTACTCATTTCTCGTATTATTATATGTAGGTTATATAGAGGACTTAAGAGTTGGACAGTATAAGTCAGTCAATTTCATGAAAAATGACTTATGCCGATAAATATCTCTCCGTTATGAAAATCTTCAGTTACCGGAACAGTTCAATAATTACATTAGAATGACTGAATTATTAATTGTATTATAATGATTAAACTCTCCTGTCAACTGTACGTTTTGATAATGAGAAAGAATAAATGGAATATTGACTTACATTAATCGAGTTGTGGCAGTCATATTTCTGCCTTTCTTCCTTTTTTCTTTTTAGGTGAACAGAAAATAGAAAGATTCGCGATTGGAGCAAAAGTCGTGCAAACAGATTAACGAGAAGGAGGCCACGAATGGAGAAAAGAGAGGAGTAGATCGAGGTAGCTAAAGAAGGACGTTGCTGGAAAGACGAGAAGGGGACGTGTACAGTTACCAAAGGCCGAGGCGAACAGCTCCACCTCTGACGATAAAGTATCGACTTTGAAAAGTCGGACAAAGATTGTTTCTCTTTTCTGAAAAAATGATTTTCGGCGATGGATGAAGCACTTCGATGGGAACTGAGGATTCGTTGCAATAAGCTGATGATTTTTGGAAAACAAAGATATTACTTCATTTTAAGATGTTCGATTTTTATCATTAGCAATAAGAAAGTATGAAGTAATCTGCTGGCGAATAACAGGTGCTAGCGTTGAAGGTCGAGACATTCTCATACTTTTACTAGCTGCACCTTTAGCGCATATTTAAAAGTGGGAAGATACGCAATTTACTCCTTTCTTATATAAGGAAACGAATAAAGAATGTAAATAAGTTTAAAAAAAGAAGAAAAATAAAGAACAGAAGTGTATATTATTATTATTGTTATTATTATTGTATAATCATGTATACGATTGATACAGAGTGTGTAAATGTATATTAGTATAAACAGAAAATTTGAGAAGATAAAGAAAAAGATTATAAACAAACAAAGAATATAAACACGCAAGAAGAAGTGGTAAGTAAATAACAGACGTAAAGAAGCAAAACATAAATAAGCAATCAAGATGGACACAAATACCTCAAATCGCTTTTATTACACATCTGCGCTGAGAAAATCTAAAAGAAATATCAATACATACAGCGTTGGCAATAAACAGATGTTTTCTTTGAATCTAATTTCTCATTACAGCATCATTACTGTGTAATCAACGTAACTGTGTAATCATTGACATCGTGTGTAAGACAATGACAACCATGCAATCGTCTGCCCCTTCATAGACGGCCGTATTGTCGTAAGAGGAAGAAAGTCGTGGGATAAAACATAGCTTATACAAAGATCGACTGCGATCTTCTCTCTTTCTATCCGTCGGAGCTCGTTACAGGTCTGGGAAAACTCCCGTGAACTATATGAAACATGGGTGTTGCCAGTTAGTTAACCTACTTCTCACGACGCGCGCCTTTTCCAGGCGAAACCTTTTAAGGAGATCGATTTTATTATGGCAAAGCCTAACCTTGTACCATTGAAAATATTAATTCCATATATCTCAAATTTATATTACATTTAGAAGTTTATTCGTCTCGTCTTTAACAATCGTTATGTAATAGATTTGAGGAGGATTATTTTATTATGAATTTTATCAAATAATAAACACTCTTCTTTATCTTTCTTTCTCTCTGTTATGTTTGATAAAATTTTGCTCCTGTTAAAGGAAACTTCTATTTTACTTAATAAAATATGAGTTCTATGAAAGCACATTTTCTTCAACCGCTACTTGTATTTCACTACCAACTTTTTAAATAATCTAATATTGCATATCTACTTAAACATATCCATGAAAATATTCCAATTCATAAATTCTATCAATCATTGAAATTGGTAAAATGAAACGAGGAAGATGAATAATCCGTAAAAAGGCGTTTGCGCGATCGAGAAGAGAGACGTTATTTATTGCCATAACCGATAAATTATCCAATTAGAGCGAATCGCTTCGGCAGCTTTCCGCAAACCCTTTTTTAGCATTCGATACTACATATCCTCACGCCCCGTTTTCTTTTTATTTGATTTTCGATTCTACACGCACCCTGCAGCAAATCTTTCGTGTAATTCCCAATATTTCCGCGGCCTGATCGAACATGTGTCTGACACGGCATCGATTTCACGGCGTCCTTTTATCGACGAAACGGTACGAATTTTCTAAGTGTGAAAAAAGGGTTGATCGGAACCTTTTGCGGCAGAGGGTAGGTATTTTAAGGGTCGACGGTCGTTCGAAAAATAATGTTCAGTCGCAGACTTTGGATTTCAGGCAACTATCTATAAATTGATATATTTTTGTGTAAATATTTTACTAGAAACAATATTTTTTTAATTATTCTACTGTATTCTAATTTCCAGAACGTTCTGTATTAAGAAATTAAGATGTTAAGAATCAATACTTTAGAGAGAATGTTTAGAAAGAATGTTTTATCAAATTTCTTTGATCTAAAATTCAAAGTTTTAGTTGATTTATATTCGCATGGATTATTACATTTTCATGTACATATTTTATTGGAACTACTTTTACAATCATTTTATTATGTTCCAATTTCTAGAAAATTTAAAGAATATTTTACGGAATTTCCTTGATCTGAAATTCGCAGTTTTATAAAATTCGTATTCACGTAGATTTATGTAAATGGCGAGAAGTTATAAAGAACGAACTTACCACTAAAACGGTAATTTCACGGTATGCCAATTTCTCTGCTCTTAGGAGTACCATAAATGTTTATCAAAAGTCGACTTTCGCATGTCTACTTTGCAAACCGATCTATCGTAAACCGCTTTCTAGGCAATAAAGATTTTACTTGAACCGTTGAACAAAAAGTTTTTAGAATATTTTATATTGCTAATGTAAATGGCAAAATTCATGATACCGTGAAAACTTAGCATATTTAATTATCGAATATAAATGTTTCTACTTAATCGTAAAGTATTTTATATTATATAATTTTTAAGTTGAAATTACGGTAAACTTTTCAAAGAAGCAGATTCACTAGAAGAGACTCTGTTGCACTGTCCAATGTTGCACTATCAATGGCGCTGATGAGCATCTTAAATGCAAATGAGGTGCATAAAAAGTGGTATTATACACGGCTTTCGTTTATAGTCAGTTCAATAGAGTCGATCGAATCGTATCAAAGCGTATCATGCAAATCACGTATCATCAATCGCATTGATGGTTTGCACTCGAAATCGATCGGCTCACTACAGCATATTTTATCTCTAGAGGGTAGAATCGTGAACTTAGTATAATCATAAATAAATGTATGTAAGCAATAAACCGAAAGCTTCAGAAAATCCTATTCTAATTACTAGATATCAAATAGTAGTCTTATTTTAATATACTTAAGAACTTATAACGGAAAGAAATGTTAAGTGTTGATGAGAATAAACTTTTATGAAAAGACCAGATTTAGGATGAAAATTATAACAAAAAGACTCAACGTTCGAGTGAATGACGATCGCGCTCGAACGCTCGATGACCAGATAATGCAATTATGTAAATCTTACGCTGCAACTGTTTCATAATTTTCGTTCATTAAACGAATCATTATCTGTCTTCCGTTTACGATAGGAGAGAAATTGGAGTTAAAAAACTAATAGCCGACTACCGGTGCAATTATCGTACTTGCGTGTTTTAAATTGCTATCGTGCATCACTGAAGATCCGAAGAAGAGAAACTGTTATCGCTCGAAGAAAAAAGAAAGCTGGGAGCGCTGTTAAGTCAGTTATAGGTTCAAGCTTTTCTTTTGACACAAAAATAAGAAAAACAGGATAAGTAATCCTTGAGCTGATAAAGAAAATTATAATGTAGGCCAACTGTTAATATAAACTAATAATTAATTCAAGTATGTCAAGAATTATAATAGAAATACTAAAATAATGTAAATTATAAATTGTAAGACATATATTACGTTGAATTATTACTAAAGATATGCCAACCTTGTAAATATCAGTCGGATACTGGCTTGAAAATCACAATTTGCTCGTGTTTATTGGATAAATTACTCACCTTGAATACGCGAATATATTATCGATAACAAATCGTTATGCAAACACACGTGATTCTGATATTTTTCGTTCCCTTACGAATCAATCTTGCATATTACTCGTACACCTTTTCATGCTAGACAGTAGACACGATGTTCCAATCATACGCGATTAATACTGAAAGATATTGTCGATTACATAACTTGTCAAATAATGTGACGGAAATTGATAAACTTTAATACTTGTAGAAAACATTGATTAATGCTTTTCCTATCGTGCTACCGATGATCCCTGTGCACACTGCAAACTGATATTTCGTGGGAGCTGGAAACTGTGAGTGTGTACTCTCGTGCAATTGCCGATATTTCCCGCGGACATTCGTGATGAAACAAGTAGCTGCGATACGTCAAACTTTTTTACGTTTGATGATATAATTGGAAATTTATGAAAAAAAAGAAAAATAAAAAATACTATTATGCAGAATGTTTTAATAAAGATATATTTTTAAGAAAATACACCTATAGAAGCAAACTACATTAAAGTTCGTTAACTGCAACAATTTATTTCATTGAAAAAGCTATTGTAAACCGATTAATTGTAAAATTCACAGTCGATTGGAAGCTTGTTTATCAGAGGTGATCTACCTATTCGTTTCTATAGTGATGTTCGAGCATTATCAGCTGATTAGCAAATGTGACAGATGGCCATAGTTGGTTTTATTAGATTATCGTTCACTTATTTCCAACCATACATCCTTGGACAGTATTCAACGAGGTTGCGAAGGTGAAAATTTCAGTGAAAGTCGACAGTGGTGAACGGAAGGATAATTGAGTTTCACTTTTTTGTATAATAAGCGAGGTAAGAGGTATTTGATTAATCTCGTATATTCACTGATCACATTACAGTACAGCAGACACGCGCCTTTATTATTGATATCCCGCTATACAGCATAGAAAGCCCGGTTACAAAGCGAAGAAATAACGGCGCAATTTCTTATCTTATAATATAATTCCAAAAATAGTTTTATCACATTCGAATTATTCAATACTAATTGAAATAATTTAGAGTTGGGAATGATAGTACATTAGTCAGATTATCACATATCAGAGACTCAAAAATCAATAAAGTTTATTAGATTTTTAAAAAGAATCAATATGAATCATGTTAGTAATAAGGCAGTATTTTAATTACATGTAAGTCATTGTAGATAAGAAAAGAGAGTTAGTCAGTTAGTCAATAAAGTTTATATTAAAATTAAAATTATTGATAAAAGTCAATGTTAACAATTAATATGAAAATCACGAGAGACAAAGCGATACATAACAGTATATCAGAAGAAAGAATTAATATCTTTATACACAAAGGTGAAATACGTTTATCAAGTGACCACAATATCCTCACCATAGAAATTTCAATAACACGCCACGAAACTTGGTAATCGTCCTCGCATGAGTTCCATGAAGAAGTGTAATCGCCCTAAAAACCTCTAATCTCCTCAACTAGACGACTGCATTGCCGTGGCACGCGTCTAATACATACAAAGAGAGTGGTGGGGAGAACGTTAGGTGCCCCTACACGTCGTGATTATGGGGTGAACCCTTGGTACGGTGCCCCATAGACGGCGGACCGCCCTTATGGAGGGGGTAAAATACCCCCGGGACGGTATATATGCTCTAAGAGCCCCATGCCACTTTCACAGTACCAAATTGTACCCAGCCTAGAACAGTTCTCGTTTCTTATTTCCTTTTTCACGCTGCACACCAAACGTTCGGCTATGTCGTGACAAAAGCTTTTCCATATTATTAGCATATCGTGTTATAAAATTTTAATAGGAAGTTAGATTTTATGAAGTGATCGATTGAGGTGACAAATTCTACGAGGATCGTTTCATTGAGCTAACAAATTTATTAGGTAAGATAACTCTTCGTTAGTCAATTGTTGCGCCAGTGAACGGCGCAATTAGAACGTTTGATTGAGTATCTAAGCATTTTGGAATATTATGGATAAAAAATAAAGAAAAGAATAAATTTAAGAGATTAATCTAGAATTATAGAAGAAATGGAGTAATAAGATAAGAATAAATTCGCAAACTTAATGTGGAACTACAGAACAAATAGATTAACGAAAAATCACGGATTTAATATAGAACTACAGAAGAATTGGAATATCTTTAACGACTATTAATGTCACACATTTGTCATTTCATTAATCAAAATTATTATTCAACAAAAGTTACACAATATTGGAGTATCTTTTCAGAAAACCTTCCACAGCATGTCCTCGGAGTACTCATTCTGCAGCGAAGGCGGCTTCGACGAGCTCTCAAGTTCCTCGGATTCCGGTTTCGACGTCAGCTTCGAATCGCCAAAGCACGAGGTTCAATCAGACACCCTGTTTCCACCAGCCAAAGAAGGAAAACGAAAGAAAACCCGAAATACACGGTGCAAGAGTCCCACACAGGTAAGCGGATGTGTCTACCTTCGCTCAGCCCAACTCCCCTTATCTAAAAGAACGTTCACCCATCGCAAAGAGATCGAGCAAAGAGAATTCTTGAAAAAGCCGGAAGACAAAAAGAGGAGACTAAATGATCACAAGGAACCATTGATTCGCAGGTGCTCAGGCTGAAAAGGAACCGTCGAATAAAGGCGAATGATCGAGAGCGGCACAGGATGCACACATTGAACGACGCGTTGGAACGTCTCCGGATGGCGTTGCCGACCTTTCCGGAAGACACGAAGCTCACGAAAATCGAAACCCTCCGTTTCGCCCACAACTATATTTGGGCACTGTCACAGACATTGGGGAATTCCGAAGCAGGCGAGATCACAGTGAACGTGGGTAACGTGACGGTCAGTATCAGTGAGAATGGAAACATGATCACCTCCTCGACCGGAAGCTGTGCTGTAGCCGCGCAGAAGCGGCTTGGACCGTCGCATACTGTTTTTCCTTATCCTCAGGAAAGATTCGTGCCCGAATGGCAGGAGTACGATTGCTATAGCGATCAGAGTGTTAGTCCACCGATGCAGTATCAGCAGTGTTATGATCAGAGGATGTATCATGCGCAGCATCAACTTCCTGCGCCGCATCATATGGGACATAATAATATGTATCAGTGTCTTTAGGTAGCTTTTAGCTCGTGGATGTTTTCAAGCATTTTGGTGGGCGATGATGGAAATGATTATAAAAAATGAACTTTCATAGTTTTTTCCATTATCGAAGAAGTTTATAAACGATTAGGCGATCGTTTAGAGTGGTTATGATAATGTATGAGAAAAGGTTGACAGTTAGAAGAAGTTAATGTGTCAAAGATGACGATTTAAAAGAAGTGTGTACCTATAGAATTTTACGGACGAATTGAAGGAATTTTCAGGGTCAGTATTTTTGAAGCTTCGAAATGAATTTAGTACTTGCGGAATACATATATCAATAATCGCGAGTCGCATGAGTCATCGCCGCCATTGTACCTTTGTAATGAGCAACGATGCTTCAGAAATTGCATATGTTCAGTAGTGAATTCAGTGCTATACAGTGAAGTTAATAAATCTAGCAAATTGGCAATTGCAGAAATTCTAACTAACTACTGATTTGTTAAGTGACGTTTCTGTAAGCAAAAATTTTAAAGTTAAAGTACTGATATCTAATTGAACCTTAAGTTTCTACTCGATAATTAGTAATCGAAGACCAAAGAATTTTAATCCTCCATGCTTTAGTGAATTTTTTTATTTTATTTTCTACAAAGTTCCACTAACAAGTATAATAGGTAAAAGCATGCAGTACAATTTACAAGCAAGGCAAATATATTTTGCTAGTAATTATATCTTACAGAAACCTGCATATCATTGCACGGATGTCGAACAGACATCGTCCAAGATAAATTCGCGTTGGATAATCGACGTGATTGTAAAAAGAAGTAGGCCAGTGCGCAAGATGATCGTTATTTACTTTGTAAGAGAGCATTCTATTTAAAACGAATTATTAGCATTAAGGTCTAATGTTAGGCAAACTGATAATCTCGTCGTTTCTTCGAAAACATATTTATCATTATTTCTTGTCTTATAAAAAAAAAATCAAGGTAGTATAATTAGAAACACGTACTAAATATCGCGTTCCTTTTCTTTTCTAGTCATCGATGCTCTTAGGTTTATCTCGAATGCTTGATCTCACTCTTTGTTTCTAGATTATTGTATTTAAACATACATTTCCGCCAGTGCTCTTATCGGATCGTGAAAATGCCGATTCAAGGAATATATGTATATTGTACAGAATTTATATCTTATCAATAAATCATATTTTACCTAGACATTTATCCTTTTACTATTTACTTCGTCGACTATCCCCAATATGATTTTAACTTTAACTAATTTAATTGCTTAAAATAATTAAAATTGAAATAATTAACCATATATAACATTCCAATGAATTTTGTTCATAAGAAAACGTCAATCAAATATATAATACGACACTACATACAATATCTTAGTGAAAATATCAGTCAAATAGATAACACAATATACTAATGATCGTAGATAAACCACGTTTCCGATCGTCGATAAAGAGATCGTTAAAAGGGAGGAAACAAATTCGCAAACAGAGCAGTTATGATTAAGCAGTTATCGTCTTACAAACGAGCATGCTTGAGCCACTTTGCAGGAATGAAGTCCTGTTCAAGAATGAATAAGCACGTGCCAGGGCACGTGTCCTTTGTAGGAATCACTGCAGGGCAGATGTATCACAAGTTGCGCCTGAAATTACGCCTACCCGTCTAATCCGATGGATTACATGACGAACGTGACTTGAAAACATTCGAAATCGGTCAGACGAAAGAAAAAATCAGCCCTAGTAGGTAACCTGTTGTCTCAGCTTTTATCCATAATCTCCCTTTAAATCGCAATTCACGTATCCTATTTGTAGTGTCTGAAGACATTTAGAAATTAGGGATGGAAGGAAATTTCTATTACGACGTAAAATTTCATTGGACTCAGAAATCTCGCAATTTTCATGCATGAATAAATATTATCGAGAAAGTGGATTAATCTAATGGAGTGAAGAGTGGAAAAATGTTATTTTTCCATCCCGAATTCAACAGCTCAACGGTTATTTTGATAGCCTCATCCCCTTTGCACTCTAGTTGATCGAACGATCGAATTCGCCTATTTATTTTTCTAACACTTGGCTACTGTGTTCTGAAAATGGAACACCTACCTCTACTTGTTATGGAAATTGTCCTTTCTGAAAGCGATGCTTCTTGCTGATTGATCGATTTCTTCTCCAGTTCATTAATTTTACTATTGTATGATATCAGTATGGTATTGAATCACGAAATTCGTTTCTGTTTTTAAATTTAGCAGATTTAACACTGATCTCACTGATATCACTGATGAAGATCTAAATTTAGAAGATAATTGAACTGACTTAATATTTATCTATATATATTCAATTTATCAAAGAATATTTGTAATTTATAATATTCATAATTTTCTATCGATTATATCTTCAACATATAATTCTATAGAAGACGAAGTGATAGAGAAAGATATTTTTGATAGTCGATGCGGTTTCACAACATCCTTTGATCAATAATTTCGTATACAAGGCTTATTTGCAAACAGGCTGCAAGCTGTGACGAATCCGTTAGCACGCTCGATAGTTTCCCCAAATCTCACCAATAATGGTAATGCTTCAATGGAACCATTATGTCCACGACATATAACTGTGTGCACAGCGCAACAGACGGCTAGATTCCGTAAAGGTGTTGGATTTTGGGGGGATTCAATCAGTTTTTGCCGTGGCCTTTGCACCCTGTAACTGCCTCCAACTGTAGGGGTTGCAAGGATAGAAAATAAGAAATTGGAAACACGATTGATTTATCCTTCACAATTACTCCCATATAACTTGTAATTTCCAATTTTCATACGTAATTAATATTTTTGATATTTTATTAAATGTGAGAAAACATGCTTGTGATTTGTTCTTTTTTATTTATTAATATAATTTGCAAATATTTGTATACTTTCAAACACAGCTCAGCTGAAATATATCCAGAATTCTGTTTCTCAAAAGCCAAATTGATCAACTCTGCTTTTTGTTTGTTTCTTAATTTTATTACACAAATTTATAAATAATGTTCAGTTTTTTAAAAATAAACGACTTATTTCCATAAGTTCATTTAATGTAAGAAGATGACAAAATTGAAAATTCTCAGGTAAATTTAAAAGATACATTTTGTAACATTATCATATTTTTTATACTTCTTGATTTATGAAGTTGATCAATTACCAACGGTTCAATTATTAAATAACACAAGGAATGGATATATATTCAGAATTGTTTATAAAAACAGAGGACCGCTATACGTAACGAAGCTGGCAGTGTGAAACAACAAGCAAGAGATCTTCGAACGAAACTTCCACCGAACTGAGACAAGCCGCACGCCTGCAGAATCAAACCAAACAATGCCAACGACGAAGTAGCCTCTCAGTACAGTTTAAACAAAGATTCAACGAGGAATTTTTTACAGACCATAAACGTCGCTGCTGCATTTCGAAGCGCAGTGATTTCGCTTTGATCGACCTTTCGTTGGGTCGTTTCCGACGAGTGCACATATCGATCGCGTTCAGGGCCCTCATTGTGCCGGGGCGCTGGTGTGTACGGTGACATACTGGTGGCTGACAGAGGTGCTCCCCCGTGGAGACCCCGAACAGTCTCGTACAGGGGTACCGTAGCACGAGTACGAAAAGAGGGGGAGACGGGTTTTCCTAATTCATGAAAATTCGTGAAATTACCTTGACCGATCGGTGAACGCTTAATCGAAGATTAATGGGCAGGATCCTTTACGACAACGGAAACTCCTTTCTGATGGAATAATTATCCGACTGCACTGCTTCTCGAAACATAGATATAAATAGGAATAGTCGGAAGTTCGCACGAAAACCTTTGAAAAATCGTAGGTCAGTTTAACTGTGTAATTTCGAAAGTCTGAAAGAGAGAGAGAGAGAGAGAGAGAAAGAGAGAGAGAGAGAGTGGTCTGAATGTTTCACTGAAGATTGATGATGACATGTTCTTATAACGCTTTACTTTTGTGATGGATTGAATATTTGAAGTGGTTAATAAATATGAAAACCTTTTTACTTGGTATTAATCACTACAGACATTTACGGAAATTTATATTTTTATAAAGGCAACTAAGAAAATAGAATGATAAAATACGATTTATTTTACTCTCCAGATTTTCAATATTATAACAAGTACTTTAGTTTGAATATTTCATGTGTTTCTGCACATTTTAGTTTCCCATAAATGCATAGACATCTGCAATCTGCTTACTACAAATTTTACTAATTATCCATTATTAATCAAATACTTAATTATACTATCTATGGTCTAAAAAAAAAAAAAAAAAATAAATTATAAATTTTTATTTGATAATAATCTTAAGATGCATACTACGGTACACTACTATTCCTACTACGTAGAATATTCCATAGAGAATTACATCTAAATGGAGGAACAAAGACAACGTCGATCAAGAAACAGAACCAATCCCGACCGTATTTATCCCAAAAGACTGTCGACAGATAGCGCAGGGTGTAAAAAGAAGATTCAGACAAGCATCTTTCGGCATCGTATTTCGGCATCTGTTTAGACGTGACGCGTAGGGTAGTGGGCTTTTCACAGCAAGTTGGCATTTGCAGGCCTTTGTGGTAAACCACGAACAATGCCAGTTAGACCACTACGTCATGGAACACACCCCGCGAACACCATCAACGTCTATTCCACTTTCTCTCTTTCTTTTTACATGTTATGTAGTACATGGTAGCTCGCTAAAATATGGAAAGCCTTATTTGATCTGGAGATCGACGCCCCTGGCAAGAATAAATTGAATTAATGAGGACGAGAGTTGATTGTTAAGCTTCCTACAGAGAGATGGTGTTTGTTGAACTGCATTGTTGTAAAGAAAAAGGGAATAATAGTACCGTATTGATAAAATGGGAGTGAAACTATTATTTCGTTTGTTTTTGTTGTTAAGTTTTAATAATTAAATTTGATAATTTATTAAGCGATAATATAAAGTACATTTCAGTAATTTACTAATCTAGTAGATAAAAGTATTCTTTAATTATCCTTACTTTCTTCGAAACATTGCACGCAATAATTTTCACTATATAGCTTTTATAATTTGAAGGTTTGATATGTAATGTAGAGTCCTAGATATTTCTTGTTTTCATATATGCAGATATTTCTTGTTTTCATATGTGCGGATATTTAAAAACACGTTGAGGAAGATGTTTTGACAGGATATGCAAAAAATTATTGAGGTAAAGGTTCGATAACATTTCAAGTCGTTAATAAGAACTTGACAACAACTGCCGAGAATCTGCACGCCATGGTTTGACTCTAGCGATGGAAATATAGGGGACAGATGTCTACGGGGGGCAGGTGTACCCCAATGTACGCGTGCCAACCAACCCCCCACCGCGCTGCCATTCAAGACTATAATTTACTTGAAGAATGCCCGAGCCAGCCAGGCATTCATCCCGGAATGACGTGGATTACTGGTCCAGGGAGCAACGAGTCCTCCAAAGTCGATCGGGAATCATCGAATGCCGAGCGATTGACGATAACGTTAACGATCCCTTTCCTCACTGTTAAAGAAACCTTCTTTCATGACACGTGGTAGCTACATAACCAATGAACACGTAAGTTTTTAGCTGTTCAACTTTTTATATTGTCTTTGTACCTTTATAACAGATTTGTATCATAAAACTTTATATGAATTCTACGATAAAATTTTAATTGTTGTATCTATCTTATCGAAGCAACTTTGTATGTTTTTTAATAGAAAATTTACGCTTTTTCGTTTACGCTTATATAATAATAATTTTTATAACGTGAGAATCTGTATAAATTCTTCGGTAAAACTTCAATTTTCATGTCTACCTTTTTAGTAGTAAGCTTGTAATTTTTTAACAGTAGAGTTACATTTATACGTTTGCAGTATTAGAATTCTGAAAATCATAATAGGATTTTCTCCGTATTTAATATACTCTCCACTGACATCATTCATTAATAACGTCAATCGGTCTGACGCTCGGACCAGCCTTTAATCACATGTAAAACCGGGATTAAAATCCGTGTCGAAGGATCGTTGAACAAATCATTGATTTAACGTCATTGTGAAGCATTCGTAGGAGCGCGCGTTTTATTGGGCTTGTAGGGAGAGCTTACGCAGGATTATACGCTTGCTGAAAACACATTTGATTTAACCATTTATCCATGTTCCATCCGCATTACTTCAAAGATTGCATACAATTGTTAATGAAAATAATGTATTAATTTATATTTAGTAAATAATATAATTTTAAAAATATTTTCTATAAATTATATATTCATATAGAAAGTTTAAATCGTCTAGAAAGAGCTTAAAATTAATTGAAAGAAATGAATCGAAACTATACAATAAAAGATTTTGATTTTCTAGTAATTCTAGAAGTTTGAGGCAATTAGTAAGAATCATTCGAACAACAGTAAAGGTAACGGTGATGGATATAGAGTTTCATATTGCACGCCTCAATTGGCTAGCTTCATAAATTTGTGGACTAAACGGTTTTCCCTAATTCTTCAAATCGTCCGCAAATAGTAACTCAATATCATGATCGGTGTGCCCTTCAGATTTTGAAATTACCGGCAAATAGTAACTTAATATGGTGAATAGAGGCTCCTCAAGGTGGTTCAATAGGTGAGGAGTAGCCTAATTTCACGGCAGCGTTACTTTCGTGAATGCTCAGGTGATCGATGTGGTCTTAGGTCAGCGGTCAGTTAACCAGCATTGAAGAGCTCTCGTAGACCCTCCGGAATCTTCTTTTAACTTCTATACATGATGAAATATCAATATCTTCTTTTTTATATTCTTTATTCTCTGTATATTATTAGTAATGCAATATTATAGGTTACATTCCAATAGAATTTTTTGTCCAAGTTTTGAATCTTTAATCTTATGAAAATTATGATTATTATCAACAGATAATCTCATTTTTATCAACGAGAAAATGTAAAACATACTATAAATGCATACGAATTATAAATTATTAATTTAGTAAATTCTTTGCAAACGTAAATTCTTATTTTCATAAAAATTATATTATTACCCTTAATAGATCGCATGTTCATTTTTATCAACAAAAATGTAAAACACCAGCCAGGTTCTACTTAAACATATGTAATGTTATTTCAACACTTTACACGGTGCCGGTTCCATAAACAGTCAAGTGGTGCCGTAGCTCGTGCCCCATAGATTCACCATCCTCCTCGCACCCCAAAAATCCCTCGACCTCCCCGATACCCCATTCGGTCTCTCTGTACCCCCGTTCAGTCACTGGCTGGCAGCTCATTAAACACCCACAGCACCCCTTATCCACCCCTCAGCCTGATTTAACTATTGTTTAGCTTGCATGTGTGCGTCATCACCCACAAGGGGAAAGAAATAGACGCGTGTACGACGCTCGACGAATGTACGGGGTGTAGATGGAATGTTCCACCATCTTGTCAGCGCAGTCTGTCGTATTGGTCGTTTGATTGAGTTTGCAGAACTTGGATTTATTTTGAGATATATTTTTGTCTTCCTTATATATATATATATATACATATATATCTAAATATATCTAAGAGCATATATATTTAAAAGATGAATTTATATATACTACTACTATATTTGCTAGTAATTTTTTCCATTTATGTATGACAGAAATTTTAGGATTTAATATTAGTTTGTAATATTGAAATATAGAAAATGGTTTTCAATGATGATGTTTAGCTCTTTCTTCTTGGAACAATGATAGAATTCGCACTCGTGACCGACTCCTGTTACACCCTACATCTTTTCGTCATAGATGCACGACCACTGACGAAACGAGGTTCACCGACGTGTTCACCATCACCGAAGAGATCCAACGAGCCATCTGGCCGTATTACGGTGCTCGATGTACAAATCGCAGTGGTTCTTATTTTTATACAGTCCAACTGGCAGTTCATATCGTATCTTGCAAGTAGCGATGAGGTTTCCACCCTTCCGATACTCGGATCAAAATCCGACGTTAAATCTTATTCTTATGGTTACACAAGTTTATAGACGGAGAATTGATTAAAACAGAAATTACACGAAGCACAATTTTGCAAAATATATTCACTGCTTCTATCATAAATGGGGAAAACTTCTAATACAAAAAGTATCAGTTCATAGGAAGCTATTAAATAATTAATTTGTTGAGTAAAACGTGTGTCTTAATTTATATATTTTACCTTTAATGTTTACTTAGATCTGTAAGAATTAATGTATGTTAGATTAATAATACGCTCTGATGGTTATTTTCATATAAATTTGTCTGATAGGTTCAATTTCGTCACTACCCAAAACAAGGGAAGGAAACAAAGTTCTGTTCGTATCGAAAGAATAGTCTACTAAAGAAATCATCCCTTCAGGGAACGATAACGAGCTTGATTGCCGTCGAATAATCAAGGGAATTTCTTGCATCAATTATCACTTCCTATCTAAACTATTCGATCCAAGCTCGTGAAACCTTATCTTTCTAAGAAAATGTTCACATCTTACTTTATTCTTCTCATGCAATCATAATCCGGAGCTGTCTAGAACATTTTAAAAACTTTAAATATTTATTCATTAAAAATTACTTAAGGTTCCAACAATTTTCAAACCAGGAAGGAAACTGCTGAACCACGAAAAGCAACAAAATCGTCACGAAGAAATATTCGTTCGCCAATCTTCTCCATAATTAGCACCCTTCCGTGACTTCATTCCATTATCTGATCAATTCGAGCAACGCATATTGAGCACCACCGGAAACACAGAAGTGACGTGTTCCGATTGCGAGTACACCGGCGTATGTTTTGATTGTGATCATGTGCCTTCGTCCCCACCGCGATTTCACCCCTTTTTCCTCGACACCCTCCGTAGACTACGGCCCTGCGCTACATTACTATTTCATAATAATCGCAGCGTATACGACCCGATAATCTATACCCGGGATCGTCGAACAAGCCGCACTAGCTGCAGCTAAATCGCGACTTGACTTTGATGTTAAAAATTTCTTTGCCACCAGTTGTACATTACATCTTTTACTCTGAAATTATAATATTATCATATTATATAATTATAATATTATAATATTTCTGAATAAAAGCAAATTAATTTCGTGTTTTCTTTTCTTCCACTGAAATATTTGTAAATTATACGAGTAAATATAATTCTGGTGATTAATAAGATAACTGTGATTAATTTTCTTTTAATGTGGTAACACGAGATAATAGTCGACTGCCAGACACATAATTTGAGGATAATTACCACACTTGATCATCCATTAACGAGCTGAGGCTTCAGTTTCAACGCTTAGCAATCTCTAAAAACGTACAAGTATGGCACCGCTATCCATTCTCGTTAAGTATTATATTAACTATTATACATAGTCTTTTAAATCTGAAACATTTGTAAAAGATCAGAGTTTTTAAAGTCTACTTTATTTCATATAGATATGTACAATTGAAGACTTCAGGAAAGAAGTATAACATGTATAACATTTTTTACAGCGGGACGGTTTTAAGATTCGGTAAGTTGTGCAATTAGTCCCATGTTATCAGAATTGTTCTTTTATTTGATTTTTTGGACTATTTACCTCTTCATAAGCTAAAAAAATATTATTTGTAAGAATATTAAAATATTATTTGTTTTAACATACCTACAAAATTTCCACAAAATGTTGTCAACTATATCTTTCACTTTAACAGATTCTTTTCATATTTAGCTTCTCTATATTCAGATATTCTCTTTTTGTCATGAAGTGACATTAAGAAAATCAATAAAAATGTACTCATCAGGATTTTTCTCTGTAATCTTCAATTATGATTTATTGTATAGAGTATAGAAAGTATGAATACCATGAAAAAGGATGAAAAGGTGTTCGATATTATCGAACCCTTTTCCCACTAACGAGAACGTAACGGGAGCCCTATAAATCCCAACCGCGATTTCCTGTTTCCCTTGGGTGCCCATTCAACGAAATTCCGTTATCCGGACGCGAGCGGCTCTCTCTACTCAAAATTCGTTGTAAAAAACTAACTCTATGAAATGGAATTAGGAAGTTCACTCTCGAGAATCTCACGCTCAGGATACATCTCACGCACGATGGATCAAAGAATAGTTTGAAATCGAAAAGAATCGATATATGCGGTTTGGTTACTATGACGTCTTGCTTATGATTGAAAAATTGGGGGAAAATCGTAAAAATCGGCTGAAAGTAATATTCTTGAAGAGTCAAAAGCGCGAAAATCCGTCGTTCGCGGTTTGCCTGTGATGTTTGCCGCGAAGTGATGGATTTCAAAGACGCCGACTGGTTCCTGAAGGGTAGCATACCGCAAGAAACGACCGTGAAATGGGCACACGCTTCACCAGGATTTCAGTGTGGCCTCCAGTGCGGGGTGGTCCCGAAAAATTTTATGGAAAAATATGAAATGAACGAAAGTGGCGGTGTGTGAGAACGTAAAGGTTCGTGTGAAAATAGCGACGAGAATGCTAAGCAGTAGTTGTTGATATTAGAGATTTTAATAAATTTTGATACATTACAAAATTGATACATTTGTTAGTAACTTAAGATTTGAAATCGTGAATCATCGGTTGGAAAGCTATAAAATACCTTATATCTTACATTTCAGGAATTTTTGAAGCTTTACAATTACGTAGAAACCTGTACTCATAAAGAAGTATAAATAACTCATAAAAAGTCATACGTAGAGTAAATTAAAAACCTATATATATAAGACTACTAGAAAAGTTTTTAACATGCATGAAAAATTATCCGTAAAAAATACATAAAAATGCAAGTATAATCAGAAAAAATCCTCCAATAATTGAAGTAGATAAATTCCAAAAATTAATAATAGTTTGATGTATCTCGGAATTCAAGTGAACTATCGACGCGGAAGTGGAACGAACGCAAAAAGAGATCTCGCACCTGGCAGCTTTTTTACCGCATCCGGAAACGATTGGAAGTTTAATAAGTCGTAGGATATTTTTAAAAGCTTGCTTCCGTAGGGTAAACATAAAAAACAACCCGGAAAATGATTTTCTGGTCGATAGTGTTACAACTGTAGCGATCGGACATGTATGTCTTCCAGCGGTAACGAGAACGAGGGATGAACAAGGGAAGTTAGAACAGCGTGGTTAGTCGCGACTAGTGTGGCGAATCAATTTTAATGCATCGAAAAACGTGACTTTGGGGTGCGTGTTACCTTTATGGACCACCGCTTGTGTAATTTCAAGGTATTTAACGATACTAACGAGGACAGCACCCCCGAATTTCTCTTCGTGAAATGTCACAAAATTTCTGGATTATGGGAACTATTCTTGTTCTCTAAATTAAGATCTCTGAATGCTGACTGATAAAGCCTCTTGATCCTTTTGAATTCCTAGAATTTGTAAAGATTCGTAATTTAAGAATATCGTTGAGATAAAAATGATTAAGAATTGCATAATAAAAGCTTCATGATATTTCATAAGAAATTATAGTAAATTTTGTCTTCCATAAATCGTTTCTAAAATTATTAAGAATTAGGGAATAAAAGCTTCATTCTATTTTACATTAAACTCTAACCATTTCGTTTTCCATGGCTTTCACATTTATTTAGATTTTATTCTTACCAATTATTAGGTCAAACTCAAACTTCCTTCGAATTAAACAAACCACGAAGCATCCTAGGATATCATATCACGCCCAACCCCAGTTGTCAGTTCTTTCCAGCCAATCAACCTTATCCGCACTTTAACGTTTCGAGTTATCGCCACGTGCCGGTCACGCGACTCAAAACGCATCCCTCTTGCACGCCGACACGTGCGCATTTTGCTCGTCGTAGTCGTTGATTCGAGGACGGATTATTCACAGATAACACCTCGGTAAAAAAAAGTGGAAGAATAATAACGACAGAACGGTAATTCTGTCATTTGTGGTTAAAGTGTCGCGTGTCGTCTTAAGTGCTCCTTGAAAGGTTTTGAAAAAGCGTGCATATGGACGTGCATCTACCCACTTCTTGTTATGTCTGCAGAATAATATATTTTGATAAAAAAGAATATTAGTAAGCATATAGAGCTTGTGATAAAAGAAATAATGAAAATTCTAAGATCTATAGATGGGACATTTGAATAAACGCAAATATTGTAAACAAAAATATATTTTGAAAAGAAGTATTAAACATTATAATTCCTAAAACTTTATTTTAATTTGCTTCTCGAATAATTTCATTGATACAAAGACAGAAGATTGTTTTGTTGAAACCACCAATCGATCTTCTTCCCTCGATTTGTAGGATATCGCGAATTAGCGTGGTGTGTAATAACGGTCACGTGCACGTTCTGGTCGGCACGTGATCAGGAAGACCGAGATGCGACTAAATGCCACAGACACGTGCATTTATCACCGGGTAGCACGGCTGAGAAATTGATAGCGGGAAACTTCACACCGGGGTGCACGTGTTCACCTACCATCGTGTAAAAGTTATGCGTAATTGAGATATCATAGCTGGTTTCCCACTGACAAGGGAATCCCAGTTTATTCGAATCAAGTTTGAGGACCGATTATAAGCTTCTATCTTTACATTTAAATTCTATTCAATATTAGCGATACTATTAATATTATAATAATGTTTGTAAATTATTATTATTTTAACTATAACATACTATAGTTTACAAATTACTTAATTTCTCTTAATTAAAATTTTTCACAAATTTAAAATTCTGAAAATTCAACATACCTCTAGTGTTATTAATATTATAATAAGAGTAAGTGTATTATTATTATTTTATAACGTACAACAGTTTTGAAGATATTTAATGATAATTTTATACATAATTGAAATTATATGTTTCTCCGATATTGTAGACTTTAAAGGATGTAATCACCCTGTTTGTTAACCCAGACTGAACACTGACGAATCCATCGTGGCTATGGTTTTAAGCTATGACACGTGTCAATGGAAGGATGTGGAAATATAAGCGTAATGGAGATATAAAGGGCGGTTCCCGACCGGTGAGAAATTCTTCGCTAATTCGAATGCTTGCACCCTGCTCCAACACGTGCCTTCAACGCGTGCGAATCTTTCCGCAGCACGTGCTATGCTAGTAACGTTAGATTCGTTTTGATGCATCGAATTTATTATGTACCGCGTGACTTGAATATTTAAGCATCTTAGTAGAATATCTTTAACTAAACCAAATTTGTTAGCATATAATATTTTGAAAGTTATCATATGCCGATTATAAAGATTTTCTGAAAATATAGAACATGGAGACTTTTTGAAAACATAGAACATGGGGATGCAATAGGAAAAAGTACGTGACAAATGTTTTTGACGGTATGAATCTGTAGAATTTTACAAAAATCTGCGTGTTATATTTGCGCGCGGCTGAAAGAAAATATTTTAATATAACATAGCCGCAAAGATATAATATTTTTAAATTGGATTAAATTTTAATGAGATTAATTGACGACGTATTTCGAATTAAAAATTGTTTTCCCTATAAAACACGAAATACGTGACTTGTATCCTTCCCCTGTGATCTTCGTATTTGACCTACTTCTGCTATTGTGTGCATATTGAGTACTGAAAACGAAGTACGACGATAATATCGAGAAGAAATAAAACGAACGCGCATAAGAAGCGCCTGAGGATGTTTAACCTGGCTTACATGTCGGTAAATGTTTGACCCACGTGAAGTGCTCGCGGCAGTTTACGGAGCGTTTCAATTAAGACACGCGCAACGGAGAAATAAAATTATTTGATGCCAACGAACCAGTGGACAGCCAGAAATCAAAGGGGTCGTGTACTTTTACGCTTGAACGTTTGTGCACACGATATAAGCCAGTAAACACACATACTCTATACATTAATGAAAACAATGAAAATACGATAAAACAGAACTGAGTTTTTTTATTACAATTGATCCATTTATTAGCTAAATTGATCAACTTTATTAATATTAATCGTTTGATTTTTGAAGGATTAAACATAGATTCTTTGTGTCAATAGAAATGATAAAATTATCACGGAACAAAATAAAGGAGTTCGCGTGTAAAAATATATAAAAGTCGAACTTTAGTCAACTTCGTCGAGATGAATCGTTTGATTTCTAAGAAATTAAACACTAATCAAGTAATATTAGGATCGGGAAATTTTCAAGGAATGAAACAGTTTGGCTTCTGAGTACTTCAATTGTCTGTTATCTCTTACAAGACATAAAGGTATTAAATCTAAGAGTAATTATCTCGGTGATAACAGCAATAAAATCGCGACAGAACGAAAAAGCTACTATTTATGGAGCTCAATTTGGGGTGATCGTGCACACCCGCGCTGAAATCCGCTCGAGATAACGAATCTCTTGCATGTTGCTACAAACGAATTCATGCCCTTCGACCGACAATAAACTGCATTATCTTAGATCCAGGCCACTCGATGCACCCCAACAACATCAAAGGGAAGAATTTGATCGAGGGAGACGATCGATAACACGATAGCCCTGAATGCTCCACTTCGTGTGTAATTCTACGCTCATCTAGAAACATTTTATTCTTCGTTCCTTTGATGCAACATCATATTTGCTATGTAGACACAATTTTTTTTTTCATGAACGTCGATTCGATTTGTACGTGACAAGCTTTATTTATAGAAATTTCATAACGAAAGAAATTCCTCATCGTTTCATCGGCGATCTGAATAGCTTACAGAAAAATAAATATAATTTATTTGCGAAGGATTCTTTCGAAATGTTATATATTGACAATTGATTAATAATGATTTTCTCCTTAAATTCCGTTTCTGTCAAGTTTTCTATTTCGATTTTATAGAACTCCGACAGTAACAACTTTCATTATGATAGATTTAGCTTCCAGAAAGAGCCACATTTTTTATAGAATAACTCACTAGAAATATTCTCTTTTCTAAGTAATATTCTAACTAGAAATTAAAAATAGTATTTAATTACTATTAAAATACCCATCATGCCATTAGAAATTAAAATTAACCAGTTGTTTCCCTATAAAATTGCCTTGACAATGGCAAACTTTTGTAATCGCCAAGGTTTTAAGGTTTCAAAAGGATACATTGAGGTAGATCGAAAGAGAAACAAAAAGGCCACATTAAAAACTGTTCCGAATCTCGTCTGGATCGAATAATCAGATACCTTCCTGCCGGTATATACCAGGTGAGCTAGTTGAAGCGAATAACGCCTTTTGACGTTAACGCCAGACCTCTTGTGTGTGCGGCCACCATAAACACAGTCGGCGTACAACGGCAGATTTTAATCTCCCGTTCGAGTTCCTGGTTACCGAGAGCCATTACCATTATGTTTGCACTCTGACTATCACTCTATTGTCTCTCTTATCTAATGGAACATCGACAGAATTGCTGTCGTGACAACGGATTTGTTAACTTTGCATGACCACTGTTTCGATTCCTCGAGTTGTATTCGTCTATGTTGGTCAATTCTTTGATACTTTTAGAATAGGATATTTATAAAAAAAGGAAGTTTAGTTAGTTTTTTTCAATTGAGGAGATTATGGGAAGTAATCTATAATAAACTAACCAAGATAGGTATGTCATGTGTTCAGTTAATTTGTAAGATAAATGATCTTATTAAAAGATAAATAATGATTGTGGGATGCAAGAGATAAAAAAAAGAAAAAGGATGAAAAATAGTATGGCTATGTTAGAAACGGTTCGTACACAGAAATTATCGCAGATGTCTACTAAGCGGGACTAGGCACTTAAAAACGAAGTGGACCGGTTTGGCCCGGCGGCTGGACAAAAGTAGTACAGTTGCCATTTGTGGTAAAATAATATCGAGGATAAAAAAAAGGCTGCACGCGCCATTGACCTTCTATGAACGTTACATCGGAACGATTGTACGGTTAAAAGTAGAGGGTGGCAAGCCTGTCGAGCCAGTGTACACAAATAAACAGACAGAGTGAAATTATTTTTAGGGGAACTCGTTAAAAGTACTGTTGTATCTTTCAGCTTCTCCAACACAGAATCAAACTATGTACGTATGAGATTCTTGGAAGACGAATTCATCAGCTCCACTTTTTATCAATTTCTTAGTGTCATTACGTAAATACACGATTAATATTCAATTCTCACGAAACAAATGACTTACTGCTATGAAATACATCGTAAAAATATGACATAAACAATCTAAGACAAATGTAAAAAAACGGTGTTCGTAACATCATCACTGTTTTGTACTTTCTAATTTATGGTATTGATCAATGTGGCTTCTGAACAGCTCATATTTCGATTGTTTATTGATTTTCATTTCTTGATTAAACGAGAAAGAAATAAAATTGAACACAAAGCTGCTTTTAATAACTCGTAACAGATAGAGAAAGACTTAATCTTTATTAAAGTTTGCTTAAGCTACAAGTATCCTGCAACATTCTTTCTAATCTTACGAAAGATTCAGTTGATTCCTTTTCTATTAATAAAAGAGATAACGTTCAGATTACTCGACTCGCATCGTATCGCTCGGTTTCTAAAGAGATAATGATCGTTCCTAGGAGGGAAACGTAGAATATAATACTGGAAGATTCCCTAGGGACAAGAGAGGATGGTTCCTCGCCAACTATTCGAACAAAAGAACCTCTCAGCAGGGTATTCCCTAGAAACTGGTATGTGATTCGCAGATCGATCAGCTACGCTCTTCCAATGTAACAGATCAATGAAAATAATTCTTATAACGAACTACATCAAAGTTTTATGGAATCTCGATTGGCTGTCAAACTCTAATCAAATAAAGCATAGACTTTTCTTCCCCTCGTTCTATTTTCGAACCGTGCTTTCTTAAATCCATAGAAATCTACTTACATACGTGATATCTATTTTCGACGAGTATTGTATTTTTGAAAATTAAAGAGGCTGCTGCAATAAGTAAGCACCCCTTCGTAATTACAGGAAACCAATTCAAAATTAAGTCGGCCTTCGAAACGTGCTATAAATTCATAGTTAAATAATACTTTCGTAACGATAAACTTTTACACTTTTGAAAATTTTAGCTTTGTTTCTCTTCCAATAAATAGAATTTAAATATTCCAGCTATCGCCTTATTTTAACGAACTCTTCAATTCTGGGCATGTTTTAAGGCTTAGAAAATGAATCACACGAGTGACAGCATGATGGACACCCAGTCGAATACGCACCGGTACCTGTATCCCCTGCGTTTTGTCACCCCAGAATCGTCTTTCCGGATGAACGCCTCGCAAAAATGAAAATCGTTCGCATGTGATGATGCGAGTATCAGTCTGCCCTCTTTCGAGATCATAAACTATCGAAACGAGAAATGCTAATGAGCTTCTAATGGTTTTAATTCCATCCGGCACCCCACATAGATTTTACAGCAAACTTAAAAAAGAAAAAGACGGTTAATCCTCGTGCAGTTTCTAGCTACACAAGTAACAAAAAGAAGATTTTCACGGGGAACGTTTTTAATGCTTTTTTTTACCAAACTTCGTTCACGAAACACTTGCTCCAGGATTGTCTGGTTTTTTTAGGAAGGTTAAAAAAAGCGTGTACTCTTTTACAATCGTTTTTTGACCAGCTGCAAGAAGAAATGAGTTTGTTTCTGGAAGACTGGTCTGATTTTTATTAATTACATAGCGTTTACTGTATGTTTTAAATTCGGATGCCATAAATTTTAAAGTTTGCGATCCATATTATAATCTACACAATGGAATCCTACTTTACTTAATACTTCTAATCTATGTGGCAGCATTTATTCTACAATATATAAATGTCTACTTATTGTGTCATATGTCGACAATAATTTATTACTAAAATTTTGTAATAAAATAAATATTAATCTAAACAACGGATTCACATTTACTCCATAAATAAATCGGCCAACGAATGTGTTTAGTATTCCCATCAGGTTTCGTGAACATTGAAAACGCTTAAGAAGCGACCGCCATGGAAAACAAACTAGCCACCCATCGACGATCGGTGCTCCATTATCTTCGGGCTGTCACGGCTTTAGAGGATTACACGTCGATTACGAGGTTCAATTTTAAACTGTCCGTCTCCCTCCTACCCCGACCCAGCAACCCTTTGCGGGTTACTCCATGGTTTTACAATCAGTCACCCGTGCTGTGACACGACCGATGCACAGTTCGTTGAAGGGGTTGCCACTTTTCGAAAAGCGGATTATGCTTCTCATTCTGTCTTTCGATTCTTTCGCGCTCCGCTGTCCTATGATCGTTACTGATCGATGGGTTTTGATCTAGAATGGATCTTCGATTGCTAACTGTCATTCGTTCAAAACATTTCCTCAAAAGGAATCGAAAAGTGTGTAGTGTTAGCCGAAAATAAGAATTTAGAATCGAGAAACCCTTACTTACCGAATATAAATATAATAATATAATATACATTGATATAAATACCTAAAATAACTAAAAATTTTCTATTATTGCATAAAGCGAATGAAAATTTTTTAATGTTACTCAGTATCATTGAGGAATTCCTCAAGTAAACGACATTAATTTTTAATTGTGTTAACTATTAAATTTCTAGCACAAAATTAAACAACGGATTGGAAAATATATTTCATAAAGTTTCCCTAGGTACTTTTTATTCCCGGAGGATGGCGAATATTTTCTCGATAGGGGCAAAGGGTGGTCCATAAAGAGCAAAATGGTTTTACGATTTTCTTTGGCTCTCCATTTTTTTCCTTATCCTGCGCGACAGTTTCGCACGTCACTGTTTACTACCGGTGCAACCCCTTTTGGTGTTCCTAGGCGTGGTAGTATTTTTA
This sequence comes from Bombus impatiens, assembly GCF_000188095.3. Classification (NCBI taxonomy): domain Eukaryota; kingdom Metazoa; phylum Arthropoda; class Insecta; order Hymenoptera; family Apidae; genus Bombus; species Bombus impatiens. The sequence continues at coordinate 2,307,585 of NT_176906.1, read as the reverse complement.
AAGGGTGTCAGCCAGTTTTTAGGAATCAAATGATCCCAAGAACTTCATGGGTTTGTTTGGACGCTATTGTTCATTTTAGTTTACTTTTCCACTTCTTTGGTTTCGTTAAGTTACGGTTTGTTGTAGAGACATAAGAAGTAAAAATTTATTTTTTATTTCCAGTTGCAATTTATTTGTTTCTTTTCAATTTTAACATGTAGTGTACTAAAAGTATTACATGTATGGAAATAAAAAACTATAAATTTTATTTAGTTTCCTTAAACTTGTTTCGTTCATTCATATAATATCCTAAATTTTTTTAACGTATCCTTATGAATATCTAAGTCAGTATTATTGCAAAATTAAACCATTCACAGGGACAAGTATGAAACTTGTTACTATTAGAGGTGCAACTCAAGCTTCCTGAACAAGGCAAACGAAAAATCCAGCGTAGCATTAGAAAGTACTTGATGCGTACTGGGTACTTTGAAATTTCGAAGGCCCCTCCACTGTAGGCTGCTATAGGTGCCCCCAGGTTTTTTTTTCAGTATGAATGATGATGTATGGATGTTGGCTGGGCGCTAGGGGCTGGGTAAAGGGTTCCATTGTTAAACACCCCCCTCAAGAACGAACCCTCTCTCTCTCTTCGCGGGAGAGGCCATCGTGAAATATTGCCGGTGAGCAACAAACTGCATTCTGCAAGCTGTATACTGTTAATTTTATGCCGGATTTTTTTTGCCCACTTCATCCATCCCTCCTCCCCTTTTGCTATTTAGACTTGCTGCGCAAAGATCGTTACTAGTGGAATTCTTTATGGGGAAACGTTCACTCTTAGATCACCAATGTACATAGTTTGAAATTTCAATTTCAAAAAAATGTATAAGATGTAGATTATATGTTCTCGAAATTTAGATAAAAGAAATTTTAAACATGGGACAATTTTCTTTAAAGTTTCTGTGATTACGATATTGGTGGAAACAAGTGATTGAATTTATTGGAATAATTCTTTCTTGCGTAATATGTTTTTGTTGCATAAAGAAACTCTTGAACACAATGAATATGAGTTACATAATATCGGATACGCGTTACATCCACGCTATTGTCCCTTCAAGCGTAAAGAGTTGTCCGCAATATCCTTTGATTCTTCTACTCTTCACATGAATATGCATCAATCTAATGCAGTGAGGATTACACTTTTCATCGAGATTTTGAGAATAACGTGGCTACTATAGTGAACCGTACAAACCTTTCATTCCCTTCAGTTTGTTACATAAATGACAACTACATTACTTTTGACAAGTATCAGTATCATTAACAGCAACATTGTTTGATAAGAATGAAAACTCAAAGAAGGAACAATATTCCTTTCACCTCTAAAATCTTTCACAGCATATTGACTCCGTCATAAAAGAACGTGGTTCAATAAAAATCAAAAGTTACACCCTCGAATATTTAACCACTAAGGCTAAGCTGAACAACTCAAAAAAGAAACTTCATTCACACGCTTCTCAAATCTGTCACGACCAAAATTACAACCTATGAATTTCTTCAGGAAAGAACGACGCCGAATAAAAATCACAAATTGCACCATTAAATGTCCAACAACTAAAGGCAAACTGAAAGCTCTAAAAAGGAATTTTACCTTTTCACACTTGTTAATCTATCACGATCAGAATTTCAAAGCGTTAATTTCTTCGTAAATGAACGTCACGTCAAAATGAAAAGCGTCATTCTTAACTAAGTCGACAATCGAAAGCAAGCTGGAAAAATGAAGTCAAGGAGAAGAAGGAGGAGCGAACGAGGGCTAGAACTCGATATCAGAGTACGTTATCGGGGAGAACAATGCGGAACCGCAATTAATAGGGCCTGTAATCGGACGCCAGACACGCATCCCGGGCGATATATGCAAATTCGATCGGACACGGTTTTAGAAATTCGCCGCGGCCCTCCTCGTTCGCCAACAATGCGTGACTCCATCGACAATAGGAAATAATAAACCGTGATAAATAGCCGGGCAAATACGTACGACAATCGCGGATCTCCTTTCGCCTCTTCTCCTCTTCGTTCGACTTCTTTCTCCATCCCTCATTTTGGCCGTTTCCAGGTGGACTGATTCATATTCCTGAACAAATAAGTTCGGCAAATATTACGCGGGGGTTGATGGGGTTCTTATGGGTTCCCGTGAGCAAATAGCGGCGTTAATTTCCTCGCTCACGTGTCCCGTCGCGTTCCATTTTCCAATGGAGAACCGAAGAAGAGGAAGTGTTCTTTTTTATGGTAGTACATTTAATGAATATTGAATGTCCTATTATAGGTTTTATATCCGCGCAAGAGGTCGTTATACGTATATAAATAAATTGAAAATGAAGGGAAAAGGTTTTTTCAAATTGGTTATCTACTGAGGAAAATCGAGAATACAAATTCGTAAATTTCAAGGGAACGTTCAATATGGCTATCGACAATGTGTCGAAGTGTTCATTTCAAACTCAATTCTTTCCAAAAATCAAAATCTCAGGCGAAAAAGCTTTGCATTCCTTTTTTCACTTACACATACTTGAATGTAAAATATTTTTCTGCCTGAGTCGTACAGTACTTTATTGAGAAGTATAAATAAATGTTTGAAGTGAGCCGTGACGACAACAAAATTACTTCGATAGAAAAGATAGAAAAAGTAAAAGAAAAGCGAAACTAGTGATTTCGTATGTGTGTAAAAGATCAAGACTCTTCAGATATTTTTAACTTTTTTAGATACAGCGTTTTAAATTCGTATCCAGTTGATATTGAATTTTTATTTGTGATGTATTAGAACGTGTTGTAAACGTATATAACTACATTTGGTGTTTTTGTCTCTAAGACGTATCGAGGAATACAAGAGGGGCCGAGATCCATTATGAAATGGTAGTTTTGGAGCCTTGAACTTTGAAGAGGCAGCACTAATCAAAAGTGGTCCACGGAGACAGATTGAGGGGCGTGCTGAAATAAATCAGTCCTTTGTTTTACGGCTTTAAAACGGCCGTTGGGGATTTTGAACGCGAAGTTACGTCCATTCATTAGAAACACCCCAGCTGCGAGACCAAAAAGACTTCGTTGCCTCATTCAAAAACTGCGTAATCGTTGTTCTCTAATACGAATTGTATACCGTTATACTATTCCTCTACGTACATGATTTGAAACTGCATCTATTTTTAGACTATAAAACCATTTCGAACACAAGAAGTATTTCTAAAATGCAACGACAATTTTTCATGCAAGTTAAATTCGATAGATTGATGAAATGAATGAATAAATGTGTTACTGATTCATCAATTTGATGAAAGGAAAGGGTTAAGCGATGCGTTGTGGTAGAAACGATTCGGATTAATAGTAAAAGCCTAGCGAGATCCCATAGGACCTTCTTGATGAAAAGTAAGGATTTTGGATATAATAGTCTATCTTTGAGAATCTAATATTCTCGCACCCCTCTTGTATCTTATTCGATGACTAAGATAGGTTATTATTTATAAGCCAGATATATCGTATCTTTCATCATATGTACTGAAACATATATACTGAAAGATAATGTTAGTTATCTTTGCAAACATTATTTATGATAGAATTGTTTCTTTATATCTAGCACAATAATAAAACTAAATATTAAAAAATAGAAAATACACTATTGCTCTCTAACGCTAGTCACGCAATAAGAAGATACGTAAATTTGTCAGACCTTGTTATATAATTACATAGTGTACTGACAATGGCGGAGATAAGCGGATGTCGATAATTTATTTTTAAACGAGTATAACGGCGCAACGTACAATTCAACCAGTTAACCAACGTTCCAATTGCTATGAAACATTCTCCTGGCTTTCACAAACTTTCTTTACGTTTCACAGAATTTTAGAAAATACCATAACTTTGCTCAATCGTATAAACCTGAGAAAACTCCATAAATTAATTCGGAGCACTCTAGTATCTTCCACATTAAACTTCCCAATATCTGAAACTTATGCCGATTACGGAACTCGTCCGTTATATAAAATTTTTAATTTTCTTCATCGCGTAAACATAGTGAAAAAATCGATAAATTTAGTCCAGTAAAATCGTCGAAGCAAACAATCGACACTTTACATAGGTATCCATCCACTTTACAAAATATACTGAAGCAAATTTCGTTTTCTTTCGAGATTGCTAAGCGTTGACGCAGATGACGATGCATTTTTTAAATATCGACCGACAGTGTGCATCGATAAACCTGAGCACAATGCACAAGAATGCCCGATAATATATATTATTATTGCGCGGGCGCGGGTCAATAATCGAGCACGTTGCCTGGCGACGGTGCTCCTGCTCTCTCTCAGCCTCCGGAATTTCTTCTTCAGTGACTAGTCCTGCAGCTGCGACGCGCAGAAGTCCAGCAACCTTCGATACATCGTCATCGGACCGGTTTCATCTACTCTGGCTTAAACACGCTGCTCCTCGGTAAGTCAAATCGAATACTTTCGCTTTACTTTTCGCATCAGTTCGCGATATATTTGCTTTCATTCGATCTCTTATCAGTTTCAGTCTCTTTTCTGTTCAGATTCAAAGTTTGAAGTTAAAGTTCAGCAAACTTCATTGCGTTTCGACTCGCCTCGATGGAATTTTGCGGATCAATCCTTTAATATTTTTTATCGATTGATTGGTACGTTCATGTTCTCGTATTGTAGGTGATAATGTCAAAAAGAGTGGTTGAAAAGAAGTAACTTTGTTGTTTAAAGAATATGTTTGTGTTATGTAAAGCTCATGTAAAGCTTTTGTGATGTAAAGCTTAGTATTTTTACTTTCAGTTCAATAGTTATGTGGAGGAAAAGCAGACAATTAGCAACTTCCCTACCCTGTTCAGAAACTGAAAGTGAATGTAAGAAAGATGGTAAACAGAAACTCTCAGCACGTACGATTGAAGATAAGTTCGAAAGACTATGTGGATTCAAATTGAACGATCTTTCGTCTTTTGAAAAATTCACAGCGCTTTTGTATCGACCAACTGATCCAGCTAGTTTAGGAGTTGTCAGAGCACTGTTTGGTTAGTTATTTTAAGATACAATATAATGGTTAAAAAAAATAGATGGGCAATCTATTTGTTAACATAAAACATAAGAGGTAATACAAATTTATACTTAATTTTATGTTTACTTAAATAACATTGTCTAGGACTATGCATGGTATTGGACGTGGTAGAAGAACGTGGATTAGCAGATATAGACATAAAATGGGGAGATCCTATGGAGTGTCATTTCCCATTAATTCACGGAATGAAAGCTCCCTCACTGCCATGGATGATATTAATTTATGCGATAATGTGGATTGGTGCTTTTGGAATTATGCTGGGTTCGCGGTTCAAAATAGCTTGTGCCTGTTTCGTGATTCCATATTGGTACATCTTCCTCTTGGATAAAAGCTACTGGAACAATCACACGTATCTTTATGGGATCGTTGCTATTCTCTTCTGGGGTACGGAGGCTAACAAGTACTTGTGAGTTTGAAAGAAAATCTGAATGAGAAAATTGACTGATATGAGTCAGAATCATTGCAGATATTAATTTAATACTAAAAAATATCAATTTGATTGCCTAAACAATAAATGAAAATTTTTCTTCTCGTTTTCTCTGCAATTTTTCCTGATTTTCTTTATAAAATATTTAATTTATAAATCTGTACAACTTGGGCAGTTCTATGTCTACTAATTATTTAATGCTAGAAATTGTCGAAGTGTTCTCTTACAGTGCATTGGATGCTACTAAAATGAAAGTTACCGAAAAAACTGCACCATTATGGAACTATTTCATTCTAAAATTTCAATTTTTTGCACTATATTTCTTAGCTGGATTGAAAAAATCTGGCGCAGAATGGCTATCGGGTTACGCCATGACGAATTTATCGCAGCATTGGGTCTTCAGTCCGTTCAAGTAGGTATAATTAAGAACCGAACGTATCTAAGTTCGAAAATACATGAAAACTATACTCTTATCAGAGGTAGACAGCCGATAGAATTTTACCAGTCGATAAAATAGTATTGCACCATTTCAGATTATTTTTGACCACCAAGCAAACTGATTTTTTCATAGTTCACTGGTTTGGATTTATCTTTGACCTCACGGTTGGATTTTGGATGCTGTTCGATAAAACTCGAATTCCTGCAATGATCTTTTGTACAGCCTTCCACTTAATGAACTCTCGATTATTCAGCATCGGTGAGTAATTTCGTTTCGGTAATAATAATATCCCAAGGCAAACGAAATTCTATGTGCATTATTAATTTCAGTGTTTATTCTCAGGAATGTTTCCATTAGTGTGTCTTGCAACGATGCCTCTGTTTTGCAATCCAAATTGGCCTCGAAGGCTCGGAACTTTCATCAAACGTAATTATGCTCGTTCATTTTCTAAGAAAAGTCAACAGATAAGAAACTATAAGAAAATTGCGATGGAGCGAATAAAAGAATCGTACGATGAAATAAATGATGAAACTGGCAACGGATCATCGATCGATGATGGAAACCAAGAAGGTACAAACTCGATAAGCTCTACAATTACTCGTAAACATATCAAAGGAATCAGCAGCAAATCGACTAGAGTGACGAAGAAGCAAAAGTTCGTAGTTTCTCTATTACTATTCCATGTATTCTTGCAGTTTTTCTTACCATACTCTCATTTTATCACGAAGGTACACTAATAATATGTTCCTGATTACACGAACCGTTTACATCAATTTTTTGATATTCAATAATTCTTTCCTTTTTTCATTATTATTAGGGTTACAATAACTGGGTACCAGGAATGTATGGATATTCTTGGGACATGATGGTACACGTTTGGGATACTGTGCTAGTCGTAATTAAGATTCACGATAACGTCAGTAACGAGGATCGTTATTTGGATCCTAAAGCATGGGTGCAAACCAATCGATGGGAGAAACACGGCGATATGGTCATACAATACGCTTCCTGTTTAAGAGTAAGTGTTATCTTATCGATACACCCGTATCATCGAATTATGTAATGTTTGAGAATGTGAATTCTTAATAAATAAGAAAAGAGAGATTCACATCTATAACGACGCATACGATCAGTAAGTTTCACATGCAATTTATGCTGTAGAGAGTAATATAATATTTATAGGATAATTTAATTAAACAAGAAGATCAGCTTTTCGAGAGTGACTTCCAACGCGACAGAAAACCGAAATGGTCGCGACTGTCATCGAATTTAAGCATCTACATCGACGTGTGGTGTTCGCTAAACGGAAGATTCCAACAGAGGATGTTTGATCCAAATGTTGATATGCTAACAGTAGATTGGCACCCGTTTCAGCCTGTTTCTTTCTTAATGCCCCTTCTTTCGCAATATAGTTCGTACAGGTATAAACATAATTTACTTATCTAATGATTTATGAATTAAACTACCCTAGTAAATAGCGTTTTCAACGAACGAATATTTTCATATAAATAACAAAATTATGATATTTATTGCTTTATTTTCTATTCAGATACAAGTTGGAAGAAATTCAGCAACACGTTTACACTTGGTCCAACGATACCGATGTTCTTTTCGTCGCTGATTTCCCAGGCATGTATCTAGACAATTATATCTCTAAGAACTTCACCAACGTCACACTGACTGTCCTCGAAGGTGAAATAACATATAGCGATGAGGAACAGAGATATATCGTGGTCTCGAAAGGATCATCGATTCAAATACAAACAGGCCAATTTCATAAAGTAACGACAACGAGCGCTTATCCAGCTTGCTACATGTACACCTGTACTAATCGAAATAAAGAGGAACCAGAAACGGATGGGTACGTAATAATTTTGTGAATCTTTGTAAATACTTTGTAGACATAGTTATTTAATTGCTGATTACACCCACGATAATAACTTATGTCGAATATCTGTGTCATCTTTGAATCTAGTCAATTGATGATGTTATAAGTTATGGTATATTTGAATGGAATATAGCAGGTATGAAGCATGTGCAAATTAACAGAATAAATTTAACTAAAATTTGTTTCTTTGCAGTATAATGGAGCTCGAAGAACCAAGAGAAGGCTTCCCAATCGCGAGAGAAATTAGATACAAAGTCGATGCCTGGATAAGAGCATTGTATCATATAGCAAACTCATTTTTCCATTTAGTGTACAACGTTCCCATGGTGCGACGAGTACAAGTCAATGAATAATATAAATATTTGCAATTCAAAGTCGTCTGAATACAGTACGAAATTAATCGAATGTTGATTTTCATTTCTAAGCGGCTAATTTTTAGAAATAGACCAAGACTGATGAACAGTTTATTGTTTTACTTGACTTGAGATAAAATTGTGATATCGATTCTCAGTAGATAGCGTTATTTCAATTCAGGAGATAAAGTAGATATAAATGTCCAAAGAGAATTTATTATTGACTATCAGTTATTATAAAAATAAGTGGACAAGTGGAGACATGTATCAATGAAGTTTCGTTAAATGCAACTTGTTTACATCAGAATGTTATTATTATTTTCAATTATCTACTAAATAACCTATGTGTCCTGTAAGGATATAAAATAAATAAAATTCAAGCATATAATAATTAAGCTTCATTGGCATTTACTCCCAGTCTACCCGTCCATTTATTTCTGTCTCTGCGACTGTATGTAATATATAAATAATGGAAGAATCAAAAGTGCACGGGGGAAGATGATCGTGATTGAAACCGTATTTTCGTATTTTTTCGGATTAACTTTTCCGCTTTTGTTTGGAAGTTAACGGCGAATAATTGCCACCGTGGCGAGTTTTAGAGCTAAGAGCGTCTATTATTAGTTCCTAATAAAAAGATAATCGACGAAGTAGAAGACGTCGTAATCGTAACTATGTCAACTCGTCTATGCCCCTGTAAAAACAATTCATCGTGCTTCTAATAATACGCTCAAGTCGAATCTTTCCTGTCTCGGTCTATGCGGAAAACGCCACTGAAAAACCGCGACGCGAAATTAATCTCAAGGACGTTGAACTTCGCGAGCGCAAAAGTATGAAAGCGATTAAATATGTGCGATCAAATAGCTATGACTAAATGATGGAAATAAATGGTCGATAACCTGCTTCGATTATTCGTCGATTCGGTGATCGTTGTGAAAATCGACGAAATTCGAGAAAACACGATTTCGTTGATTTAAGATCTTAAATGAAAGAGAAATGTAATAATATTTATTAATAATATTTAATAATAAGAAAAATACTTGATGTGTAGTTGGATATTTAGGGGCTCACAAAACATTTAGAAACATTTTGAGAATATATTATGTCTGTTATACGAAACACTTAAAAATGTTGTTAGCACTGTAACGAGACTGTCATAATCGTATTGGTAAAGTTTGAAACGAATGTGGAAATGTAGATGGATGCTACAAGATGCTTAAAACAAGTATATGTCTATATGACATCATAATACTATTTGAACAGTCAATTATGAATTGTATTAATAAGTCTTAAGATACTTAATGCACGTTCAAGCTGTATATTGTACGTGCTGTATACTGATTTTTTACTTGACATATTTTGACAGTACATATCTCGTAATTTCTATATACATTTTCAAATGGATTCCAAGTTTGACCAATGTAATAACGATAATCGTGTCTAATTACAGTGTTAATGAAATTTCAAAATGTTTTATATAATACGTACAATATTGGTACAAAAGTTCCCTATGATAAGAGTTTAAATATTTTCGTCAGCCGCTCTAATTTATATATAATGATAAGCGAAGATTGAATTTTAAAAGAAAAACGGCTTCTAAAATCGGAACAATCGGCGAATGTTTCGTTTTTTTCTTTTTTTTTTTACATTCAAGAAGTCTACAGAACTATTTTCCTCTCAATCGGTGCCAAGAACTTCGGCAGCCAAAACGTTTTACAGCGAGTGCCAGTATTGCTCAACCGATTCTCAACAAGATAACAGATAGCAACGTGAATTAAAACAATTCGTTCGTGTGTTTTCGCTGCCACAAAATGTACGCAATCAAATCATCTCTTTTCTCTTCGCGACATAATGCTTGTAAACCGTATATACGCCTACGTTAAACGCGTAAATATCTCGTAACATTCTAATAAGCTTTCTCGTCTGATAAGTTGTAAGTAAATGCATTCGATGGATCTGATAATTATTCCAGTGATGTACCAACCGTTTCGTATTGCCCCGTAGCCGACAAATAATGACATTATTGTCGTTGTACAATGTAGAATATGCTGTCACCTGTTTCTTTTACAAAAATATTTTCAACATTGTGTCGTTTTATTACAACCTTTGTTGTAATAATAATTTTTTAATCGAAGAGCTCGATGGAAAAGTGTATTTTTGCATTCACAACTCTTTTAATACATTTGTCAATGTAATTTATTTTGCAGTATAGATTTTCAGATAAATTCCTAATTTCTCAATTGTAAATCTTAATTTTATGAACACTCAAAAACCATTTACTTGCAGACACATATCGTTTAAAAACAAATATGCAGATAGAAGTAACATCGGTGGAGATCGGTAATTAAGTACTGATGTGTTCCCTTTCATATAAAAATTCTAGATAAGTGTTGAACGAGTTGCAAATAAATTTTAAGTTCTACTAAATCCAAAAATCTGTACAGTTAATATTCAACTTCGATAAAATAGAACTCTATAACAAAAAAAAAAAAACTAAAATTAAGAAATCTGTTATGAAGAAGTCTGAAAACGTTTTTGATAAAGGAACAGGAAATAATGCTAAATAATACAAAATTGTCGAAAGAATTATAAACTTATAGCATAACAATATACTATTTAGAATACGAAGACACTTACACATGTAAGTAAATCAGCTGAGATTATCATTATCACAAAATGGACATCGGTATCGACATACATAATGTCGCTATACCTATACCTGTTTAGAAACTTGCTTATCTCGATACGTGGCGGAGGAAACAGCTGTCAATTGTCAGTCGCTGGTATACGATCGTACGGAGACCTTCGATCCAAGAAACGTTGAAAAATTTGTCCGAAATTGTATTGGTAATTAACCAATTGCGAAATTGGTGAGCGTAAATCAACAAGCGGATAGTGTGATCCATTTAAACTTACGCGATCGAATTGTTGTTATTTGAAGTAATATAGTATGCTTATCAGAATAAAAATACGATGAAAATACTTGCAATGTGACAGTGTCATCAAAAAAGTACTACATATTGACAAAAGTTTGTGAAAAATGAGAGAATAATGAGATACAATATAGAACTATGAGTGGCAGCTAGTTAATTTTATGATTAAAAAATGAGCGACTATTGATTGTATTTATGGTGTGATCGATGTTGCAGCGAATATAATCGTTAATAATTTCTTCTTCATATTTTCTTATAGATTTGATTAGAAAATTAAATGATGGTTTGTAACTTTTTTCAAAATCGTATTTTATAAATGTTGCGTACAAAAACACATTGATTATAATCATAACCAATTTGTCAATGCCTGTTTTCCAAAAGTATGAAATTATTTACCTTCGTATGATTTCTAGAGAAAACATGCCCGCCAATGGAGGTAATGATAGAGGAAGAATGAAAGACACGGATCCGCTGCTCGAAGCGCTTGATAAACTCGGATATGGGTCCAGCTTTTTATGGATAATATTTATTTTTACACTGACACCGACGATATTCAATGGGATGCACTCCATGTCTTATATCTTTATTGCCGAAGTAAACTTAACTTACACTTAGTAACTACAAAAACTATTCGCACATATCATTATTTTCCAACGAAAAGTCTTTTTATCAAGTTCTATATACGTTTCAAATTTTAGTAATCATATCAAAGTACCAAATACTAAAAGTGGTACGGTAACAATTAACAAGTAATCAAACTTAATCAATTAGTATTTAAATATTATAATAAATATAATGACATGCCAATACTTCTTGTAGCCACTGTACCATATTAATAAAAAAAATATTATATAGCGATCATAGTCCTGGAATAAAAAAGTGATAGGATTCTATATAAAAATATACATATATGATTAGATGAATAAGAATTATGTTTCACAGACTCCCACACATTGGTGTGCAATACCAAGTTTGACTGCCGCGAATTGGACGGACGAAGAAATAAGAAACATCTCATCGACCACTTCATGTACTATGTACGATTATAATTATGAAGACTTTGCGTATATTGGATTCGAGAAAGCGTTAGAATATAAAATGTCGAATCCTCTACCTAAGTCGATTTCCTGTGAAGTAAGGAGTTTCGCAAATGATATCGATGGAACTTCTCTCGTGCAAGATGTTAGTATCACATTTCACTAATTAGATATAGCCGTAAGTCGTAACACTATTATCCGAAGTTACTTAAAATCCAATTTCCTTAAAGTTTCCTTATCCTTGCCAGAAAGTCGTTTCCATCGTGTCCAATACTCACGGCGACATCTGTTAGTATCGATTCACTTCCGCTCAAAAATTCGGAGCACGTTAAAATTCTTAAAGGAATAACGATTTTCTTGAATGAATATATATTTCATTCATAACACACAATATCCTTCAATAATATTGAAATTGTAATCAATTATATTTAAAAATAAAACTTATGATTATAATATACTTACTTGCGAGAAAAATGGATGAAGAAGCTTGCTTCGCCGAAAAACAAATTTTCGAAGTCTTATTTCCAAATTTTTTGAATTTTTTGACGTATCCTGGAATTTTTTATAGGCAAAATTGGAAAACTGGAGTTTTTGTAGGCAAAACTGAAAGAACTGGATTTTTTTATACGTTTTTTATACTTTTTTTTATAATTATTTTTCTCAGACAGTATTTCAAAAGATCTTATTTTATAAAAGAGTATGTTGCATTCCAGTAAGAACTTTTATGTAGATAGGATAACCAGTGACTTGACTATAATGGGAAATTATGAATAATCGACTTTATTATTAATTTTAGTGGGATTTGGTGTGCGACAAAACCGCGGCTCGTTCGAGCACGCACATGGCTTTGTCCCTTGGAAAATTATTGGGTAGCGCTTTGTTCGGAGTCATCGCAGATAAATATGGGCGAAAAATCTGTTACGTTATTGGAATAATAATGTTAATCACCTCTGGTCCAGCTGGTGCGATCGTGCCGTGGTATTGGGGTTTTATAATCTCGAGAGTAGTTAACGGTGCTAGTCATGCAGCCATACAGTATTCGTCTTTCACGACACGTGAGTAATCTATAAATTGATAATATTATAACTATGAAACACATAGTAATGTGATATCGATGTGATTTTAAATCAATTTGTATTTATAGAAATTTCTGTCCTTGGAAGCTGCAATAGCTATCAAAATTAATATTAAAATTAAATATTACTAATGAATTAAAGGTTGATATTTATTAGTTGATTTATTGGGTCGTTAATCATTATTATATATTAGCCTATTTGTTATACAGTCACAGAGGTAGCGAATGAAAAACACAGACAATGGATGGGAATTGCTTACAACGTCGGCTATGCCACAGGGATAGTAATTGTGCCAGGTGTAGCTTATTTGCTACACGAATGGAGATATATTCAATTAGCAATATCTTTACCGGCTTTGCTTTTGCTAATACATTTGTGGTAAGTTTGCTTTTGTGTAATGTGAATTTTCTCAAAGAGACTGAGATCAAGCAGTTTGTTATCCGAAATTGCTTCACGACATAATCTTGTTTGAATTATAGAATTAAAAACTGAGTTCAGAGAAATACTGTTTGTATCTTTAGAAGAATTCAAGGAACTTATTATGATAAATCATTTTAATGAGCAGATATGTAGAACAACTGTAGTTTGCAACTGTTGCAGGCTTATGCCAGAATCTCCACGATGGCTGATAGCTCACAATCGTCGACAGGAGGCGAAGAGTTTAATCGATAGAGCATCTAAAGGAAGTCCTGATGCAGAAATGAGCACGTCATTGACACCAACCATACGAATACAAGAGTTAAAACAAGAATCGAAGGAGTCCAAAGAGGAATTGCATAAAAGTATCAAAGGATTTTGGGTGCTTCTTAGCAATAGTGAATTACGAAAGAGGATTCTTATCACGAATTTTACTTGGATGACAGCTTCTCTGACTTATTACGCGTTAGGTAATCGAATGATCGAAATTTATTCCTGTTTCCGCTTACTACTATAATATCTAACAGAATTATACTTTTATAGTAGAACTCTGTTTATAGTAACTTATCGAAGGAGAGATAGTTTATATAATTGAATTTTATATGTATAATGAGAGTGTAGTGATTCTCTCCACTACTTAGAATTTCTTTGTATATATAATAGCAGTTCACATAAAAAAAATAGATTTAATCAACAAGAGTTCATTTAGTAAAAATTTTGTTCAAATAAATAGAATTCGTGTAAACTGTTCTAAAGCTTAAAGCTTAAAATATATTTTATCAATTCTTTCAGCGTTAAATGTGAACAATTTCTCAACAAATCGGTACATTTACGTGTTGGTAATGGGTCTAACCGAAATACCAGCTTATTTGATACCGACACCGATTCTAATGATTATGGGACGACGTCCAGGAAGCACAACTTTATATGTCATAGCTACGTTATGTCTACTCTGTATTCTCGCAATTCCAACTACTGAAAGCGATGTAATTATGACCGTATCCTTAATTGGTAGATTCAGCGCGTCAGCTGCTTATGGCATCGTTATTCTATATAGCTCGGAACTTTTCCCCACGGTAAGCATAAATAGTAAGCATAAATAAAAGCAATCTACAATAAAATGAGCAATTCTATAATTTTTCCAAAAACACTTTACAAATTTCCATTTTACGGGATCTAAATGATATTTTGTATTTTTAAGTATGTAGATAAAAGCTTGATTATTCTATAATTTCATTCACGCGAGTTCTATATTTTGGTCGCCAATAGTTCTAGCGTTAATAAATAAACTGCATCAAATATACTTTTAACTATATCCAACTATTTCAATAAAAATTACTCGCTAAATATTATGATAGACATTTTCGTAATTTTTACTATTTAATCTACCTTTTGGATATTTCTAGACAAGTTCAATAAATATATGTATTATGTGTGTTTTTGGAACACCTGAAATTTCATTAGCACTGTTACCAAGACTAGACTATCATGATTATCATATTGGTAAAGTTTGAAATGACGACATTAATGATAGCTCTAAATTATTTTGCTTCGAAACAGGTCTGCAGAAACTCCGCGGTTGGTACGAATTCTGCGATGTCGCATGTCGGAAGTATAGCCGCGCCTTATGTCGCTGATTTATTAGGAGTTGTTGTATGGTGGGGACCAACGACTCTTTGCGGCGGCTTAGCTTTAATAGCAAGTATACTATGTTCGATTTTGCCGGAAACTCGGGGCAGGCCGTTAGCGAACACCGTCGACGAGGAAATTACGGAAGAACGAGAGAACGTGTCGTTTTATAACGCTTGCAAGTGTGTATGAAATACAACAGTAATGGGGTCAGGACCGGTATATTTTCTGCTACATTGGTTTATTCTGATTCATTCACAAGATCCCGTTTTTATTCACAGGACTCACTCTTCAAATGAAACAAGATCAATCTGTATTTCTAACAAAAGTGTAACTGTGTTTTAATAAAAGTATTGTATACCAGTATATCAAATTCCTACATTCAAGAGTTGATGTGACGATAGTCTCGTTTCTAAACAATGTGTCCTCACATATTGCAATAGCTAACGAAAATATTCGAACTCATGTAGATACATTTTATGAATATATTTGTGAGTTGTATGAAAAATTTTGAAATTTCGTTAGCTCTGTAATGAAACTCGAGCATCATGATGGTGCTAGTAAAGCTTGAAATAAATCTGAAAATGTACACACACGTTACTGCTGCATGATACCGAATATAAACGTATAGTTCGCACAGATTACAAAAATATTTAGACAGTCAAGTATTTATTGTACTAATAAGAATCAATATTCAGTGGGACAAGATGAACATTTATTTTTATACGTATACTAATTTCTTACTGAATATGTATATGTTGGTAATAAATATCTTATAACTTCTATGTGCATTTTCAGATTGATTTCAAATTTTACGAATATAATTATGATGTGTTTCATTATAGCGCTAATAAAACTGCAGAACATTTTATGTAAGGATCCAAATACTTTCGTAAGCCATTGTACTTCTGACTGCGTTTTAAACTGCCTTTATACAAGAATTTGATATTATCGATGGACATATTTTGTATTGTATATCCACGGATTAAAACGTGGAGAATTAGACGATGACTCAAGTATGCAATTGTCTGCTTGCTATACTTTGTTATCGAAAGAAAAATATATACAGATTTATGTAATATTTCTTTCATATCCCTTTTTACGAAAATTCTACTTGATCTCTGGATAGTCAGAAACCATATTTAACTCGTTGATGTTTTTTATTCACCGTGAATAATTCTTTCGACGCTTATTACAGATTATATAACTACAATCAACTATTGCAATTATACGTGGCAAGTGTAAGCACATGCATTGTATAAAATCGTTGTAATTATCTCTTCTGATACAAATCTAACACGGTTGTCACGTACATATTGTCAAACACATAAGTATTTAAAGGCAAAATACTTAAAAGTGAACGTATAAAAGGTAACGCTAACAATCCTACAATTAGTTTAGTCGGTTCCTTACTTCGCGAGGAGATTCGACATAAGTTTTGAAACATGAAGAATTCAGCGTTTCTTGTTTCGTTTATCCTCTATTGCGTAAGAATAAATATATCCTATTTTCAAACAGTATAAACAATACGATGTCTGTCGTTTCAAAATATTCAAAGTTATCTACTTTCAGGGTCTTTTCAGTCAAAATGTAATTGTGTCACACGCGAAACATCCACCTTTTCCTCCCGAAATAATACATGATTGTATGGATCGTGAAAATATAACAACTAGTGAGTTAATTATCATAAGTGAAACAATTATTACATTTATAATAAAATCATTAAAAAAATTACAGAAGAATTGATGATACTTGATAGTTCACCGGTTGAGACAATCAAATTACTAGACAGCAATAGAGAAGACTTCAGAAATATCGGATGTTTCTTAGCTTGCGCCTTCCAACAACATGGCGACGTAAAAATAATTTTATATATAAATATAACCAAGAAATTAACACGTTTTCTGATTCATTTATACTTCAGATGTCAGGATCTACTATGAATGTACAAACAATGATAGATCGTATGCACGGAATGCATCACGGTCATATAGACGCCAATCCGTTTTTCGCTAATGCCTTGCAAACATGTGCAGATTCGCGTAAGTATATTTATTCTGTAATAATAATTCATATTTTATCATAGTGAAAATCTTAAAAATAATTTGTATCTCTTTGTTTTAGTTGAAGGAACAGACGACGAATGCGAAGCGGCTCTTACCTTCCACATATGCTTGATGGAAGCTTTCCATAATAGATCCTAAATTAATTTATATTTTATCTATTTCGACGTATCTGCTGCGATAATGGCAACTTGTTAAAAATTATTTGAATTAGTAAACTATCAAATTAGCGAGCAATTGAAAAGGATAGTTGATAATTTATGCAACCTTTTTCCCTAAGAGTCCCAGTTCAAATATATCTAATAATGCGTGTGATAAAATTAATCAATTCGAAACGTAGATACGATTGCCATGCGTCCTAATACAATTGGATTATGTTTCTAGATTCGTCACATAGTCACGACTATCGTTTCGCAGTGCAGTATCGACATGTTCGCTAAAAAATTACAAATATCCTCCACCTTGGTTTCCAGATCTCAGGATTTACTGAGGTATTATACAAAAAATCTTCATATTCATCATTCATTAATGAATAAGAACAATTCATTCCTATTCGTGAATAATTTTTAACGCATAATTATTTAATTAATAATTATTTAACGCATTAACGAATACAGTTTAGGATGGCGAAAGCTTCTAGTGCCCGTTTCGTTGTTTGGAGTAATTGCACTTTTATTCTGCTTGTGCTACATATTTTGGGATACGATGGATTATAAGATAATGGAGAACAACGTTTTCATTCAAGATCTAAATAGCGCTATAAAGGAAAATTCAACACTGTCCCAACACAGTTTGAATGACTCTATGCAACACAAAACTGGTAAGACCTATTGTCAAACTGGTCCATCATGTAATACAATAACCTGTTCGTCTATCCCGCAAGATTCTGGAACAGTGGTGTCAGAGTTCATCGAGAACAATTTCAAGGTATTTAATAAAAACAACAACGAAAGCAATATTTCTGTCTCGTTAGCCCAAATGAACTAGTTTATCGTATATTATATATTTCGTGTAGGCTATCTGCAAGGATACAACATCCGTGAAATTGTCACTTATCAAATGCAAATTCCCCGAGAACATGCTTCGGAAGAATTGGCTGTGCACCAACTTGTCGATCGAAGAGTTGACGTTCGAGCGTTGCTTCCTCAGCAAAATAGAGGATAACGCGTTTTCGTCGTCCATTTATGAACAGACGAAGAAGATCTCTATGATCAACAACGAACTCGTCTCTTTGCGCAAGGCGATGTTCCGTCACTTTAAAATGTTAGAGGTGTTGAGTATTAACGAAAATATCGTCAAGTCGGCTGAATTTAATTTGCTCGAAGAGGTGGCGGGTTCTTTGACCACGCTGGACCTGCGCCAAGCCATCGACGATCGAAAGGTGCTTCGAAACATAACGGGCGGAAACGCGTTGTCAAAGCTTGAATTATTGTCTTTATGGGGGAACTCCATATCCGTGATCGATGCTGAATTGTTCGTCGGTGTGCCAATGGTGAAATCGCTTTATCTGCACGCCTCGAACATTGAGACAATGTCGCAAGATACTTTGCAACCGATGGCTTCATCCATATTGCAAATAACGCTGTACAGCAACAATATTGTCTCGTTACCACAGGGACTGCTAGACCACGTGGTTGATTCGAATAAATGCTTTGGTATGTTTATGTACGACAATCCTTGGCACTGCGATTGTAGTTTAAAATGGTTACAGGATTTCATGCAAAATCAGTATATCTGTATGGACCAGTCGAATGTAGTAAATTCGGATAGAAAAATTCCAATTTGTAAGACGCCTCAGGAAAAAGCCGGGAAGCCATTTACGACAGTGGATTTCTGTTCTCAGTCAACCATCAATTCCACCATATCCACCACGACACTTAAATCTACTAAACACGATTGGATCCAAACTACTACTATTACTCCGACTAAAGGTATAACCAATCAAACCACCCAGACACCAGATACAACCAATAGGATGGTCCACGTAAATTGCAGTCTCACCTATACATATATACAAACTGCTAATACACGCAAACTTTTATCCACCGATGTTCTTCAGTTTCCTCCGCGATTTCCCCATTTCTATGTCTCGAAGGTCTCAGACCGCAGCATACTCGTGAATCTGCCCGACCTGAACAAAGAAATCACGCTGCTCTGGTTCGACAACAATAACGTCGACAGCTCGCTCGGCTGTGCAAAAAATGTGAAGTACTCTTATCTGCTGCAGAATATCGATTCGCAAGCAACGTATACTATCTGTTTGCTTGACGATAACGGAGACAACGTATCACCGTTGAACTGTTTGGCTGTAACTACTAGGCCCACTTACGAGTACAGGACCTGGTTGACGAACGCAGACAAGAGCTTGGTCTTCCCTCTATTGATATCGTCGTTAATTCTACTGTTCTTCGTCGGTGCTTTCCTCTCGTTCCTGCTGATAAGGCGATACCCAACATTGCTTCGCGGTAACAAACGGATCATGTTGGTGAAACGCAGGAACGTGGACGCCATTGTGCTTCCGAAGGGCGTCGATATGGATGAGGAGAAACAGAGAAAATCAATCTCTGTTTCTTACGTTAGCAAGCTTTACGAGGATGGCTACGTTACGCCTTTGCCTCCGGAGAGAATGCTGCTTCCTCGAAGATCGAGAATATCTAGAACAAGCTCTCAAAGCGACAGAAATAGTTACGTGTCAGAGGTTGAGACAATAGAGTCGCAACTAGCTTTTTGGAAATTGAAGAGCGAGCTGGAGAAACAGAAATCAATTGCTCCTCCATTACCACCACATCCTTCCAACTTAATTCCTTCCGTCTCTTGGGGAATAGATACAAAGGACGACCGTGATTATGAAGTTTTTAACTTAAATTCCGTAATACCTGATGCCCACTAGATCATTAGCCATTTTACAACAATTGAGTAATGATTTCAAAGTCGTTTACTGACACATACTACATATTTTGCAATGTGAAGTTACACAGTTGAATTTCTTCTCATTGGATCGAATTCTGTAAAATTTGGCTGCCGGCCGAGAGGTACGCGTGTCAATGTCAATTTCAGTGATCATGTATAAACAAGAAGATTGAACCACTAAAAGATGTCGATAATTGGAAATATATATATATATAAATATATATATATATATCATAAATAAAATTTTAGTTTAATTTACGAAACGTGTTTCGTTCTATTATCGTTCCTTGTATCATTGCAAAAATGTTTGTTCTAACGTCGATTATTATCATTGGCCAGTCTCTGTCGTTTATTTTTGATGATTAGGTCAGTAGTTCGGCGTAGCACGTCGAAGCTCTACCTGATTGGCTAAGGAGGTCAGTCAGCTTCGTGTCTGCTTCTTAGAAGCGGCTGCCAGCTCGAGCTTTTTTACTGCCACGAGTGGCTGGCAATCCACTGCAATTCTCTAAAAGGACGCAATGCCAATATCAAACCACTGTACTGTTGGAGCACGCTGCAATCAGTATAACTGTTTGCGTGTTCGCCCACCGAGTGCCGTGGAAATGACCGGCTATACGCAATGACACGTCACTAGCTTTCTACGTGCACTGCCAATAGCAGTTCCGGATTTGCGTGAGCTTGACATTGTCAAATGATGTAACACCATACCTAACACGTCCCATTTCTCCCTTTGTGATAAATCGACTTCTTTGCACCCCGATGAACCACGATCGAATACATTTTCTATTGTCTTTACGCTAGTTTATCTCTACTCCGAGTGAATCTCATTCTTTCGACATTTTTTTCTTTTTTTTTTGACATTAGAATTAATGTATGAAATACAAATATTTGATGAATTATTGTGATATTTATATTCAATTAATTTGATATATATTGATTCTATTATATATGTTAATAAATTTGTATATTTATTTTATTTTTATATCTTATATATCCTTGATAGAAAATTGTCATTACTGTACTGCGAATGTTTGCCTATTTTATACGATGCAGAAATGATTGGAATGCATGATATTCTACGAAAATATATAAAATACCTAAGGTAAAGTATTATATTCACTATACATACATGATATTTAGAGGATGAAATGAGTTCCTATAATATTTATGTTCCATTTCTTTAAGTGTGTTCATAAAGATATGAATTAACATTAACAGCCATAACCTACTGATCATAATATAGGAGGATTATTTTTTCTCCTTTTCGCAATTTTTCAATTACACTTTTTCAATCTCTTAATTATGAAAAAAATTATTTGATTAGCTTCTACATTATATCCTCTAGCTGGAAAAGACAACGACAAAGATATTGGATAATATGAATCTTGATTTAAAATACAAAAATCATATAAATGTAAATTTCAATGATTCCACAAATCAAATGTGGAAAGATAAATTAGGAAGATTAATATTGGCAAAGTGTATGTGTTATTAATAACATGTAAACAAGATGAAACAATAAGGAAAGAACAATCGATTTAAACGCCGATGTAGTTTGTCATTCACTGGTTGCGCCACCAGACTATACGTTTCGCAAAGTACAAACCATGAAAGGGTCCCGATTAAGAATCTTTTTATAGTGTCTTTAGGTCGTCAAATGATTGGTGATTGTCTATCGACGCTAATAAGAATGCGAGATTGCGTCTGTGTAGCTCTACTAATTAGTTTACTAAGGCTCAGTGTGACATTTTCATCGGTACAGTAAGTTGTTCAGAAGCGATTGCTCAGACGGGAACTGTTAATCATTTGCCTCTGTTATAACTGTGATTAGTTCGGACGAGCATAATCGTTAATATATCGAATCACCGACATAATGGTAATTATCAAAGGGATCGTTGAACGCGAGCTATCCAACTATTAAATTTAATAACAGATTAAAAAACATTTCATTACGTGATATAGTGATATGTAATTATGAAGATCGATCATTTTTTTGATATAGTGCGACAAAGTTTGGGTGATCTCTTATTTAGTTGAAAATACTAATTTCCAGTATATATTATAATTAGTAAATGAGGTTTTAATAAATGTGGATCGATTTTTCACTTTTCTAGGATGACATTCAACTTAGCAAGGATCAAATTTCACGTGAGTGTCGATTTCATAGCATAGCATAGTCAATTCTTTAATTGCATCCAACTTTTTCAAATCTTACGATATAAAGTTACTTTCCTGTTTTCTAAAATTTTCAACCTCGCAGAATTGAAAATGGGATTCGATGCATTCGATCCTGACAAAAAGGGAATCATCAGCACCGACTCGGTCGGTACCATTCTTGGAATGATGGGTATGAGAATACCAACTGATCAATTGCATTTGACCATTTCTGAATACGACCCTTTTGGTAAATTAACAAACTACAATGTTTGGATTCTTCGAAATTAAACAATCAACGTAAAACATATTGATCGCCTTCGTTTCGTAGGATCTGGAGAAATTGGTTTCCAAGAATTTTGTAGCCTGGCCTCCCAATTCATGGAGGAGGACACTGATATGGAGGCAATGCAGCAGGAGTTACGGGAAGCTTTCCGCTTGTACGATCGAGAGGGAAACGGTTATATTACCACCGATGTGTTTAGGGACATTCTTCATGAACTAGACGACGCACTATCTCCCGAGGAGCTGGACATGATCATCGATGAGGTGGACGCTGATGGTTCAGGAACGGTCGACTTTGAAGGTACGTGTAATGTACTAGAAATCCGTTTATTTAAACTCTTATCTGAAAATTTATACGAACTCAATGAGTTCAACGAGTTCAAAACGAATGGAGCTTCAAAGATATATACGACATTAAACCAGACAAACTTAAGATGTAAGACGATATTAGAAATACAATAAGCTAGATTAAAGAAATCATTGTGTTCAACAAAATCTAACTCACACGAATCAAACATAATCGTTAAAGACCACGATGTCGATACGAAGTAAAACATAAAAGAAGAAAAAGGGTTCAGATAAATGGAGTGTTACCATAAATGAAAATAATATAGCGCGATTGTAAAAGCAATAGAGAGCTAGTTTATAATATACATTTTGCCAAGGCGAAACACATACATAAATTGGAGACATTTCCCAATATTTAAATTTCTTCTACAAAGCACGTATTGAGTACAAGACCTTCAACAAATGTTCCTGTTTAAACCTTTAATTTAACTCTGGTATCAGACAACTCCTAATTTAATCTCATTTTATTACGAATCTCTATTGTGGAGAATGTAAAATATGATAAATTATTACAGTCATCTATAACTCAACAATAATATACGAGGATTAAAATCGCGCTGTATCGCTCTCGCCTGATATATCGTAAAGAAATTTTAGACCAATCCGGTACAGAGATCATGTTACACTAAGAATTTGTAAATCAGTGTCGAACAAAGTTCGTTTCACGTTGCAGAATTCATGGAGGTCATGACAGGCTAAATTATCAGCTTGGCACGAGGCGGTCGTCCCTCGTGTTTGTCACCACGAAAACGCATACAAACGAGGCTACCGTCTGTCCTACACACGTGGAATATGCGATTTATCGAGACACTGTTGGCAAAGTATGATGTAAAAAGTTCGTAGGTGATGTCTATTAGGGAGGAGTAAGGGTAGATGCAGTTGAGAAAGTATTTTTGACGTGTGGGTCGCTTTTGGATTCACAATCGGCTAAAATGTATTTCTATCTATGCTGGGATTAAACGGATGAGTTTTCGCGGGTCTCTCGCGAGGCATGGTATGTATCTGGAAACAGGTTTATATCGACCGATATAAATTGTCGTTTCTACGTAATTATCACCGAGCAAAGTAGTTTCTAGTTTTGCTCATTATATGCCGACTAAGGGAAGATGAGAGATCGCGTGAAGCTTAGTGAAATGGAATTAGGTATTACTTATATTTAGAGATGAGTTTCTAATCTTTATACTTTGCCTACGAAACCTACGATCGTCTGTAACAGTCATAATACTCATAAACAATTGAGTATAATTGTAAAACCGTACATTTAAGATTAACGAAATTTACATAAGATTGTATGTATAATAAAAGTACAAAAAAATAGCAAACACAATTCGTGTAATTTATTTCTTCCTCTGTTATAATGTATATAATTGAATTATAAATTACATAATGCCATTAACACTTGAATTGCACAATTCTCCAATAAAGAAGAAAACTATTAACGATAAATCTTAATCCAATTAAAGATCCATTTATTTATTTGGACGTATACATTTATTTGGATTTAAATGAATATCCTAGGTTGAATATTCAGTCCCTTTTACGAGTTCTTAATATCACACAATACCCAATAATATTACCATTATCGAATTAAGTACCGTTACCTCGAAATCATATTATAAGGAATGCTTAAATCCGCTCGTGTAATAACACGTGTGCCCTCGAGTAAATATAGTTTTAAAATTAGCCCGTGCTAAAGAGCGCGTTAGTCATGATCGTTGAAAGAGCAAGGAATTTTCGCTAGGAACTGAACAATGTGTTGTGAAAGATGAAAACCGGCGCTAATACCCTCGAAATATAATGGCTAGCTCTAGGTGCATATTATGAGTGTATAATTAGCTTCCTAAGAATACGACGGATACGTTTACTACGTCGAATTGTCTCCGAAGATTGTGCAGGATATCATCATGAGCCAACTTCGTCTATTGTCGTGCCGTTTTTTCTCGACACATTGATCATGAATCGCGAGTTATAGAGTCGCGGAAGCTCTAGCGATAAAGGCTAGTGAGCGATAAAGGCTTGAGAGATTCTTGCGAAGCGAAGCTTTTACAGAATATAAAGGATTCTCCCTACGGCGAGTTATTACGCTGGCGGTCGCGATAAATATGGTGAATACCGATCGATGATGTAATTTCACATCGCGTGGATTGAATTATAAATAATTGAAACGTATCGAGGTTACTACAAAATTATGGTAAACAAGAGCATTGCGATGATTTGTTGAACATTGATATCTGTAATTACGCGTATGAGAAATAAAAAATTCTATATACAGTCGCCTCGGAAAATAAGTTAATGATCCCGTTAGAAGTTTAAATATAAGATAGTTAGTTTCCGAGGCAGCTGTATGTGATACCAAATTCACTCTTATTAAATTTCAGTGGAACTTTCATATTTATGTAGTCACGATTGTTGATAATTCTTTATAATGAACGTCAAATACGTAACGAGAGAAAACGAATCTTTTTCAATAAAACGTAGATGTAGATTGAAACCTCACAGGGGTTTAAATATTTGAATAAAAGAATGAATAAACTATCTGAAACATGATTTGGAATATCGTAGTTAAATTTAAAATACTTCAATTCGAGCAATATATAAAAAAGCCACCTATACGTTACTCCCTTTTGAAACAGTGTTAATCTGACAATGGCAATGAAACGATCCAAGATAGAATAGCAAATTGAGTACGTTGCCTCGAATTTCACACAATTGAAGCTCCGCTTCCGTGGAAATGCAGAGTGGGGAGTGTCCTCGATGAATTTGAAAACCGCTAGAGTTCCTACGTAGATATTACCCGGTCAATCACGTGCCAGATCATCCTAATGTCCACATAAAACAGAAGTCCACAGCCAGAATCTGGTGCATACCCGGATAAACCGTCGATGCTGTCGTGTGTTAACAGCAGAGTTTAAAGTCGTGGATTTCATTATCATATCAACATGGTACGTTGTCATAAATAAAGATTCAACGTTTGAACATTATCAATATTCTAAAATTTTTTCTCATAACATTTTTTGAGTATATTTCGAGTTACTTTCTTTATTGTTCTCTTTTAAGATATTATGACAAGTGAGAATAATGAAAACAATACGTGATTTCAGGATGATCTGACCAAGGATCAAATTGCTCGTAAGTATTTCACTTCCATTTATTCGAATGGAAGGTTAAAACAATCGATTATTAATAAAAAAAAGTCCTATATTTTACAGTGCTGAAAAAGGCCTTCGATGCCTTCGACCACGACAAGAAGGGTAGCATTGGTACCGACATGGTGGGTACCATATTGACGATGTTGGGCTACGAGTTGAGCGAGAAGACGCTAAAGGAAATCATTACAGAAGTAGACGAAGATGGTAAAAATATCTATCGCTACCTAAACTTTATCATTCAATAACTTCTCAACTACTAATCCTAAACAGAACTAATTAATATCAAAGACAACTAGCATGCAAAGATAATTGCAAGTTCCTAATATGACAATCCAACAACTTGGCACATTAAATCATTTTTGTGCATCATCACAGTAGTAAATGAAGATGATAAGAAAATTCATCGCTATCTAAATTTTATCATTCAACAATTTCTCAATTAGTAAACTTAAACAAAATCAAATGACATATACCATAGACATTTAACAAAATTTTTATATGATAGTCTAACAACATGTCACACCAAACTCCATCTATTACAGGATCCGGACAATTGGAATTCGAAGAGTTCTGCACCCTTGCTGCCAGATTCTTAGTGGAGGAAGATTCGGAGGCGATGCAACAGGAGTTACGCGAGGCATTTCGCTTATATGACAAAGAAGGCAATGGCTACATAACAACCGCAGTGTTTCGTGACATTCTTCACGAGCTGGACGACAAATTGACACCACAGGAGTTGGACATGATGATCGAGGAGATCGACGCCGATGGTTCAGGAACGCTTGACTTCGATGGTAGGCGTTATCATAGAATTTATTAGAATTAGAATTTTCATAGCGTGTCAATCAATCTAATTACCAACGCAAACCTAGCTGTACCACGTCAGGAACAGTTAACGCAGGAAATTGTGTTGCACATTGAAAATTATAGGGAACGCTTCGACGTCGTTTGCTAAGAATCCATCAGTCTGGTCAATTAATTAAAGCTTGTCGTCTACCAAGTTCAAGCGTTTTCACTTCAGGCGAAAAAACGAAACGCGTTTATACACCAAACTTCTCTATTTACCGAGCAATCAGTTCTCTCATATGTTACACAGTTTGAGCAGTTATATTCCTGCTAGGTTATGTCACAGATTTCCGTGCATTTCGACACGATTGCAAGCCGGCACGTGATCTCATAAACTCTAATTTCTCGTTTTAGAGTTTATGGAAGTTATGACCGGTGGTGACGAGTAGATTATATGGTGGATAATTAGGATGGACAGCGTGTACGATTAAACGCGACAACGATTGGCACAAATGCTGTTTCCCATCTGGATACCAAGGGCAAAGGGAAGGATTGGTCGACGTGTACAACGTGGTTTAAGATTGGAAACATTTCTGGTTACACTTTTCAATCAACTGCACTTCCAACGTCGATATACGGCGAATAGCATTGCTAAAACCTCGTCGTAAGAAGAAGAGAATGAAAGAGAATGAAGTTAATAAAAATTCCAAAATAAAAAGAGACTTCTTAATTACAAGTGAAATACAGAATATACAGTTGTTAAACGTAATATTTTTTCGTAACCCTTAAATGATATGGCTAGCAACGAAAGCTAGTAAGTGCACCGTAGTTGCAGTTTTGTTGGTCGTATCGATTCAACGCCTGAATAATTGCAACCGGGTTTGTAGTCGGGGTATGTCGTTGGGAAGTTTTAACGGGGCTGCAGTGCGAGAAAGAGTACCAAGGAACCTGTAATTACCACTCGAGAAAAATTAAAAATTATGAAACAGCTTCATTAGCTTGCCGAATTTTTTTACTTACTGCTAATATATACTTTATTTGAGAGAAATGATTTGTTGTCGAAGATTAAATCATTAAAAATTTACATACTTGTATTAAAACAATGTATTAAAACAATAAAATTACCTTTTTGTACAAAGAATCGAGTCCTTATTACACATTCAATCCCACGTGGTTTTTGCGATTACATCCGGAATGATTTAAGTTTTTCATAAATATCGCAAAGAATTATTTACGCCCAGAAACGTGGTTGGTAATTATAAATTCGACGGTAAGCGACAATTAGTGAAGTAGAACCTGAACGTTAGCGGATATTAATGAACGTCAACATTCTTGGCAGCCATTCATTTAAATCGCGTCTACAAGTGCAAATTGAATTTTCCACTCACTCTTACGAAAAGCGCAAGTATATGCTAATCTGATAAATTCCCTCTCATGTTCGCGTCTGTCCATATTTTCTTATCCCAGTTTATTTATTTACTCGCCACCGTCTGGTTACGATAATATTAATCGTTGCATCCATTTTCAAGTACAGAAAACACGGAAGCCTGTGAGATTCTTTATTTGGCGATCTATATCGGTTATCGTATTACAGAAGTAATTCTAATAGCCGTTCTGAAGGGAGGTGACAATTTTAAAGAAGTATATTCAGTGTGAAATTGTGTCATCGAGAGAAGCGTAGACGTTTCCTAAATTATTCGAAATCCTCACCTTGCACAATTTGAAGTTGGAAAAATTTATCACGGAGTTAATGTACTGTGTATCCGATACACTAGCCAAATTTCTAAATGTCACGAACCTGCTACATGAATTCGCACATGATTGAATTCGCGAAATCGCCTTCGAGCTCTGTAGGGAGTTCTATGAATGCTTTATCTATACAGTAAACCTCCTATGATAGAGAATTCAGAACGACGTAGTATAGTTTTCAATACACTCATCGTTTCGATCTTGGACACAAAGAACCTATTATTTTCCTATATGGTAGGACACTACAGCATCTCTTAAATTTCTGTGTCTAAACTTTACATTACACAGTTAAAATTTGTCTCTATTGAAGTCTGGTTTATATCTTCAGACGATAAATATATTAGGTTGTCCCAAAAGTTTTTTTCCAGGAACAAAATGGATCATACATAATTCAATAAAATTATATAAAACAAAATATGTTATGCATCTACTATTTCCTCATAAAACGAAAGAAACTTTTGGAACAACTTAATACTTCGCCGACTATGAATATTTTTACTGTTTTTACATTCTAATTATTTTAATATAAATCTGCTATTTCATTTACATCATATGCATTTCAGAATAAACTAGGTTAAGTGAAATTTGTTAAAGTTTTACAATAAATATAACGAGTAGATGTCCTAATATTTATGACTGCTAGACTATGTAACACACAAAATATGTTCATGAAAGGTGTCTACAGGTGCCCAAACACTTTCGTCAGCCACTGTAGGTAACAGAAAGAGTTAATTATAATCTCTGTGTTTCGAAGAGAGAACATTGCTATAATAATATAATCACTATGTTGTAGTTGATTCTCGGTTGAAGTCAAATCTACCGGAGTTAGGCTCGACGTTTGAGACTTTATGGAATTTCCTGTCGGAGATTGAAAGGGGCAATCGCGAGCAGCTGTTGGTGAACGGGAATTGGACCGACAGAAGTCATACCAAATCGGGCATCTGAAATGTCTAGAGATGTCATTATCTCGGCAACTCCCACGTTGCGAGGTAATAAGTTTCGAGTGAAAATCGTTAGTCTACTCTCAATAATACTTCCCCCTATATTCAGTAAACATAAACCATGTTATGGTGCTGTCACGGGACGAAATTGCTATGACCGAACCATACAACGAATTTCGAAATCGTGCGTATCCTGAGATTGTAGTTCGTCATAAATTATGACACTTTACATTTATCATGAAACGTATCCGCTTTTCCAATAGCCCTCCGGGTTTGAAAATTAGCAAAGTATCGGCCCCCTCGCGTATGACATAAACATCAATGTGGAACGATTAAATTGAGTTCCAATTGAAATTAAAGGTTATAGGAGAAAAGCACGATAAGTGCACTTTCGGCGATATTTTCATTTTGATGTCATTTTATGATTTAACAAAAGGATTTGTACATGACATAATTGGGAATAAGAATGACGTGTTAAATATAAATTTAGAAATTGAAGATAGTTGATAGGATAACGAAGATTTATGGAAGTCAAAAATATAATTATTAAGATATGTAATATTTTGAACAATTTGAAGTGGGTGAGAAGACAAATATTTAGTTCAAAAACCGAAAAGAAAAAGACAATTTTGGTATCATAGGATTGATTAATGAACGTAGCGAATTTTAAAATTTCTGTGTAAAAAATAGAACATGTGACGTATTATATTTCCCCGTAGTTTTCTTATTTATTTTAGTCTTATTTATTTTACATATAAATAGCATTATTTTAAAAATAATTGCAGTGAGCCAATACGAATTCCCAATTTCTCGAGTAAGAACAGGGCAACCAACGAAAAAAGAAAAATATTCGTAATTAATAGACAGTAATACTACTTTTATTATATATACACACACGCGCGTGCACATATAATTTTTAACGATACAATAAATTATCGATGAAAAATCAGTGGCGTAAATTGAAGTATATCAAGATTAGATGAAATAGGAGCAGCTTCAGGTTTTCCGTTGGAAAATTGCCACTTGCCACTTGCCACTTGCCACGCTATGGCTGAAAGTGACATTAACTCTTTATTTTAGATCTGTGTCTGCTACTAAACCCGCCTTATTCGATAATTTCAAAAACGGATATGCGATTTGTGATATTTTTAATGGAAGAAATGTACCTTTCACTGGCCAAGCTCGACCAGGTGTTGGTGGCACGCTTGTACTAGCTAAAATCTATATTCTGGAAGTATATTTCGCGAAGAACGAATGACACTAATTAGGGGAGCGTGGAATTCATTAATATCCCGTCTACGATCAAGATAAGTCCAGCTCGAATAGTATTAAAAATAAGTCTAGGAATGTGGAAAGCAACGAAGATTAACTTAAATAATTTAAAAAAAGATAGTTCAACGACCTTGTGTCACTGGATAATTGCAATTATAGATTTGCCTGCGGAATGAATATCATTATCGTCAAATATATCACATTATAAAGACTAAAATTCAGCCATATTTCAATTATATATTACATATACGAGGTGAGAAAGTTATAACGTACTAAGCCATTTTTGTTGGTGTTTAATTTGGCCCAAAACGAACCAAATGGATTGCTGCAGGTAGCACCAAGACTTAGTCGTTATCGAGAGGTGGAATTGGAAGAAATATCGGAAAACTGAAGAGTTTGAAAAAGGAAAAATAATGCAATTATATTACTGTCATAAACTGGAGTAAAATTACGAGGCTCAATGATGAACGTTAATCTGTGTGTTAAATCAATGTACGGATTTTTAATGACGTTTTCAGTTTATTCTTGTAATAAAAATCACAAGATTACGAGACAAATTGGTCGAGACACCATTTACATCATGGTAAAAACTTGTCTAACAGCTACAACAATTCTTCGTTAGGAAGGAAGATTCTTCATGTTGATTTATATTAGATTATCCTAGTCAGCATCAAGAAGATGTAGTCACGTTCTTATATGAAGACACAAATCAACATAAAAATAGGTTCTAAAAGGAAAAGCAAGTGTCTTGGTTACACGATCAAATTTAAATTCTTAAATTTTCCAATGTGCAAATATTCTTATTTTCCCCATGCTTATATTATATACAAATATCAACAAATCAAATAATGGTTTGCGCGATTAAATTTAACCGCAATAAAATATGATATGTGTGCATGAAAGCGCACGAATGTGATGCGCTTGTCAAATTTTTATTAGCCGCTGATCGAAGATTTTACTTTGTGAAAGTTTACGCGATTACCGCACATGGTACCCTGCTGCGACTTTTACTACTATAGTTTACCGATTGACCTGCTCAACAACTAGATTAATTCCTTCGGCATATCGGCGAACACAATAAACCGGAATTATAACAAACCTCATGAAAAACTTTATGAGAGAATAGCATTGCATTTATGAGAAGAACGCTACGCGGTGTGGAATAATACTGGTAAAAAATTTTAATTAGCATCGCAAGAAATCTAGATATACCTCGGTCCTTATCGAGATCATGATTGATCTATCTGATAAACAAGATTCACAACCGGTTCCAGTTCGTCTGATACAAATAAATGTTCTTTCACTTGAGATCCTCCTTACGATAATTCATCTACCGATCAGGCAATCCACGGAGCAATAATTACATGTTTCGTATGAAATATCCAGGAGCGTAGGTTAATGAAATTCATAGCTTCCGTCCAAAGTGGGTAATATCAGTACTAAGATTTTCATTTGAAGTGAATTGATCCGCCAATTACACTTTATTTGTTAAACCAATTGTATTGGTATGAAAGCTTATCAAAAATAAATGATATTAACTGTAATAAAATGTGTTTGTGATACAAAATAAATAATGAGAGTATTGAGCAATAAAATAAGGTTGTAGCAGCGAAGTTATACGTAATACGTTAAGTTATTCTTATTAACATTTATCTATTACTTCTGTCCTTAATAGATCATTAAATCATTTGAACAAATATAAATATTACGGGACATTCTGAAATTAAAGTAAATGAAACGTGAAGGAACTTTCGCTAGTGATTATGTATCAAATCAATCGTTTAGCTCCTTAAAGTTCAAATTGCTAGATTTACAGTTTCGTTTTGAAATAAAAATTAAGAATTACTTCCGTAAAACGCTTTCTATAAAGACCATAAATCGATTAATTCGTTCTGCATAGGTCTACAAAGTTATAAGAGGTCCTAGGTGTCATAAAACCTGTAGCGCAATGATTCGTGACTTATAGAACCTCAGACGCCATGATTCGTGACGTGACCCACAGGACCCGGACGCCGTAAACCTTGGATGGTATTTAGAACTTTCAGTGTAACGGCCTTAGAGGTCATAAAACACGATGGCGAAAATCTACAATTTAGAGATCATGACGTCCAAGATTCTATAGGCATGTAATTATTGCGCTTCAAACCCTTATACAAATTATAATATTTGGAGATCTAAGAGTAAGTACATCAAAAGTGTACATATCGTTTGTAGAATCAGGGTATCTTACAATCTCATGATGATTCAGAATTTATTGTGTGATCCCAAGTTATTCAAGATCTGATCTCAAATTTCTAGTTTAATTTAATTAAATTTTTAAATTTTTAATTTGTCAATTTCAATTTTATTGAATTGCTACCTCGCAATTTTCTAGTTGGTTTTTAAATGGTTCATTAGAAAATTAACAGCTTGAACATTTTTCTATTTAAAATTATAATATCTTTTTTCCTTGAACTAAATCCATATCTTTTATTAGAGTTTATATGAGATTCCTATATACATAATTGTATTTGCCTGCAAGGTTGCTTTCCTACAATTATCTGAGCGTTTCTAAAATGCTTATTAATTTCGGTATATTTATGCTTGACTGTTGGCCGAAGCTCACTCTGTGAAAGAGAAAGTAGGTGAAGGCTAGAACGAACGATTTGCTACAATTATTCGTAATCTTCGAGGTGTTACACTATGCTAACGAAGCAAATCCTCCGATGAGAAAGTGTTACCGCCTAGTAGGCGTTTGATTAACCGTCTGGTTGGGAATACCAATATTGGCAGTGCCAATTAGGTACTCCAATTTGGCAATTCTATTACCTCATCATTACGAATAACCGCAGGATATCAAGAAATTGTTTGAGGAAATTAGGTCCATATCTAGGTGCATGCAGTGATAAAAAATTATCTTTTTCTCTCAAGTTACGTACATATGTATAATTGAAGATCATAGAAGAAAAAATTAAGCATGCTCTTCACGTTTTACACAGAAGGAATTTTAAAATTCAATATGTCATCAATCAATTTAACATTACTAATTTCTCTCTTTGATATATAGCTCTGTAATTAGTATATTTCATCTATATTCCTCTGTAATTATTATAATTTCTCTAGTTGATATATTTATTTATTAAACATAAGTATATCTTTGTCACTTTCTTGAACATTTAAAAAATATTGATTGTCATAATATTATGCCATTAGTTCGTTATGAAACTCTGTAGGAACTTATTTTTACGAGTCTTTTTCCCAACTATGTAAGTATATTGAAATACTCCCTTTTAGCGGTCGAATAGCACTGAAATTAGAAAAATAATGAAAATTACGTTTTTCTCGCGTGATCTTTAATTTTAAAATGTCACTCTTTTTTGTTTCACGAACCATTTGAGTTGAATTTTAACATTTTTGGTACAGAATTCCGTATTCATATCAAGCATTCCGTGTTCCCACGTTTATCGTGGTTCAAAAAGCTTAATCAGAATGGCTCCAAGGTTAAACTTATTATAAACTTTCATATGAGTTACAAGCCAAAAGATGCTTGATCATCACGATCCATATTATCCAGTTTTATATCTACGTATCATATTTTAATTTCTTATCTTCCCGCTTTTTCACCATGGAATTATTATGAAAATATCTCTTAGCCAACATATACTTTACAGGAAAGAAGAAATAAGAAATAAACTACAAGACGTAGCACAGCGTGGTACACGATAACACGTGAATCAGTCAGATCAGTTATAGGAATGCGATCGACTTGAAAGGAAAACAGACGATTAAGTAACGGTCTCGTGACATCATATACAACAAATTTGCATAGAGTTGCATCTAGCGGCAGGTAGTTATAGAATTACACAATATATATCGGTAATAGAGGTATCTGCTATAAACTTGGCTGCATTCCAGCGTCGTGATGGCCTTGATCGCGTTTCGTTGCGGAGTTCAATTTGTTTTAAGCATAGAAGGATCTCGTTGCAACAATCGAGACTCCGGTAGACAGCGTAGCAATCTTCGATCAGGGATACGTTAATTACATCTTATCGAGCTGGCGTTATTTTTCTTTCTCTTTGTAACTAGTGCCTCTCATAGTACGATGGTATTATCTGATGCTGAACGTTGAATTAATAGCTGGTAAGCGGCTATCATTAGGAACTTTAGCATACGATAGATTATTATATTAAAAGGAGGGGAAGGCAGATAGGTTAGCCGTGTGCCGATCTATTCAACCGGAGGAAAAAACGTAAGGTCACTTATTTAATAGCTATAATTTTAGGATTATTAGACGCGTTTAAACGGCGTTGATACACGATCACGCAAGAAACGTTTCGTGGTTAGCTTAAATAATCGTCCATTCTATTTTAATAAAGTGACTTAATTCAGCGGCGGCGAACATTCGTTTATTTTTTACTCTCATTTTTATGCACCGTAACAATTTCCAAACAGGATCTTGGTCGAGTCGAACGAAATCTTTATATCGAAAACCGTTAAATAGTCTGTGTTAGCCACTTGTCATAATTTCTTTGTTCGAACGCGATATTAATTAACTAGATCGTTATTGGTACACTGAGAGCGTGTCCTTCGGCTCTCGATCTATCGAGAATAATTCAGATCCCCTTTTCGGTTTTAAAGGTAAAGTGAAAGATTGAATTCAATTAGAACCGTTCCGGTCAGGTTTCCACGTCTCTTTGGCGGTACAATTAAATTGTTTAACGATATCAACAATCGACATGTTTAATTTCATCAACAGGCTGTGACAGAAACGCCCGAAGTTCATTTCGAGTTTCTTTGATTACAGTGATTTATTTGGACGTAGAATATTGATCACAGTTACTTGAACGATATTTTACACCTTACTTCTCTTCTATAAAATCTAAGGAAGGTTTCTTTGAAATTCTTTATTGGAACGATGAACACTTTTCCTTATCGTATTATTAGTTAGAAATTGTACATCCATGTCTAATTTCGATTATTTAAGTAATGTACATCGACTTTTGAAATCGTTAGAATAATTATAA
This sequence comes from Bombus impatiens, assembly GCF_000188095.3. Taxonomy (NCBI): domain Eukaryota; kingdom Metazoa; phylum Arthropoda; class Insecta; order Hymenoptera; family Apidae; genus Bombus; species Bombus impatiens. The sequence goes on along the minus strand of NT_176906.1, from coordinate 2,271,662 downwards.
GTAGTAGTACTATACAAGTTTTCGATATACAGGGTGGTTGGTAACTGGTGGTACAAGCGGAAAGGGGGCGATTCTACGCGGAAAAAAGAAGTCGAACACCAGTTATCAACCACCCTGTATATTTAAATGTAAAATACTTATACTTCTTTTATCTATCAAATGACATAAAAGTCAGAAAATCAACAAAAATAGGCCCATCATACTTCTCCTGTGTGATCTCCATATATCAATGAGGATGATGTTACCCGGTGTTTCGAATCTCAACGTTCTCGTCTATAAAGAATAATACAAGTAAGTACGATATAAGCTACGACAGGGTATAACACATTATACGTTAAACGATCGACATACAGTCGTTCGAAAAAATGATCAATACATTCCATGAACTTCGCCTTGACCACTGATCACTTTTTTCCTCGATGGAAACGTAAAACGGAACATTTAAATTAATCACATTCGCGATTGATTGCTATCAATTGAGAAGTACGACAATCCCACAGAAATTAACCGGAATCAAATTGGTTTCCTTAAACCTACACACATACGATTATTTTTGTACAATTACGAAAAATAAAAGTTGGAACTTTTTACCTTTTAACTTTTAACACCTCCGACAGGATAAGATCTAAATGGCTCGTGATTACCATGTCTTTTTATTTGTTCTTTTCCTCCTCTTAAGATCGTTGCATGACGCGAGAATTAGCGTGCAACGACAAACATTCGCCGTTCACGAAAGTAAAAGTTATCGCCAGCAGGATCGTATTATACATAAACAAGCGAACCATAAATAATTCCATGCTGGCCTCTAATCGATCTGAAATCGTGGTTCGCGGTTCACCGAGACGGTTAAATCGATAACGTGACGACAAGCTGAAGTCGGGAACCAGGTTAAGCGCGCAACAAGTTATAACCACGAATAAAGGATATATCCGACGTTTTTCCACGTCGATCTTCAGGTTTAACAGCCATGAAATTTCAAAATAAAAATATTCTTTCTAACATAATCAAACTGTCATTCATTCCAACTGACTTTAATTCAATTCCAGTTCAATTATACCTACATCCACTGTACTTATACAGTGTACTACATGCACTGAATGATTTTCTCTCTATTTCTTAACGATCGGGAAATGAAAAAAGAGATAACAAAATTTACAGATAGCGAAAGCTATTTATACTTGTCTCTAGCTGGAACTCAAAGTTGTTTTTCTACGTAGTTCATTTGCTTTTTTAAGTAATAACTGATGTATTTTCTCTTAGTAAGGAGTCCCGTGGACTATGAGAATCGTTGATGGACTTGGCTGTAATTGATTAATCACGAAACTCGACGAAATTCTGTAATCGGTATCGATGGTTGTTGTAATTACACCAAGATCACGGAACAATTCAACTCCCATTGTAATTATCACCGTAGCGAAATTCTCCGGATGAGTTCTCATACATTACCTGTCAAAAGTGTGATACAACTTTTGCAACTGTATTATAATTCGAGACAATTTGAGGATAAGACGATACAAAATCGCGAGACGCACTTCAATCTGCTCCTCCTTTCATCTGTAAACATTAATGACAATTTAATTTATTAATAACGATTCGTAGATCATTTTGGTCAATAACGAAAATATGTGTGCTCCATTTAAATTATTGAGACACCGAATATGATTTCATTACTATAAAAGAATCAAGTTTTCATTTCGTTTCTTAGCCAATTTTTCAGTACCAAACAGTACCCGTATTAAATTTTCTATCAATTTTGTCATAATTTGAAATTAATGCTCTAAATATAACAACTTCCTTTATTTTCTATATTTATATATACATTTATATATACATCTCGACCTATTTCGATCAATTTTAAACGAAAGAATGTTTCAACGTAATAGAACTGTAAGCTAACTTTCCTAAATTCTTGGTCCTATGAAACATGTAATAACTACAAACTTTTGTTAACGTTCGTGTACACAGAAATATGCGGAATTACGTGATTCGTGGAAACATTTGTATGGAAAGTTGATTTCGAGAAACGAATGGGACCATTATCAAGCAGAATCTCGTGCAGCGCTGGATTCAATTTCATCCGGTGGTTAACGGCGAATCCGGAGACGGTCGATCCGAATAAGACGATTGTGAATCACATTCGAGAGCACCCAGTCGACCGGTTAGACGCATCGACTCGATCCACCGAACTACATAGCATGTCCCGTTGCTCGACACGTGGTGAAAGGGATTGCGCGGATCTCTTCGGCCTTTTAACGCCCTCGTCGCGTGTATTTCGTTCATGGTATGCGCGAATAATATTTCAAACGGCTGTTTGTCCTTCGTTTTCTAATAGACGCGTGTATACAAGACTCCTTGTTCCTCGTTATATTTGGTAATTTGAATTCTTGGGTGATCTCGTGCCCCAACATAATTTAAAGAATTTTCTTCGCAAGGAAGTGAATGGTTAAAGATGTGAATATTCTTATAGAAGCGAAGGCTTTTGATTGTTATAATAACAAATTCTTGGATTTTAATTATAAACGCATTAGAATATTTTGATGAATTTGAGTGCAGTTTAAATAAGGACTTAGAAATAGGGATTTAAAAAAAGAAGTTGGATTCCGAATTTCTTAAATACGATATCATATAATTTTACTTAAGAACCTTCTATTTGTAAATTGTCTCGGTTTTCTTCAAAATAAATTAGATCGTTACATTTTCAATTGAAAGTCGATTTAATACGACCTTATACATCTTACGCAGAAAATATTCATTTTAGAACCTGGTTTTAGAAGTAGAAATATTAATTTTAATACATTTAGATATCATTTAACATCTTAGATGTTAATTCTCTCAATGAAGAAGTCTTTAAAAGTACAGTACATTTATCATCATTATAAGTTGAACGTTCAAATATCATGAAGTTATTACTATTGGTTTATACTCTTTGTATAACAATGTTGCATAAAGTCAAACAGGCGATCGAAACCTTTCGTCGAAAGGAAATTTCAAAACGACCAATCGGCTAGATCGAAGGCAATAGATATGAAAGGGTTGAGTGGCGTATTGGTAGTCAAGATTGTTGGCGATGGTGAGTGCCGTTTCTCGCGAAGGACACTCGCTATATCCGCGGTACACCCGATCGCGAGCCTACGTGCCCGTTATTCTACGGCAAACGTCACGTCTGACGAATCATCAGGCTCGAAAGTGCCTCGAGTTGCTGATCGCCTCTTGTGATTCTTTGACAGAATCCTACCAACAAAGCTACTCCACCTTGTTTGTACTTTCACGAATAGCTGAACGTCAGAGCTGACTATATGTATACAGCACATAAAATATGCGAATTTCCTTTCTAATTCGACACTTCGAGAAAGTGCGCGTAGGGCTACTCACGAAAAGATGAAAGATGATCGTGAATCATTTACCAAAGCGAAGGCTACCTACTGAATTAGATGAGGTACAGATATCGTAGCCACGTGCTCGTGAATACTATCCAATTATGCTATATAGAAACTCTTCGCATCTAGGTCCTTTCATCACTAAGCGTTAGAAAACGCTCTGTTAGCTATCGAGATGATTTTATTAGGTACGCCCATTCAACGCACAGTTTTCTAAACGAATCGACTGGTCGCGGTTCCCCCGTTGTACATTACAGATAAAAACCTAATCTGTATCAAGCGTATCGATCGAGTCGATTAATTAATAATTGGCTGGTTTTTTATTTAGCTTCTAAGCGTTCCTTAATTGTTTCCAACTTTCACCCTTCGTGCTGGTTTGACTGCTGAATTGTTTTAGCAGTCTCGAGAACGTAATATTATGAAACTGATCTTGTTACTTGGCAGCTGTCGTGACAGGAAACTGAAAATCAACGCAGGAATGCTGTTTTTCATCCAAATAAGTCGCCTTGGAAGATATCGATCGACGAATAGTTCCGATTTCCTTAATAACTTTTTACCGTCGCCAACGTCGCAAGTGCTTTGCAAAAGAGAATTATCGAAATGACTCGAGCTACGCGGTTGACGGGGTAAAATAGCTGCAGCTGGCTAGTTACACAATCGAAACTAGATACGTTCCTTAAAACGTGTCCCTATAGTTGTCTTTAGGCGATCTCGCCGCGCCTCTATTAGTTTGCAGATTAGAGGCGCGATACCATTCGACAGCACACCATTTGCCTAACGAATCGATTTACCTGACAATCTTTTTTCAACTTTCCCGTCTTTAAAGAAACCAGTATTTTACGAACGTTTCCCCGGTTTTTCACTGATGTCTACCACGAATCAATATCTTAGGAAATCGTTACGAACATGACCATTACTATATTCGTGCAACATGACTATATTCGTAATTCCAAGTTCTGAAACTTCACCAAAGGCGTTCAAGTTGTTCCTCTTGCTCTCGATTCCTCACTTTGTTTGACTTCGATAAAACCGTCGGATTGGTTGATCGCGTAGAAATTCCAATCACGGTTGCGGTTTCTAATATCAATGTCTTTAACTTCTCCAATCGATTGCGGACATTCTTCTTGTTGGCTCGGTTTCCGTGATCCTTTATCACTGTGCAACGTTCCATTTGCATCTAATCTGTTTCGCAAGTATGTTTCTAAAATTATTTCTAACGCTGTACTAATATTTCTCTTTTTGAGAATCTAAGTGGTATATAACTAATACGAAATATACATTTCTTTATTTGTTCATGCCCGCGAAGTATTTAACATTCGTACAAAGAGATCTTAATATCTCGAACGTCCGCGTTTTAAATTCTACTTCGGAGAAATTTAAACACTTTCTTCTCCCAATTAACGTTGCACAATAGAATTTCTTCGATAACCTATCGAAGTTTAGATACGCTTTCTGCTGTTATTTGGCAGGCGTACAAGACATGTATTGATTTATATACTATTGTTAAAGAAAAAATATATGCAATATCAGTAATCTTAATAGCGGTGATACGAACAATTGTGAAGCTGCTGCTTTCAGTTAACATTTCTTCCAGATAATCAATCGTATCCCGGCTAAAATAAACCCCGCAATGGCTGTTATCGATTTACTTTCCGCTATTTTTTCTTCCGTTACCTTATAAATTATGAATAGGAAGTGAAACCTTGATAGCATTTTCCTTTTACCCGCGTTTCGTCTTTCTGCAAAGCGGCGCATGTAGTTAATTTCATGCAAAGTTCACGAATGATTCTAGGACCTTCTTTTCCATCATCGATACCGATCTATCGTTGGCCAACTCTTGTTACGCCTCATCACTTTCAAGGTGACGTCCTCCTTGATTTTCTCCGATGCTTCTCAATTTTTAACGGTCTCAACGATATCGCGGGAATACATTTAACGAGTTTCTAATATTCCATCCTTCGATCAGATTACTCATCCATCATAGATTGATAATTCCCTATTGAAACTACGTTAAGAGAAAGGGAGTGATTCTGCGCGAAAAAAGAAGTCGAAAATATAGAATAAACATTTTTCGTTTCAGGCTTTGTTTTCGAAAAAATCAACTTTGAATTTTCGCTCGGTACGCGTGCAATACGTTATAACGGGTCTCACTGTAGATGGTTGTCTCGATGGAAAAATTAAAAACAAAAAAAATTAAAAAAGAAAATTTTTATTCTATATTTTCGACTTCTTTTTTTGCGTAGAACTTTCCGCTTATACCATCAGTTACCAACCACCCTGTATAACCCAGCACTCATATTTTAATAATAAATTTAAACGTTCTTTCCACACATGTACTTCGTGCTGTAAAGTTAAATAATACATTTCATTATCTGGATCGTTCGAGTGTAGGTCATTAAACCGAAAGAATGTCTGTTCGCTATTTTCTAGCGTCTTCCATCATTTTTGATTTGACGTCTCTGTGATGTATCGTCGATCTTATCTTCTAAATACTATTGAAAATGTCTTCTAGACGATTTGCTAGCCGGACTGTTACAGTCGACATCGATATCTTTATTAAGAAATTTTACGTTCTCGACTAGGATTTATTACTTGATTCTTATCACCAGTCACGCGAATACAACGTATTCGTGCCTGTATCGTCGAAAATGTTTACAACTTTCCAAATATCCCGTTTTAAATGACTCACTTGGGTTTGTGGTCACTTTCTTCGTTGAGCAACGTCGCGAAAGCTCCCGCCGCAAGACAGCTAACGAGCAAAGAAACATAGGAAAAAACCATTCGAACGTTTTTAGACATCGAAAGATTCGATCTAGAAGAAGCGTGTTTCTCTGTTGCGAGACAAATTTCATTATTTTCTCCAAGGTGAGCAGCCACCATGCAACTAGTTATGTGAATCGATACACATCTTCAAAAAACATTTCCAACGTGCCGCTAGGAATAATATTTGTAACAAGAATGTCGAATGTCGCTTGATATAGAGATAATCGGTTATTAAACTCTGGATTAGGCTATTAAATTTAACTAGGTTAAAACTGGTTTTCACTTTTAGACGTTTCACGCGAGAAACGTTGATGGTGTATCGATAGAGAGATAGAATTTGTATCAAACAAATACTAATGAATTTTTCGTAGAGGAGAGATCGAATCAGCGAACCTTCAGGCTAGAATGGACCCAATATCTAAGAATATACTCGTGTAACATTGCATGCTAGTATCGTTAATCTCGCTTGTCTATACTTTACGAAGCGTTTCATGATTCTAATTAACCGCACGTTCATTGTATATTAATTCAACAATATGTAGCAAACATTACTGTCAATTAAACGGCGTATGAATCCCTGTAAAATATGCTTATTTTCACCGTCAGCATCGTTAATGTTATCAGGTGTTGAATCGTTGACGTCTGCTTATAAAAGCTGCAGCTTCCGCCTCTAGGACTCACGCCACTTCTTCGATATTTCAAATTCGTGCTCGTTTGCTTGGTAAAACTTTGCTTCTTTCCCACGTCACGATTTATTGTTAATTTAACTAGTCTGTGTACAGAGTATTTCAGTAATCCGATGACATGATCGGTAAGGGAACGATTTTACGTGAAAAATTAAATCAAAAATGTGGAATAAAACTTTTTCATACTTCGCTTCGTTTCCGATAAAATCGAATCAACAATCAGCAGGGGTTATGCTACGCATGAAAACAAATCAGAAATGTGGAATAAAATTTCGCTCTTTATAGACTCGTTTTCAAAAGAATAGAGCTGAAATGTATTTAATTAAGAGTTGGCCTGTTGCACGCGTACTTGATCAATTTTGCAACTTTATTTTTGCGGAAACCAAGCGTCCTAGGAAAAAACTTTATTCTACATTTTCGACTTGTTTTGGCATATAGAATAATGTCGATTCCTTCTAATCCGGAATTGACCAAGTTCAGATACACTTGACAAATTGACGAGCCCGATTTTCTCGGAAACAAAGCGTCGAATAAATAAATTTTACTTCCGACTAGTTTTTCCATGCAGAATTACCTCCTGGCCAATTGTACCATAATTACTGGGACACCCTGTATACAGATACAACTGAAATTATTATAAATTATAATGTACATAGAATACAATATTTTCACCTGAGATTAATTTTACGAGAAAGTGCATTTTGAAAATACCTCACGCACATAATACGTATTTTCATAGCTATAATACGATTTGTATATCTTCTTTACATACAATGTCAACATCCTTTTTGCAAATTATAGGATTCGGAGAAAATTTCTAACAATGACATTTTACTGTATCAATTAAATATCTTCGTAAGTCCACGCCTGCGCAATAAATTTTTAAAATCAAATTTCTCAAAAACTATACCTCGAACAGGACAATTATATTTTAAACTTTTAACTATTTTTGCATAAAGAATCTTTCCGCTTGTACAACACTTCCGATGGTATCCTATATGTACACTGATATAGTTACTCTATGAAAACAAATTGACAACGAATCCCAACAAGACAAAGAAACGAGACTGTTAGGAGTCTATCGATGATAATTAGCCAACTAGAATCGCCATGGACCGGGAGTAAAGCAAAAGTGAAAGCGTGAGCAATTTTCTTTTTTGCTGATTGCACGCTCGAAATGTAATGGGAGCGAAATTCGAAATTCGTAAAGGGAAACTCGAAGTTGTGAGGTCGTGTATCGTTGTTGGCTCGAGATTCCACGTTGCGATTGGTCTATTCAGGAAGGGAACGATATAGCCGCGTGTTCGTATAACAAGTAGTAAGTAACAGTGAGTTAATTGATGTACGGGCTAAAGCGTCTGTAACTGATATGCACGCGACCGGCCGCTTAATGCACACATGGGAGCTGTTGCTTGCCTCGCGGATAGGCCGAGTAGGTTTCGAGACTGCGAAATTCCGCGACTTCTCCCGGCAAGAAACTAACTCTAATTAATTGTGCAATTACGATCGATGTTAATTAGAAAAAAAATTTATATAGAATGGCCTGCCTGTCGAGATTGAGATATGTTTTTCTTCCTTTGCACGCAGTCGAACGAATAGAATGGCTAATGGATTTCTTCCTGTTCTGACGTTTATTAAATGAATATGATAATTTCATACCTTTTGCGAGTATTAGTTTGCTCGAAGAACATTAGTTGATTGTTTATTTCAGGCTATCCTTCAATTACTGCAATAATCACGATTTTACGCATATCAGCTCTGAAATTTGGACCTCAAAGTGTATTTTATATTTTGTATAACGATACATAGACGTGGGGCCAAAATTAAATCATTTTGATTTTATATTGGATCTGTTCCCGTACCAGGCGTTGCGATTCCGATTTTTTCGTAGACACGTCCACTAAGCTGTTGCGACGCCTCTCGATTTCTATCTAGAAATAAACTAGGGAAGATCGAATGGTGAATTTCACTTATATTCAGACCACATAGATGTTATCGTCGAGATCACGGTTAATAAATTAGGCCAATACGAAAAGGAAACACGACACTCTCTCCTGCGTGCTTTCGGTCAGCGAAATTCTCCCGTTTCTTTCTCCTACGTTTCTAGTAGTGACGCACGTGTGTACAAATGTCCGCTGATAGTGTTAAAAACTACATTCAAGCGACTCATTTTCTTCCTTTTTACTCCTTACCTCTTCATTATTAATTATCGGTATCGATTATAATAGAGCAAAATAATGATTATGAAACAAAACAGAAAGGGTGGTCGAGAAAAAGGAGTAGCTGCAGGTGCTACAATTTATTTACAGCCGTTAACAGAAAACAATATTACGAATAAATTGCGAAAATTTAATGCAATATTGTCTCAGAAAAGAATAAAGCTTCGTATTGAATACACTAGTAAATACAGTTTATATATATCACTTGTACAATCTGCATTCGACAGAAAATTCATGCATAGATCGTACGAGCATGTATCCTTAGTGTATATTTTAATTGCATCACTGGGGAAGGTGACGCGGACGAGTATGCTAGCGAAGCGATCGAGAAAATCAGTTCGGTTTCGAAAGATGGAATTACAAGAATTCCGTTGGACACGCGAGAATGAACAAACGAAGGAGCGTGTAAACGACGCCGACTATGGTCGACAATACTGCGTTTCTCAACACTGTTGACGGGAGAAGTATGAAAAGTTGCGAACGTAACTTTTTCAGGAATTAATGGCACCTGCCGACAACTCTTTATTACCGTTTCAACTGAGATAGATGAATTTAAACGCGGCACTCGTGCCTGATCGTTACAAACACGTGACCCGCGGTTTCTCTCGATCAAACTTATCAAATTTAGCAACACGAATAGAACGTATAATACTCTTGGTGAAAAATGTGGTAAAGTTATAAAATTGACCAGTTGGCTCAAGTTCACTTTTCTTTATAACGACAACGATTAGTTCCAGACGTATTCGGAATTCAAACACTTGTATAAAGTCTTTTATCAATGTATTATTGTATATCATAAGTAGACTGCAAACTTTTATGCAAATTCATGTTTTTACGAGAACAACTTGGGAAGTGAAACCTAAACGGACATCTGTTGCACATCTAAAGTATCATAACCAGAAGTTTATTTTGAACATCTCGTATGCTTTAGCATATTATGTATTCTTTGAGCACATTTATATATTTCAATTTTTCATAAATATGTAAAAATTTAAAAACGCAATCTTATCATAAGAAACATTACAAAAATTTGAAACGAATTTAGAAATGTACACGAAAATATGTACATATATATTTATATATATTTGGATATATTGAATAATACAGAAAATATCTCTCTTTTTATTTCTACAGCGAATCAAATGTACAAATATTTTTGTCTGCCACTATACATGCTTTCCATCAGGAGAAAATACACGTGGCTGGATTGCTTTACGAAGACTCGATGCTCTAAGAGACGTCGTCGTATCTCGTAGCGTATTGCTCGATTACCGTTTTAATGGAATACGCGTTTATTACGCAAAACGCGCGACAGACTGACGTAATAAGATAGAACACAGTACGTATTCCAACACTATTCGTTACGAAGGAAAGATCAGGTAAGCTTGATGTTGCGTGCGTACGGTGTGTATGGTACAACGTTGGTTCTTGTATATATTACCATACGACGCGAAACCAAGTCGAGGAAATAAGCGCTCGAAACGACCCTGTTTCAAACGCTTGCATAAGCGAATGGGCAAATCAGATAGCACGTAACGGGAAAGCAAACCTATTTATTACTATGTTACGCCGGGCAATAATTGCTAGGATTTTGTTCTTCTTGTGGGAATCGATGTAGCGCGAGGATAAATCTCTTCTCGATTCTCAATAATGAAATTCCAGCTACTTACGTTTCGTACAGATTTATTTCGTAGACAGAGGCTGATCGCTGATCCTGACGCATAACAGACGAGATACTTTTACATTCAGCAAATAAATACCTGCTAAATGTATCGATCTCTACTGTCGTGTAATCTACAGTCTGTAACACAGATTCGATGTACAGGTAAGAAACTAATACGTATTTAATGACGGACGTAATTTCCTTTGAAAGCGATTTTAGCATGGTAAAGTCTCGACTTACTTCCGATAAGCTTTTCTCAATATATACTACTTCTGAAGATGTACCTACTACAGTCTTTTCTTAAACACATTCTCCTTGAAATTTAGCTGAGATAGGGTCATAGCTTTCAAGCAAACATATTGAAAATCGGCTAGTCTGATGTGTTATGTTATATTCAGTGACGTAAATCTTCAGTATATTCTTGGAGGACATTGAATTTTCTATTGAATTTTCTACCACTTCGCTTAGAGTATATTAGATATCAATTTGCGTGAAAAGTTTTACAAGAAGAATCACTTTTCACAATTCCGTGAGTGAAAGAATCAAATGTTGATTATAAAATGATATGTTTTTTGTAATAACTTTCGTCCTTACCCTCCGTATTTACTTTCGGCAGATTATAGAAGTTAGACCGATCTTTTGTGTTCCAAACAAGGTATTCCTTTATTCAGACTTTTATATCGGCGAAATAATAACTTAAAACAATGTTGTTATTGTTCATTGTACGATCTCGCAAACAACAAGGGCTATGATACAGATAATGAGGAACTTGCTATACATCTCTACTTGACTATACGTGTCACATTCGAATCTTGTATCCCGTCCAATTATCGTGGAACGCAGTCATTGTTATACCATCAAAATTTAAAGAGATAATGATGGTCATAAATCGTTTCTGTTACATCTTGTTCATAGTTGAAGGCAGAAGGCATCGGGACGTGAAAAAAATTTTAGATTGAACAACCGTGACAAATCAACGTTGACACATCTACTGCTTGATCAAATTCCGCTCTGTCTGGGTAATTAAAAAACGGTCACTATGTAAAAATCGAAGAAGTCTGGAGTACTTCTCAGGATTGAAACTCTGGAAGCCTTTACTTTAACATAACAGTTTCGTATAATTCTCTAAAAAGTTTCGTTAATTTCTGACATCGTAAAAGGACTCCATTTAATAAAAGACTAACTTTGTTGTTGCTGTTGCTGTTGCTGGCTGCTGCTGTTGCTGTTGCTGTTGCTGTTGCTGTTGCTGTTGCTGTTGCTGTTGCTGTTGCTGTTGCTGTTGCTGTTGCTGTTGCTGTTGCTGTTGCTGTTGCTGTTGCTGTTGCTGTTGCTGTTGCTGTTGCTGTTGCTGTTGCTGTTGCTGTTGCTGTTGCTGTTGCTGTTGCTGTTGCTGTTGCTGTTGCTGTTGCTGTTGCTGTTGCTGTTGCTGTTGCTGTTGCTGTTGCTGTTGCTGTTGCTGTTGCTGTTGCTGTTGCTGTTGCTGTTGCTGTTGCTGTTGCTGTTGCTGTTGCTGTTGCTGTTGCTGTTGCTGTTGCTGTTGCTGTTGCTGTTGCTGTTGCTGTTGCTGTTGCTGTTGCTGTTGCTGTTGCTGTTGCTGTTGCTGTTGCTGTTGCTGTTGCTGTTGCTGTTGCTGTTGCTGTTGCTGTTGCTGTTGCTGTTGCTGTTGCTGTTGCTGTTGCTGTTGCTGTTGCTGTTGCTGTTGCTGTTGCTGTTGCTGTTGCTGTTGCTGTTGCTGTTGCTGTTGCTGTTGCTGTTGCTGTTGCTGTTGCTGTTGCTGTTGCTGTTGCTGTTGCTGTTGCTGTTGCTGTTGCTGTTGCTGTTGCTGTTGCTGTTGCTGTTGCTGTTGCTGTTGCTGTTGCTGTTGCTGTTGCTGTTGCTGTTGCTGTTGCTGTTGCTGTTGCTGTTGCTGTTGCTGTTGCTGTTGCTGTTGCTGTTGCTGTTGCTGTTGCTGTTGCTGTTGCTGTTGCTGTTGCTGTTGCTGTTGCTGTTGCTGTTGCTGTTGCTGTTGCTGTTGCTGTTGCTGTTGCTGTTGCTGTTGCTGTTGCTGTTGCTGTTGCTGTTGCTGTTGCTGTTGCTGTTGCTGTTGCTGTTGCTGTTGCTGTTGCTGTTGCTGTTGCTGTTGCTGTTGCTGTTGCTGTTGCTGTTGCTGTTGCTGTTGCTGTTGCTGTTGCTGTTGCTGTTGCTGTTGCTGTTGCTGTTGCTGTTGCTGTTGCTGTAAAAGAATTTATTCCGGCGCATGTGGAACAATCATCTACGTATGAATATTTCGTATAGCTGAATGAACCGCGGTCTCTTCGCGACATTGCCCACAAAGACATATTGCGGTTTGGACAAGAAAACGTCATGATACCTTGGTGAACGCGTTCAAAAAACCAATCCACGGAGTTTTTTGGTTGAGCGAATTCTTCGAATGAAACGCAATGCGATTTCGAATTGTCAGTGTAGTGTTTTCACTATCCAAACATGTCGTTATTCTTATTGTTTTGTTAACCTTAATCGCCACTGTCAGTCGTATAGAGTCGAGTACGACCTACGTTCCACAAATCCACAAACTTTCTTCAAACGACAGGAGTTCTATTGGCACAGAGAAGTTACGTCTAATGTGTATATCTATGTATATCGTAGACGTTATATGAACATTTTGAAATTTTATCATTACTACAATGAGACATGGCTGCCGTTATATTGGTCAAATCTGAAATCAATCTGAAAACGTATATAGAAGATGCAAGATATTTACTACAAACAAAAATTCCACTGAATACCGATGCATGTAAATATGCATATTAGATAATTCTTTTTTTAAGTACTCTTCTGATTTCTGCAAAATATACGATTTTATGTAATACACACATATATACAGACAAGTTTTCCACGGCAAATGTTCAAACACTTTCGTAAGTCATAAGTATACAATTCCTGCATATTATTGCAATATACAGTACAATGTCTATTTGATTAAGGCACGCACGTTCACCACGCGTTTACTTGTTTCTACCAGGATATCCGTGTTCTGGCCAAACCATCACAACCTCAAGAATATTAGCGTGATTCAGAATTTTGGTATTTCATAAAAGAATAATTAGTTTAAAGCTGTTATAACGAAATAGTGTAATAAACAATGTAAACTGGCAACAGGTAAAGTCTCATAGCGCGGCAGGGTAATCAGTTTCGTGCACCAGCCAATTACACGAGGTCGTCTGGACGCGTAATTTACAATTCCAGACAGACATGGCCGGCTACCCTAGACGCACGCGAGTTTCCGTGCGCCGCGTTCCTTTTACATCCGATTTCGCTTTCGTGAAAGCGAACAAACGACTCTTATCAGATCGGTCCACTAGACGTCGACCCCGAGAAATTTTCTCTACTAATTTGCGAAAATTTCTTTGCGCGCCTGGCGGCCACGGTGCAGAACGCTGGAAAGGTAGTTGCCTCGCTTATCGAACGCCGAGGTCGTATGGAAACGCGAACCAAATACGTCTATCTTCCTTTTTGTTATACCGTTAAACCTAGAGCCAGATTATTATCCGAACATATCGTTAAACGTTACACGTTCGCTAAATATGCAAGAAGTTTCTTTGCTCATGGCTGCACCGAGGGAAAGAGAGCGCGCTTATTACCTGTAGATGAGGAACTGATTGAAATATAATATTGTAGATAGGAATTGAAGATTACGAAGGTGAAATATGATCGGTACAAATTCGTTGATTTTGTAATTTTAATGTTATTTGGTGATTAAAAGAATATAGTTTAATGTGACATAGTAAAAGAAACAGTATATCCAGCTTAAAAATATAAGCGTACATGGCAAATTCAGGAAGTTTTGTGAGAAAATTAAAGTATGATATCTAAATTATGATGACGAATATTTTTGAACTCAATATTTTTGGGAGAGAGCTAAAACCAATATTGCATATTATTGCGTAAATATTACAAAGTCAAGTTTCTGTTATTTTTGAGTTTTATACCGTTCGCTGTGCTCATACTTACCCAATCGATTGGTAGATACAATCTAAAGTAGATTCAAAGCATGAAATGACACTTTTTGTTGCAATGGAATCCAGCTTCTGATTTATGAGGCGTTTGTTATTAGAGGCATTAGATATAGTGGAAATATACTAGGGCCTTTTACAAATACATATTACCTTTAAATACATAGAACCCTTATAACATAACCGTGTCGTGAATTTAAGTATGAAGTAATGGCGCCGTCTAATGATATTCACAGCCGCGTATAGCATTTTACCGAGCTTGATAAAAAGTAAACCAAAGATAAAATCTTTTGCTTGTGTAAAGTGTATCTATTAAACTTCAGGTTTTAAGAAGATCAAGTAGTGCAGTATTATAAATGATCAGTGCACATGAAAAATGTTGCTCAAGATTAGAAATCGTGAACTACACAATATTAGGTCTTATACCTTCTTATGTACCTGATTAAATGTACACCTTGTGGTCATTTGTTTTAAAATCATTTCTAGTGATTATTTGGCTATGCAGGACGTTTCTTAATATTCTCTTCTAATTTTCAGCTACTTCCGTGAATATCTTGAATCAATGATGATAAATAATCTGTCATTTCGCCTACAGTAATATCTTTCTAAGCTACACTTCTTTACCTTGATGAAATTGCAACTTCGAAACGTTTCCATATAAGGAGAAAAGCAATCCTGTCGTGGGATATATTCTAAGAGTTTTTTAGGCATTTTTATGTAAAACCCAATCTTCTTACAATCAGAGAATTCCAAAAATAAAAGAGACAGAAAAAGGAGAAATTTTTAACTAATAAAAACAAAATCAAAGAAAATCAAAAGGAGAACTCGAACAATGAAAAAGAATACCAGAGAAGCTATCTTAATGATATTAGGAGAAAATCAATAATGCTAATAAAAAGCAAGTTTAGAGACACAAAAGTAACACAACAGTAGTAAAACGAAAGAATAGAAGAAGGAATTAATGATACAAGAAAATCCGAATACAAGAGAAAGTATAGCATAGAGAAATATAACAAAAAAGTTCGAAGATATTATTGAATTAAAAATCACCATCAAATTTCCATAATATCTTACAATTACATATAAAGGACATACGTATATGTACGTATCACAAATTTGAAAATGACGGCTTTCAGAGAAACGTAGTATCCTACGGTCCCAGTACGGCCACCGAACTGGGCAAACGTGATGTGAAAATGCAAGTACACACAATATATGTGAATTGTACACGACTGGCATGTACATACGAATCAATATCAGACACGTCCAAACAGTCGAATCAGATTTCCCTCACGAATCATGGAAATAGTTAGATTGTAAATTGTGGTAGTCGATATATGCCACGCCAGGTCGTTCGTTAGAAATTATACGTTAAATCGGTCGCAAATTTTGAATTAATGACTTTAACGTGTTCGATTTATTTTTATGGCGTATTAAAGTAGCCAACATTACGGTTCGGCGATCACCGACCACTTTCTCCGTCATATCGGGTATACATGTGTTTCTTGCCGGTAGGGAATTCTGTACTATTCTGTGATCATTAAGTTATTGAAAAGATCTTACGCAGTTGTAACGATTGCTTGTTACTGGACAACGTAATTGTTACTTTAAGAAATAAAGGTACGATTTTGTTGTGATATGTATATATTTTTATGTAAAATCCAAATTCTATTCAATTTATTAGAAATATTGATTTGTTTAGTAATTTTATAACGAGAAGGAACGTGCACAATAGATATTTTACAACCTGAGGGCTGAAACTTTCAAAGATTCTACTACATTCAATAAACATACGAGATTACATACTTGATAACAGTTAATGACTTTATTATGTAGCTCACATTTTGAAGATAATGCAATGAATAGTAAACAGTATTCTGGCTGTTAATTGAGATAATGTATTTAATGATGCGAGATAACGACTATCATAAAAGGCAATATAATCCAATAAAATAATCGTAATACCCCCAAGATGGGACTATGTTTGAATATAATACAAATCTAATTTGGAACATGATCGTATAGGTTCCATATATCGATACGTTTGTGACTTCGCGTTCTGAATTTAGACTGCAGTGCGATAGAAGCAAGGTGGGACTGGTATGGTTTGGTATCAACGAGTTCACAAATGTGAAAGTATAATTTTGAATATCAGGTCGAGCGTGATTGATCTCTTTGTATTCAGTTGCGTATTTTGAAATTTTAATTGTTGAACATTTTTTATCATTCGTAGCTAAAAGAAGCCAGAAAACAATGTGAACGTGATCAGGTAATTGCGAAATATTCAAAGGTAAAAGCGAATGAGCATTTCACGAAACCTATGTAGTCGGCGTTTATAGCCTTTGAAAAGGGAATAAAACCAAGAAATTTGCGTCTGCGTTCGCCTGTTAGGCAACGATGCCAGAAATAATAGTTTCATGGAACGCTACTTATTTAGCGCAGTGTCTTTTGCTTGAACTTACTTAGTAATTAAATGTTCTAATGTTCAAACGCTTGTGCAATATTATATGTCGTTGACTTTACGATTATGACTATATAATTAACAAATTGTATCCAACGTATAACCATAAAACATGGTGATAACACTGTAAGTTATTTCAAAAACACAATATGATATCTCAATCGTAACAAACTTCCCATATCAAGCAAGTAAAGGAGTTTGATCACTTAACATAAATATCGTATCGTATTTCAGCATTATAAAATAACTAAGAACACATCATTCCCAATTAAGGTTCTCGCGAATCACGCTGATTTATGGTCAAACATGTTGGCGTTACCGCAATCGTAAACGTTTGCGAATCGCGTTATTTAATCTACAGTACGGAGGAACGAATAATCCTTCCGTAAATCGTGTGTGGCCGCTCTAAATCTAGCGTGGGTTTCGCAACGCGCGAATTCTGTTACACTTATTGCCGATCATTAGCGATCTAGCGGTACGTTCGTCGCGATTCGCGAGTATTATCGACGCGGCATCATTAACTTTCACGAATTTCACGCGGGTCGTTCCGTCATTACGTTCAACGATTCGTCCGCGAAATGTTCCGCAATCTCATGTCCCGGACGTTAGCGATTTCATCGAAAATAAAGAAGCCGGATGTTCTTTTGCCCACCCTGGAAAACTCATGCACGACCTTATCGATAGTTTCTCCTGTTCGCTTGCGTCACAAGTGACTCGTCCCACGAGTCAATGTATAATTAAAACGCAACCACAGGATTCTCTCAATTCCGTCTTGATCGCAAGTTACACGAGGCAATTCAACATACATAATTGGAATCACATTAGTTGGTGAGAATATGTTTTATAGCATGATTCACAGCTTTATCTTGACAGGATACTATCTATCAGGACACTATCTCGATAATGCTTGATCTTCTATAAGTCTATGGGACACGATGCAACCAGAATAGTATCACAAGAGAAATACACATTGAGTATATTTCTTTTAGTTTTTTCATTTTAATATCGCTTTAGGTCTCAAAAGGAATATTTTAATATGAAACAGGGGAAAAACGAGATAAGTTACATTTTACATCGTTTTTACAGTTTGACAATTCACCAGATTGACAATCAATCTTACTATAATTACCTTTTTATTTGATTTTAGAGTTAAACATTTATTTTCTCATCCTCTTTATTAAAAGCATGGATTGTCATAATATTAAAATATTGAAGAAAGCGTTTGATATAATATTCTGTTGTCTTCGTATGATATATGGTAGCTTGTAATGAACAGAAATTCATACAAATGATATGGAACAAATTTCGAATATTGAATTTCAGGTGTCATGTTTGAATCTTATTCTCTTTATAAACACACTTGTCCTAGTAACTTAAATACTTGCTTTAACCTAAATTCGCCTTTTCCATCAAATTACTGCCAACCATAACACCCAACTGTTGGTTTTATCCATAGATCTTATCTGGTCTCTCGTCATCAGGTGTCATTCACCGTGCAATTACCGACGTAGTTGGCAGTCGTTACGATCGGAACCTTTATGAATCGGCTAGTGTCGGCGCGGACCTGTCTCGATTAATTCGAATCACCTGCGGCGAGTTAACGATCAAGGTGTTAGGATGGGGTGTTGCAAGAATCTCATTAAAAGCGGGCATTCAGCTGCAGCGCGGCGTCCACTTCTATGATTCCAACGTCTACGTAACGCAAACCAGGCCGCCTGCCATTGATCGTTAGAAAATTTCATAATCCGTTCGTCGCCATTTAACGGAAACCTATTATTTTCTTCCTTCGTTCTAATTAGAACCCGTTGCGATCCTGTCTCTTCGGACTCCGTTTGTTACAAAGAAACAGAGAGAGTCAGTCTGTCCACGATTATTCACTTGCTTTTTGGCTAACTGTATAGCTACTATAATGAATGTTAGTTGAAAGTCTACCAGAAATTCTGTTCTTGATTCAAGAGCATGGTGACGTTAACGTCGCTTGAATAGAGATGGAACGAATTTGAAAGCACTGACATATTTTTTTATATAACGATTTTAGGATATATTTGCTGGAATTTCGCGTATTACGTTCGATTTATGATTATGCTTCCGTCATTCGAAGAATGGTAAAACAAATTTGAATGCATCGAAGTCTGTTCAAGATATTAAACTGTGTTTGTTGCCTGATTTCTCAACCAAATGATGTGAAACGTATTTGAAAGCATTGGTCTTTGATCAAGTCATTACATGGTGCCTATACAAAAAGAAATTGGTCAGGCTGTATAAAGAACTTGAGGTTGTTAAGAAGTTTGAGAAATTTAAGATTTGCTAGAACCTATGTTGCATTTCTTGTGCGAGAATGTAAAGCATAATTAACAAAAACGTACCATGCTATACTTTCATAACCTTTAGCTGACATAGTTGTATCCAATTATCGTATTTGTTGTAACTATATAATCTATTTTATAATAAATTGAGTGCACGTACTTTCTCTGCATCTTGTCCACTATAGGTCACAAAAGAAGTCAATGGAGAACGTTAGCAAGTAGTTGTCCCAATTATTATCTCATTACGTTTTGCAACTTGTTAGGAATTTATGAGAAAGAGAATTAGCGAACAAACTTAATCGTGAAACCAATTAAAGTAACTGGTAAATCTATGCCGCAAGACAGATATCCAATATTGACCGAAATGCTATTAAAATTGATTCGCTGTATTTCGAATTCTCTCCGGCCGCTGACGCCTTAATACGCAATGAAAGGAAAGAGAAGACAAAGTAATATATTTTTATTCTCTTGTAATTACTTTTTAATCGATCCGTATAATGAAATTATTTAACCATAAAACAGAGCTGGTAATTGTCCATACCTAATGAAATATGTATTATAGTCCTCCTTATTTGTCTAGATAACTTCGTTAAATCCTCTCACGATCGAGAGTTTCCGCTCATAATAAAATAATATTCAAACTTATTAATTTATACTGCTACAGAATTAAACCTGGACGTAAATACTTCATTGGAATTTTATGACTATAGTGAAAACTTTTATATTAAAAAGTTCCTTCATCTCTCGTAACTTTCATCTTCGTTCCCAATTTCCTGAACAGAGACACCAATTTACTATGCTGTAATCGTCCACGTCAAATTTCGGTGGAGAGAATCACTTTTATCGAATTAATTGGAAAGCAATTTCTTCCGTTTCGAGAGTATCTGTCGCAAACGTCGCTAGAATACGTTTCTACCGTGGATAACTCAGGGGAAATATCGAGTCGAAGCGCGAAAGAAGAATCGCGGAGGCTGATCTCTCCGCTCGAGGACGCTCCATGATCTTGCCCGATCGAGGACGAGCCTCGGTAAGGTGCAACGATCTTCGGTGACGTAATCGGCTCGGCTAGAACGATCCTCACACGGCTAACTGCTCTTTGAATGATGATGCAAGTTTTATTAACCTAGGCCATGAGAAAGACGAGCCATGAACTTGAGCGTCTCTCTAGTTCTCAAGGGAATCTTCTTTTTAACCTGCCGTCATTATCGACTTGTCGCTGCACACACGATGTGATCCAATTAATTCACTTCCATAGAAGGATTCCATACCTGTTTCGCGTGACCTAGACTATTTTACTTTTAAACTGTCGACGCACGTGCTGCCTGTTAACGTCTAATTAGAAGATGCTCGATGTCCGTTTCGTTCTGGATCGTTAGAGAACGTGCCTGTTAAACGATTTGATACATATATATGAAGAATATAGCGGTGACGCGGAAGTCGCGTGGTTAGAAAGGTTACTTTCAGCGAGCGGAGAACATGTAAGCGCGATGTGAGGTCCATAATAAATCAAACGCACGAATTTAGTTTTGTGGATCAACCTTCAAAGTGATTATCACGATTCTTCGCGGGGAATAAAAAACGTATTCAAGTACCGACGTTTGAAAGACATTCTTTTATGACGGTGATGAACAAGATCTCCTCCTTTTCAAAACAAAGCTTCAAGTTTGCTTATAGTCCAAATGATAAATTAGCATTATGAATAAAAAGAAACGCGCTCTATGTTGTTTAAACATTATGAATGAAATTGCCCAAGTGCTTGAAAAATTTTTTCTGACAGCGACTCGTTAATTGCCCTTTCGAAATTGAAATTTTCACTGTTTCAACTATTCAATCCGCATATTCATCGTGTTATATTTCCATGTACCTACGGCGTTTTCAAGCTTACATTTCAAACTACAGGGTTGTAGCTCTCATGTACAAACAAGAAACAGATTTCATGATGAAAACATTGCAATGACGTTTTACCATAAATTCTTTATTACAAAGTTCTAACTAGATTACAAGTATTTCTAGCTTGGTTACAAATTTTCCACGTAGCTTAATATTAAACCACAACATATAAGAGTTGAAAAATGTAAAAAATTTCATAACTATGAAATGCAATGTTTACTTGAAATATTTTGTATATTTTTCTATATATTTGCATTCTACGAATCTTTACCCCTTTAAATTTACCATAAATGTGAAAACATTCTCAATTGAACTCCATGTCAATATTACATATAATTTGGCAAGGAAAATTGGAAGTACCCTATACACAAACACTATTTATAAAACGCATATTCGACGTGGAACATTTATCTTTTTGCGTTCTCCGGGTTCGCAAAGACTTAACCGGTAAGTCAGTCTCGCAAAGGATCAGGAAAAGGGCAGTTAGGAAACGACGGCACACACGATCGCGGATATTATCTAACCTTTAATGCCAATCGCAAAACAGGCAGTGAAAACGACTGGAGTGGTCAGTCGCGTGCGTGGTGAACCGAACCGCTCGAAACCTCCGTTGCGGCTCGATCGGAACGAAACGGAACCACTTTTACGCCGCATTCTTGGCATTGAAGTGTCTCCCGTACCACGCCTGGGGTGGGTGTGGCACCATTCGAACTCGTGACGTAGCCGAACACCACCGGTCTCACAAGTATTATACTTACGACACTCGTGCAAAACCGAACAATGCGTGGAGAAGGATAAAGCAAACACACTTGCAAATCGATTTCCAGGTCTGGGAAATGGCAGAATATCGAAAGTCGATTACGTACAACGCCTTACGTTATGTATCGAAGTATTAGAAGATGTGTCTGATTTCAGTAATAGTTGAAAGATCTATCAATGTATGGGTGGCTAATTAATGCAGAGTTTTTAGCCAGTTTCAATTCTTGGTAAGACATTAGGACTTCCCAGGAAATTTCGTAAGAGTTGTGGTTTTTCTGAAGAAATAGGTGTAATATAAGTGCAACGATGAAATCAATCGGGTATAGGTATCGATTTTCCGCGAGAAAAATGCACTTTTCATGTCACAGTTTCCATAGTTGGATAATCGATTCCACGAGTTTCTTTTCGCGAAGGCAATGCAGGGTTTTATGAATACGAAATATTGCTCACTTTCGTCGTTATAACTAGCTACCTAAATCTATAGTCTGAACATATATAACTTGTTTCTGGGCGTTCGCGCGTCCAAACGATCGTACGACTGGATCATTCTTTTTACCTGGAATATATTCTTATGAACATTTACGCAAACCTGACGCTGATTTATATTCATTTGGCCAGGAACGTAACTTGTTCTGAACGATATTTCTACGATTATTAGACACGTTTATCTAAGTTTGCCAGCTGGCACCTGCTACCATATAAAGTGACCAACCGCTCTAAAGATAGAAACGCTCACTTTTGCCAACTATCTATCGCCATATTCACGTTCATTTCCATAGTGAATGTAAGTACATAGAAACGTTCCTACACAAACATAAATGACAATATTTTCACGAAATCATTTCCCTTCTTCCGGAAGTGTGCGATAATTTATACGAAATGTCGCGCGTTCGCGTGCGCCGTGATAAAGGATCTGCTGCCAGAATTGCAAATGAAACGATTTATCGGCGTCCGGTTAGGCATAATTCTGCCAACAAGTTGGACACCTACTATATGGTGTTTTTCTACCTAGTTTTAACTAGAATTACAAAATCTCTTAGTACGCAATTTATTAGGAAATCGGTTAATGAACCGCTTAATCGACGAGCATTTCCGCCGCTCCTCAAATGTTAAAGAGTCGACATATTGCCATGAACTTCGTGACTATCGAGATTTACACTTTAATCGAAGGATTTCATGGGTGCCGTTGCAAGGGAATTTGTTGAATTTGCTTTCTGACAACGTAATCTATGATACTAAAGGATTAAAGGTTCGGTACGTTATAAAGATGCTTATGTTACATCTTCGAAGAAGATATCAGCAGGTGAATAAACTAGAAAGTAATTCCCCTGATTGTTTAAACTGATTTCTACGCTTATCGCTTTTTTGTCTGTGAAATATCTTTATTTGTATGTATTCGAAGTATTTCTAACGAAAAATTAAGAGTTTGAAAGGGAAAATGATACAAACGAGAAAGATTTTCATTTTTAAAAATTCTGAATGTGGGTAAGTTCCAGTAGAGTTCTGTTATTATTCTAAACATAAAAACGTATTACTCGACTATACATTTTATTATATTTTATATATACTATATTATACATTCGAAGAAGCTATATAAAACAGCCAAAATAAAGTACTATTTACAATATTTAATGGATAAAATAAATCTCTGTTTAAATTACACTTCTTTACTGACACCCCTAAATTTTTCTCAACTAAAAAAGCTCACGAAGCCCCTCCATTGCAACAACGTAAGTTTTATTCAAAAAGCGTATGCTCGTTCTATACGCAAATACGTGCCGTTAATGCGATATAAATTGCAGCGATGAGCGTGCTGCACCGAGCACTAATTAATGCACGTACATAAATTCTATAGAATGATATTTATGCATATACTTTCCGTTCTTATTATGTAATTCAACACGAGAATTGTAAGCAAGTCGAGGTAGAACGTAAGCAGGCTTGACTGCTGAAGTCAGTTTTTAAGCGGTAGTAAAGACGAGAGGCCTGGCGCACAAACTACACGCAGTGCTTGTTGTTATCGGTTAATAAATTTTCTTACGATAGCACGGCATGGAAAAAGGTCCGGTCACGTAAGCGTTCCGCGTGGACGGCTTCAATGTACGCTGTAAAGAGATAGGACATTCACTTGCGTTGTGAACAGGAAAGCACTGGTTTTTCGTGTACGTTAATTCGTGTTTAATTGAACATAAATACTTATAATCGATTGATCAATAAGCCACAATAGAAGTTTCCTTTTCTTTTCTAATGATATTGATCGATATCTGATCCATGTCTTCTACTGTTTTACTTTTTTCTAAAGCGAAGGAAAACATGAAAAGTTCGATGGCATAATATGGTATCGATTTAGAATTTATTAGCGTTATTGTGATTACATATCTTTCACAAATGTTTGTCATTCTACCTTTCTACTGTTCTATTTCTTTCCCTCGAACATTAAATGATGATCGAAAAAATGTAATCACATAATACAGATAAGTAGTACTTGTATGCATCATTGTAGGACTGACTACTGCCATCATGATTAAGAATCTTTAACAATTCATTAATATCGTACCTCCCTTAGTATTTCGTTTCCTTTTTTTCTAAAGGTTACACGTTGGTCAAAGAAAAATCCCAAAATCTTTATCGTAGAGTACCATTTTGTACGAAGTTTTCAACATTCGATCGTGTTGCGTAGCGATTGCAAAACGGACAAAAGAGAATACACCTGCGAACCACACATCCCTTATTAGAAAACCTGTACTCTCATGAAAACGCTGGCTCTCACGATACACGGAGATATTAGGTTTGCACATAAACGGAGGTCGATTAAAATTCACCGTGCATTATCCATAGCAAGCACGCCGACAACTCCCAGCTGATGCCGTGAAAACCGCATCCGGGCCAAATAGTCTTTGATCAGGCGCTCTGTTTCTGATCGCGGTCCCACGTCTTCCTATACATCACACACATCTACTGCACAGCTAGCAGTTCGAAGTAATGAGCCAGATATTCACTTTATGTATTTCGTCATGATGTTCCAGCTCATCAAACTCGATTTACGTCGTGAAATACGTGAATGAACAACGATGTTCCCCATCTTCGTTGGTGGCGACTAGACGGACGACTTAATTGAAGATTTCTTGGGATTATAAGAAACTTTCTGTTCTCGGATCACGGTTTCGTTGGCGAGTTTCGCTATTCGTGCAAGCTACTCAGAACATAGATAACTCGGTCGTAGTGTCTGGTTCGTCGGGTATTTCACGCTATAATCAGCCAGGCGGATTTTACGCTGCTCGCAATGCTTTTAATTAACCGAATTAGACGGTTACCTGACAGTAAAATCATACCAACGAGCGTCAAGCTTACGACCCCGTGCACGAGCCGTCTGAATTATATATTTTTTTGTTTCCTTCTTTTTTTGCCCACATATGAGCAAGCGTACCTCGACTGATGTGGTTTTCGTACTATCGCAGCCATGCACACGTTCGTCTCGAAAGTATGGGATCAAGTTACGTACGGCAGACGTTCAAATGGCCTTTTAATCGTGGAAAGAAGCAATACATTATGGCATAATGCGCGAGCCCCAGTTTACGTAATTTTTTTGTGTGGGAGCATGTACGTTTTATTTTGAAGGAAGACACGGATCGATCGTGAAAGTCAGATAAAAAAAAAGATATGGAGAGAAAAAGAAGGAAAGAGGGAGATCAAGCATACAAAGCGTATTTGTTGAGAAAGATCTTTTTATTACCAATTGTCCCACACGAGGCGGAGATTTCTCAGGATTATCGATGTATTATTATATCATTGTATCGATGGCCGAGTCACAATTCCTTTTTACAATTATATATATATAATTATTATATATATATAATATATATATAATATTATAATTACATATATATATTTTTTATTGTATTTTTTTATATTATTATACTTGAACGTCTTATCTTTATTGAAATCTGAAGAAGTTTAATCCGAGGGGACGCGCGTGTATTTAATTATCATAAATTAATTTTTTCTTCCAGCGTAACGCGATTATTTCACAATGGTCGAGTATATCACATGTGTATCTGAACTATTTTAATCACCTAATAACGATTATTTATTAATTCATTTTGTCCAATTACTGAGAAAATTAGTTGATTACGGACCACAATATAAGACGTAATCTTACTTTATTTCACGTGGCTGTATTGTACTTCAGAATTTTATCAAAGTTATCTAATCAAGGAAACATCTGGTTCTACTGAATTATACGCGTTAATACCGACCGTATATCCGTTATGATCTGCACGGTTACCCCGCGCGCTTTAATCTTTTTTAATTAGCGCTTAGGCGTCTACTTAACTCGCTTTTCCATCGCGTTGCGAACAAATTGTAGTACATACCGATTTGCAGAATGTTCGTTATGGTCGGCGTGTGGTATAAGGTCTGTGTATGACACGATCGTTCGCACGATGTCATCTAGAACTGCGAAACGTGCAATTTGCAACGCGAAGTAACTGCATATCTCACTCTGTGAGAACGTATCGTGATTTACAGAAAGCTATCAAACTATCATCACAATGTAATTCAGTGTACGCGTAGAGATGCAGTGACTCACGAAAGTATTTAGACATTATTCATAGAAATCTTTTATGTTGTATTGTATGTGTCATATGTAAAATATTTTGGAACTTCATTAATGCTGAAATGAAACACGACTGTCATGGTTATATTGATCAAATTTGAAACCAACCTGAAAATGTCTATGTACGTGTAGGAATTTCAAGATATCTAATGCAGATTTACTGTAGATATTTAGTCGAAAGTTAGTATTATAGTATAAATAATCATCCGAAATAAGCTATAAATGTTAAGGATGATTTCATTGAATATTGAAGCTTATTGAATCCTTATCCACCGGCAGATACGCTACCAAATACAAGTTAGAATTTTATTATCCCACATGATTAGAGCGATAAGAATTGATATAATGGAAAATTTGCTGTTGATATACTTTCGTGATCTTTGGCGAAATATATACTTGCACTAAATATAACTAATGAGATTTTAAATATGAAATAACCAATGAATTTTTATATATATAAAAGAGTTTTTAGAAGTATTGAAGTAGTTTTGTGAGTCATTGTATTTATAACAGACTAAAACAATCTCGAGAAATGGAATGATGCTATTGCGGATTTTCGTTTTCAACGCATTGGGAAACGGAGGAATTAATTGAAACCACGAAACGGTATTTAATCTATGTTTCGCATAGCGATGAAGAAATATTTGATGTAGATATTATCATGTCTGCTATCTTGCCTGTTATGATGTTCACTAGTATTCTAATCTAATATTTTGTTCATTTCTTTTTGCAACCCTGCTTTCTGCTTTCGACTTCCGCGAAAGACTTTCTATCAAATTATTGGCAATTTCTAGTCTACTATTACATACTATTCGCGATATTTCGATTGCATCGAGCTAAGAATATCGAATTTCAGCCTATAGGAATATTGTGAACATTATAATAATTCTTAGTTGATTTCGCTTCGTTACGATCCAGTGAGTAAAAGAAATGTGAATCTGGTGAAACAATGCACACGGCCCTGTCTTGTATATTTTCGTAAATGTCTATCAATTGTATAATAACACCTGCTTCAACGTACAATCAAGCTACTATCACGTCAGATCTATTCAAGGCGTGCATCGTATTAAGGATAACGTATTTTTCCTTCGAGAAGGAAATGTGAGAACTCCTGACAATAAAAATTGTCGATCCAATAATGTAAGACTCTCAGCCTATGTTGTCGAAATCCTGTAATATTAATGTTTTCTTATATCGAAGATGCATTGTACCATAAATAAAGAATCGCTTTATCTCAATAATATGTAATTCGAATGCTCGTTCTACGGACTTCCATCATTCACCAGCATAATAGCCATTCACCACATCGTGCATCTAATCCGTTTCTTTTGTTCCTGGCCTTGGCAAATATCTCCTAGATTACTAATTTGGCTCAATTTTGCCCAAGATCGCTCAAGAGCAATCAAACACGTGAACCTATACGAAGAATCGTGAAACTGGGCGTTGTCCATGGCAAGGTCTTGGAACATGAACGTTACCTCCTTCAGTGAGAGGAAAAGTGGTAATGACATCATTACTATCATTTTGCTCATTGGATTGCACCGTATTTCGCGTCACTTGATTATTCTCCTTGATGGCTTGCCGATCTGCAAATCGTGGCTACTTAGAGAAATTCTAATTAACTTTTTTCACGTCGATGCTTTTCGATGTAATTATCTAGAAGTTATTAAGAAAATCGAGGTGCAAAGTGAGACTAGATTGGCTCATGAAATCGAAAATTCGACGGAGAATTATTATGGAAGTCTTTATTTTGAAAGGAAAGTTTATTGTATAGAGAGTTTCAATTTGTATAATTGAGATATTGTATATTGATTTGTATATTGATTTGTATATTGAGATGTTTTTGATATTAGAAAAAAGTATCTGATGAAGTAAGTTGTTTAAGTATAACTTGATATTGCATCTACACATTATTTTCTTGCTTTGTTAATAGAATAGCGCAGAAGAACGAAATATTGTAACATAGTTTTCAATTAAGGTCACTTTTTTCAAAATTTATCTCCTACCTTTCTTGCAGTACAAACATAGAAAGAACGTGATGAAACGAGTTTAATAATATTCCATATTGCATGATTTTCTTGAAAGCAACGCAATATGAGAAGGTCATTACTAACCTTCGAATCTGAGAAAAAAGGTAATATACCGTAGGAATAGCATTCATAATTGCCCCGTTCTTCCCAATCGAACAACTTAAACAATCTTTTTAGAAACGAACGGGAATATTCAATTAACAAGAACCGTTTATACGATTTAGACAATTTGTCAAATACTCAGGGCAACAATCCTTCAAACGGGGCAGTGTTGCGGCAGAAAAGCAAGAAACACTTGGTTGCCAATACGATATTGCGCCGGAACGGAGCTAATGACAAATCCTCGTAAGGTAGCAGCTGTTAAATCCCCGGTGTCGTGGAAATCTCGCACGATATAGTTCCCCTGTCACTGGTTTTATTGAAGTGACTGCCGTTCGGCCATTATGCACAACGCGTATGCAATTATCCTGATCATTATTATCACCGCGAAGCTATTTGAATGCGGTGAACGGTCGTGCGGAATCGGAGCATTGCGACGTGGAAACGATGGAAAATAATGGCTCTGAGACACGAGATAGAAGATTGGAACGCAAGGTGAGGAAACCTCGCCTTTCGGTCATTACATTTCTTTCCGTTTCATTTATTTAAGATATTTTATATTCTATAGATACACTAAATTGTTTTTGTTGCTCTGACGATATTTTCAAGTGAACGAAGTTCGAGTTATAATTTAAGGGCAAACTAAACTTTGGTTTTCGATCAGTAGATTTTTTCCATTTCATCCGTTTAGGCTGCCCCTGTTTTATGGATACATGAAATTGTACAAATACGAACTTTGTTATCTTCGGCTGACTGTGGATTTATGTTTAATCTCGTTTGTCGATCGTCGGATCTCCATTTCATTCATTTAGGCTATACAGATTTTCTAGTTTATCGATACAGAAGTTTATCTTTAAGTGAGTATACAGGTAATTCAGAGGTAATTAAGTTTTTATGTAATTTGTAATTTGTAATTAAGATTCGTAATCTCATTACCAGAGATGTTAATAAATCTTATTCCTATGACTGCTATGCTGAAAACCGCTATCATCGATGTAATAATTAATGTATAAAATTTGCAATATGCTATTGCTTGCCGTTCTAGTTTACATCATCCATAAATCTCTTCAGAGTTTGTAAGAGGAAATTGAATTGATATTAAAGTTCAACCGTTTTGAAGCGCTTTGGTATTTTGGATCTCACGTTGACAATTATTAATTTTTTCCGTGCTTTGATAAATGATCATTCCAACAGACTTCTAATAATATTATTAAACGCTTTACCAATATTTCTCAAACATTATTTTTCATAGATGCCTGAAATGTTCCACTCTATAAAGCACTATGATAATGGTTAGACCCACTCGTTTATTTTCCCAAGTGACAGGAATAGTAATCGATCTTAACGATAACGACAAGAAGTAATATATTAGCATCCTGTGGAACAGTTGCTTATTCTATGAGAGGAATAAAAGAAACGAAAGAGTCATTACAAAACCTTCGATGTTCTTTTTGCATCGTTTATAGCTTACGAACATTTTATAAGAATTACCAGGATTCTTACAAATAGATTTACTATTACTAAGAATCAAGGACATTAAGAATAATATGGAAGGTAGATTTCATTTAATTTGTTCTTTTCATCCAACAATTATGACAAATGGGAATAGCTTCGATTCGACTAAAAACATTTAATATCAATCGTCACGCTTGAACGAGCTGTTAAAAGTCGCCGTTCTTTTTTCAGCCAGTTTTCGAGCAGTGTGTAGTCGAAAAACTGGCACGAAAGGTCACTAGATTGTATCGAAAAATATCACGATTAGATTTTGTAATGTAATGCGAAGCGAAAGGTCTTCTCGACTTCAGCCGTCGTACATATGTCATACAGCATGGTCCATTTTCGATTTTTCATGCGTCTGTTACGCGGCTCAATCGACGACAGAGGTCTAAAAAAGTTTTCGCGATACGTATCATGGTTAAGTAACAAAACAAAAATGAAGTTAGAAATTCACGAACATTTTATTTTTTATTATCTGCTTTGCAATATTTCTTTAGATTTTTGATAAAATTTTTCTTAACAGAGTTTTGTAAAATTTACTTTCAACTATTTACTTGTTCGCGAGAAAATTTACTAATACTAAGGATTTGTAACTTATGAATTATAAAACTTTACTAAATTAATTCAAGTATGCAGAAGGCAGAAGTAGATAACCTAATACTAGGTTAAATTTATTTAATTCTTGGCTTCTATAGGACGTATAGCATGTCTCGAGCTTGATAGGTACACTGTGATTGATAGGTAATAATCAAGCGTGTAATTTATGTACAATTAAAATACTTTAGCGATGAAGCTTTTCAATTACGTCTAACTAGCTCCGAGAATGTAATTGGAGTTTACTCTCTGGTGGGAGTTTTACTCTCTTTATCATCGAAGTCATCGGAGAGGTTAACATCTTAATTACGCGGTTGCTGCGCGGATATATTTCGAGACTTGAGTTGCATTTATCAGTAATCGTATTAGAATTCATTCTTCTCTTACCGTTAAATTCCTTGTTCTTTTGCTTTTGTAGAACTGATCTACGTATCTCTGAACCTTAGTTTTTCTTATTCGGTTAGTATTGTAATTACGGTCATGTCAACAAAAACTTACCTAAACTATTCGTATAATTATGCTGGTTTCATAATACCTGAATGATTAAAAAAGGCTGTTGAAGTACATTTTAAGATTGTATGTTACAATGTCGCTTGTATATCTCAGTGTACCTCATCGTAGATGTAACTGATTCAGGAGATTTTCGAATTAGACTTCATTTTTCCCTTACACATTTCCTACCTAGTTTAACTATATTTTCCTGTCTCTTTTAAGGTAAACCTTCCCGACAACGACCATTTTAAGGAGTGAATCCACACAAATTTCTTTTAAATATGAAAAGGTATACTTGCTATCTTCTTAACTTTACGCTTTGAATAGTTTCGAAATAATTCTAGAAACTAAAGGATAATTCGTTTGTAATTCATTTTAAGGAGTGAGTCCATACAAATTTTTTTTAATATAAAAGAGTGTATTTTTTACATTCTTAATTTTACTCTTTGGATAGTTTCGAAACAATTCTAGAAATTATTAAATAATGACTCATTTATGACTCACTCAGTTGGCAAATATTTTGACGAATCGTTTCTTCGAGCTGCTTTTAGACTATGATCAAACATATTAAGTGGGCTTTTCAATTACTTTCCTATAGTTCACAGATCATATTTTGAAATCCTAGGTTTGGCATATTCACGATAATTTGTCGTTGCATCTTTAACGACGAGCAGGCTTTAACGACCCATTAATCGATACTCGATGAAAGCCTCGTACTGGTTACAGCTTCTTTGTCGCTCAAATATGTTGAGTCACACTTTCCATTTGTACCATTATAATCACATCAAGCATGTAATTATCATTCCTTACGCCCAATTAGTACTGTCGTGTCGTGATGAATTGAACGATGATAAATAAGTTTCATAATCCCGAAGAAATACGATGACAGTGTTTAGAACTTATAAAACGTGAGTCCAATAGAATGTGCCCAAGCTTCAAAATGATTCTAGAGGTAGATAAAAGAAGAAACTTTGAGAGAGCCATTCTTTAATATCCTGAGGCGAAGCTCTCCGTGAGCAGCTTCAGAATTTACGAAGATACTCATGTCTCCTTTATTACTACAAAGAAACATCAAAAGTATTATATTGAACGAGAGAAATTTATATTAGTAAATACCTTCACACATTGTAGTTTTGTTACTCCTGTATTTAAAAGAACAACCTTACCTACTTTAATGAAACAAAATTAATAAAGAATCTGTTTAGAATAAAGTGCTTTACGGCCAAAAATGTGGAATCACCTACTATTTGGAATCTCAGTTTTTACATGTACTAAAAGTTATTAAAAATTAATGCTGTAAATATTAATGGCAATTTTCTCTATTTTGATCATTTTTTATGAAAGAGCTTTCTAGGATAATGAAATTCTAAACTAACTTTCTTCTAAATTTCCGGGCTCTATGGATCACGTAATGATTACAAACTTTTCATAAGTAATATGTGAAGTAAAATTCTGAAAAATTTCTCATTTCTATTCTAACAATTAATGATCTCCTGAACCTTAGCCGGTAACGTGTGACGTAAGAATCTAATGCCATTTTCCCTAATATTTCATCTACTCCCCTCCCCCTCGTAGTCAGTAAATTATGATAAACCGCCCTGACTAACACCAACGATTTCACAATTCCGAACAAATAATGTACTCTGATCTACTGATTAATGACCGAGTCGTATCTCGTGCCCGATTTTTGTTTGACCCCCGAGTGCTCGCGTTATTTCAATGGCAAGAGAGGTGGTGCAAGAGACATTGTATAAAATTACAGCCACACGAAAACGGAATACACGATATCAAATCGCTTGTTCCTCGATACAGATTGTGATCCAAACCTTTCGATGTCAGTGGGATAGAAGAAATTCGACTGAGGGCCATTTTTATACGTTGCTTAGGCGGATAACGGCACAGGCTATCAGTTGACGGCAAACGAACGATCACAAAGGAGCGAAATCTCGATTTGAGGTTCCTTAACTGCCACCATCAGCGAGGTGTGACCTCGTTTGAGTATCTATCGTAATCGCAGGTGGACCAGTTAGATATGGATGTCCGGGTGTACGAATACTTCGAGAGTGACGTGTGTTTGAAATATAGGCTTCGAAAGTATCGCGTGTCATGTACCATTGCGTGTTCGTGCTATGATTTTAATGCTGAAACTATGTGTGTGGTCGAAGCGATCGATTCGTAATTTTTGATAAGTATTAATATTTTATAGCAGATTTATTGCGGTGCGTTTTTGGGGATTTTAATGATTTTGTGTAAAGTAAATGGACGAATGCTCTTCTTTAACATTATGTACTTTTTCATATACTTTTCACTTCAATTTCATTGATCAAATTTTATATTATGTATAATTATTGATAATTTTATAGTATTAATCTTCTCAATCTTTCTCTTAATCATTCTTGTCAATAAAAGTTGTCTTGTCTATAAAAGTCGAAAGATGTATATATGGTAATTTTCAACTAATTTCCAGAGGCAACCATTAAGGTGGAAATTAAACAATGTATGCAGTAAGTTAGAAACAACTTTTACCTTTGATAATGACATTTGCGGTTTCGGACGAACTTCCGTCCGTATTATCATCGTTTCTCTGCAGTATGATACTTTCTACCTTCTCTCTTCTGAGACGTTGAGGAAAAACATTTCTTCGTAAGGATCTCACGGTGACAGTTTTAAAGGAGACGTTTGTTAAAAATGGGGACAGTTCGAGGTCTCTCTTTCTTAACCATATATCATTTAACGAATAAAAAGGTCGCTGTTATTGTTAGAAGTTGAAATGTATACAAGTTGTAACGAAGTGATGCGTGTGATAGGAGCCGTTCTAATGAATTCATTCTTAGACAATAATTAGCGGGATCTCCGCATTTTTATCTGTCTTTAACGGCGACAAGACTCTTTAATGTTCCTCGCAACAGCCGATGTCGTTCAATTAGAAACGAACGATCGTTCGTCTGTGACGTGAGGGAAAGTAACGCGGATTTCGAGGAATCTAGAGAAAAAGAGAAGGAGAAGAAGGTAGCAGGTGTCGTTTCCTGTGGCGAGCAACATCAAGTATATGGAAATCGAAACCGCTTCTGCACGGCTTCGTTCTACTATAGAATGGAAAGTCGAAAGTGATCGATTTCATTCTCTTACGGACCGCTTTTTTTCTTCGATTGGACTGTTAATTCAAATTCGTTCCGTATTCAAATATAGAGAAAGGTATTGTACAATACAATTATACATAGTTTCAATTTAAATATCATGGAATAATAACTATAATTAACGAATTGGAATAATAATAGATTTAGATAAGTGGCAAAAAATAAAAACAGTTTTTTAATGAAAAGGAATATACATTCCATACGAATAAAGTGAACAAAAATTATTTAATTATGAAGAACCTGAGAAGGATATTAAATAGTGAATTGGAAGTACATATAAATAAATAGATTTGTCTAATCCGTTTTTCTATTTATTCATCCCCTAATTGTAAAGTTAGTAAAAATACTAAACGCAAATATTAAAAGTTCATAATGTTTAAGTGATAAAGGCAATACAATATTAGAAATCATTACTTACCATAAAATAGCATATAAAGCATTTAGTAAATCGATATAAATGGAGTATATGAATTATATTAGGGAATTTCAAAGTTTCATATCTTTCTCATATCCAAAGATGAAAAATCCTATTCAATCACGCTTCATGATAGTAAAAACCAGGATTAGAACCTTCCTGTGGTTATAGGAAACACCTGGAATTGTTTCATGGTTAAAAAATTTCGATCTGTAAAATTTCTCAGTTAGGAAATTCAGTGAAGCACTCACGAGGTCGGAGGATCGCCTTTTCCTTGAGACTAGTATCAAGAATCGAGATCTTGAAATTCCGAAACGATCCGTAGCAATTCCTTAAACCTATGATAATCCACAGTCGATTACATTACATGTAACCATGGACGCAGAATAGAGAAGTTGTTCGACTTTTACGTAATATATCGTAGACCTTCGCTTAAGGTCGTTGAGGTTAAGGTCATTCTACTTCACAGTGGAATGAATCACGTTCTGGGATCTCAGGTAACTAACATTCTGTAGACAGGGAACATTTTTTTATTTATTTTAACCTTCAATTGTTAGCAGTGAAATAGAAATATATTAACCTCCCGATGGAATTCTCAGATACCACAATGAAAATTTCAATTTCAACTGATAGTTTATAATCATACGGGGTAATTATAATTATACGGAATTGGTTCAATTGGATTTTTTCTTAAAGGTCACAATTTTAACGCTAACGATGATTAACAAAACTTTGTGTAACATACTATTTCGGAATGATAATTTATAATATTTGAGTCTTATGCATTAGATACTTTTTTAGTGTTTTTATTGAGTTAGCTAAGTTCTAAGTATTTCAAGTTGCGTGCAGGTATTTCTTTCTTTCTTGCTTTATGTTCCTAAATTTGTACTCCTGGTATTGCACTGTTTAGTAATCATTATCTTCTGCAACGTTGATAGCGGGACGCATTTTACAATACCGGGACCATTATGAAAAGGGTGCGGTCACTTTAAAACGAAATAGGAAATGTACCTTAGTATGGCCGAGTTCGATTGTACGTAGCAGAACATTACGGTGTGCATAATAGAAATGTATATTAGTGAAAGTCTGAATAGAAGGAAAAATCTGCTGATTTATTTACATTTTATCGATTCTAGTGAAATACACGTGATTTTACGTAATGAAGAACACGATATGTTAATACGTTTATCTATATATGTCCGTAGAATCTGATGGTTAAAATAATGAATGTATGTGTAGTAAATACCATAAGATGGAACGACTCGTGTGCATATCGTAAATGACCATGTTGACGATATAGATTAACATAAAATTATGAAATCGAGTGTATCCATATTATTTCCATTAGAAGTAGAATGAATATCCATATAATTCATGTATACGATGAAACATTTATAAGTAATACTGCTTGCAGATTTCTAAAATAAAAATTTTGCTAATTTATAATCTAAACTAACTCCTAGTGTATTTTAAAATGCAAATTCAAACTTCAATGTTACACGCGTTCTACTTCATAAGACTCATATATCCAGTTGATAATTTGCAGATTAAGATCAATTTTAAAGGAAATATTCGACTTTAAATTGAATATCACAGTTACTGTATATACAATACAATCAGACATACCGATTACTAATTAAAGATATGTTAACACAGTTCATTAGTGCACGAATTGAAATCTTTATGTAGGATACCGATAGTCCAATTTTAAAAGTTGATTTTCACTCACGTTCCTCCATTGTAGCGAGTTCTTCTTCTAAGCATTGTTCAATAAATAAACTGTTTCCTGATACGCGGCATTGCATTTGTACAATAATTTTAACATTACAGCGTATGCAAAAGCCATATTTGTAACAGATATAAATGTCAAGTGTACGTTTGCCTTAAGTTAGATTGTAACGCGAAAATTTCCTTTCGAAGCATAAATCAGGGGAAGAAATTATACGATTACGTTCTATAACTTGTATAAAGTGAATAGAATGAAAGTTTTACTCAGCTACTGATGAAGAATAATAATAAGTGCTACACAGTTTAGTTAACCACGAGTATTTATTTTTAGAATCATCTTACTTCTCTTAATCATCTTGACCAGTTTTGTGTTTCCTATTAAACGCCCCCTGTTCATAACAGCTTCGCCCACGTAAACCAAACCAGGATGTGCGACTTCCGTATATGACAACGGCGCTTTGTGAACAACGGCTCTCGAGGTTTTCTATTTTTCCTCCCGCAGCGTTGGAAGTCACAAAAAAGAAAGAGAGAGTACAGATATGCATATATTGAAGAGAAACAGAGTAGAAAATCTGAGAGAAATTTCTCGGAATGAATATTTGCAGCAATTATAAAAATTCATGAATAAGCGAAAATAATATATATATTGCAACATTACTGGCTACTATTGCAACAATTGAAATTCTGAGAAATATAAAAAATATAGGATAATATTAAAGGGGAATTTAATTCTCTGAAAATTGTTCGAAATTAATATATGAAAAAATATGAAAATCGCGAGTAAACAGGAAGGAAACTACAATCTCGGTGCGCCTGGAGCGAACAAGTTCGTGATTACTCGAGAAAACCAACAGGCCTATGCGACAAACCAACCCCAAGCTTTAGTACCCTCATCGAGCAGCTTGCACTTATCTCTAATTACAACCTCGACATAGCTTAAACCAGTGGATTACATAAGAATGGACTCGTTAAAAAGTAACCACAGTTTTGCCCATCTATCATAATATTACAATATATCTTGATATTTAATTCTCTATATTTCATATAATTATACTTCATGGATATGAAATGATGCTCAACAATCATTTGTTAAATGTGATAAATCTGCACCTGCCATCATATATTATCGTCCAACAATCATTTATCACGTGTGATAAATCTAAATATTACATATTATTCTACTTCTTTGCACATGATTAAACTGAAACACTATTATTCATTCTTTGAACATAATATTAAATGCTTTTATCAATTTGAGCGGCTAGTCTGAATAAAATTCCTAAATTCCTAAATTGCTTCAAATTGTAAGAGAAATAAAATACTTCTGGCTTTTTTCGAAATGGAAATTTTAGTTCGTATCAAACAGTAGGTGTATTCTTTATTATATCCCTAGCACGAAAAAGGCAACACCTAAATGAAAATACTATTGACTACTACTGATCAAAGATACCGAAAAGTTTAATAGTTAATATATATATATATATATATATATATATATATATATACAAATAATAATAAATAGTATAGATATAATAAAAATCGACCAAAATATTTCAATTGTTTGTAATTTTATTTGCCCATAATATATGAAATATATTTTGGAATAATGCAATATTCAACGTTCGATACAACATTCCATGAGGTACGCCAAATATTTCATAATTTATGGTAAAATATAAATTTCTTCGAAAATTTCAAGAATTACTTATCCTTATTTCTTGTGGTAAAACGTTCGCTTTAATTGAGAACGTTAATTATTAAACGTGATAAAACTGTCGACGTTAAACAAATTACCCGCATTCCTTGCATAATACTGACAGAATTGCTCGGTATTTGTATTTCACAGAACGTGTAGAAAATAAATTATCGAAGTCAATTTACATTTTAAATTTGAATTTTATACAGTCGATATTTTAAATATTTAATCATGGTGGGAAAAGCGATCTACGCTAAAGTCAATCAAACACACGTGAAATTGACAACGTTCTGTAAACTGGGCGTGGGACTAAAGAAAACCGACTATCAGAGAACACGGGTCGTGACGTCGAGCTCGCGACTTTTTTTATTCGACGGCGCACAGCTTTCCCTTTCTTTCCCCTGAGAAATTTAGCAATAATTACGTCGCTTAGCCGTTACTCAGTCTCCGTTATACTAGTTGGAATACTAAACGATCGAAAAAATTGCCGCGTTGCTACACAACAGTATTTTCGCTTAATTATTTCTAGAATATCCAACAACCAGTTACCAGAAATGGTACCGTATCTTATGCCTACATATTCACCCTGTCGAACGACGTAAGAAAAATTCAGATACTGTATCGAGCATGGAAACGAAGGGGATTAAACGGAAGTGAAGGTTTTCAGATTAAATTCGAATTTCTATAAATGGTACATTAATTATATATCAGCTACTTACATATACACTTCGTTTAGGCGTACTTTATTAATACTTTACAGGACGTATATTGATCGTTTAACTTGTTACCTGAACTCCACACAGCGACTCCTCATTTTGCACAGGTCACTTTCTCGCCGATCTATATCAACTCTGTATATCAACTCTCTAAAAAAAAAAAAAAAAAAAAGAAAAACAGATGGACAGAGAAGGAGAAAAATCGACATTCTCAGCATGAATTATGACAAACAGCATATTGATCGTTGCGGCAAAGTGAACGTCAAGATCTCGCTGCGCAGAGCTTTCCTTTTCTAACCGCGAAGATCTCTTCTTGAACAAGTATAATGTTGTTATTGCATAGTCGATCGTTCTTTAAGTTAAGGGTTGAAGTAGCATGTATACACTGACATTAGTAAAATGTAGACACGTATAAAAGATCGACGTATCCACTAGTTTTCACGAAGCCTTTCGAAGTAATGGTTTTTTCATAAGTTCGAGTGAACATTTTTCTATATCTATTTCTATATCTATTTCTATATCTTGCATTTAGAGACATGACAATTTGAAGATAAAAAAACTTTCCAAAGGATCTTGCTATTTTTTTTAAAAAATCAATAGCTAATTTGATTCTTACAGATAGCAATATTTTATTGGATATTTGTTAATCTCTTTAAAACCAATTTTATCACGTTACAAGTAGCTGTAGGTTATTAATACGGAATGATAATCATTATGTAACGACTAACTCGTCATGTTTGCTCAGGATTCTGTAATTATGTTCCTCCTGCCAAATCTAAGCAACCTGCCAAAAACAAGCATATGGTGTGTCAGAAATAAATATATAGTTAGATTGAAATAACAGATTTATGATAAAATATTTCGAAAACAACAATAGCGAAATGCATACAGTTTGCACTTAATATCTGTAGGTTCTAATTTATGGCTGGGAGTGCACATATCGAATTCCGTTTTAGAATAGATAATGTCGGCGACGACGTTTCTACTATCGTATTCCGAGAACGCGTCACCGCATAAACATGTTAGACTCGACGTTGTCCGAGACAACGACTGCGAAAAATCAACTTTCATATGATAATAAGAGCTCTAATAAAGAACAGACACACGCCTTCAATTACGTGAAACTTTCACGCTAGGCTTCTGTACTCGAAGACGCGCCTTGCTCTTCTTTTTTCACGGTATACAGGGAGAGAAGTTCAAGTACGCGCGAAACGTATATACGTACAAGAGGCTATGATGCCTCGAGAAATTTAGTAAAATTTGCATTTGTTTGTTGAATACTGAAATCGAACACCATATACTATTTGGCGAGAAATGCATTTCAGAAGTAAATCGTATAACCGTTCTTGCCGTTAAAGGAAGCTGTAAAGTGCGCCGAGAAAATCGCCGCGCTGCATTAGAACGGGTTTCGTTTCAAAATAAGGAAGTTAGGTGATTTCAGAAAGAAATTGCAGGCCGATAAACAAAGTTGCAAATAATCCCCCGTCGAGAATTTTTTTATTACGTGCGCGTTCGTTTGATCTGAGTTTAAAAACGTTTCCACGGAAACTGGCGAAGTTGCTCGAATGACGGATATGAAAGCGAGATAAAATTTTACGACAGGCGTACCATGCGTGTATTGTACCATTGGTATGGGTAAAATCTGTATTCATTTCACTCTGATTTTTAACATTAATAAGGAATGTTATAATAATCTGGTAGCCGAACGTTCGCCTTTTCTTCCCTTCTCTCTCTCTCTCTCTCTCTCTCTCTCTTCGTTATCCTTAATGCGTATCGTTGATATTCGATACATATTTCATACATTCGATAATTGACCGGTTGAAATTCATTGATAGGGAATTATCAACTATTGCCTTTCCAGAAACCTGGAAGAATTATTCGGTTGTGCTATAAACTTAACGTGAACAACTGTCGTTTCAAACGAATTGCACAACTCATATAAGCACGTAGTACTCAATAATTTTCGTATAATAACAGTTTAACGTGATAATTACCGTCCGAATACCATTTTCTAAGCGCGTGCTTCTTCTTAAGTGAAATTCAGGTAGAAAACGCAAGGGTGTAAACAACAGCTGGATAGAAATTTTCCATGGTGACCGTTTTCATATTGTTCAGCAACGACGTAATTATGGATTTTCTAATAATTCGCTTCGCGAAAACGAGGTCACTTCATTTAATAATACTTAAAGTTTAAAAATCTTTAAATGAAACAGGACAACGTTATTTACGTGTATACGTAGAATTTAACTGCATTACGTCATGGAACACGATAAAAGTAGAGAATAACGGACATTTATCGTCGTATTGCAATTTAATTAGAGTCTGATGCGCGAATTCATGCGACGGGCGGAATTTACGACTCATCAGGGAAATGAAAACGAACGATATTTGACTTCCTCGTCGCCATCGGTATGCTTCCGTGGTTAATCGTAATAACAAGTCGGTGTATCGGTGTTAGGTAGTAGGAAATCAATAAAAATTATTATGTTTCTATGAAAACAAATTGAATCTTTTCTAACGTTCCTTTATAAGATTGTTCGACTTCACTTAAGAAGTATCACACAGTTTCCATTGTAAATCTTTTATAAAAAGTGTATTAAAGACATGAAACTCGATATTTCCATTCGAAGCAAGAATTTACACTTACAATTTCTTAGAATTACACTACTATTTCATAACGATTAATAAAGTCATCAACGATTGTGCCATAGAAAATAGATTCACGGTCTGGTAAGTCACATAGTAGCAACGTTTATGAAAAAGAGAAAAAATTCCAGGACAGTTACCCATCCAATCTTTTTACGGCGTTCGTAACGTGTTCTTTAACAGCTTTTTTCATTCAGTTCGACTTCAAATTGCGAGACGTCACGTTAACCCACTAAAAACATGAGAGAATGAATGATTAACGGATATTGTTCAAACGTGAAATTAAATGCATCGATAAAGAAAATATAAAAATGTTTGAAGGCGATGCAAATCTTATGCCATATTTAATCATGATGCGAATCTTTCATCAAGGATCTCAATTGTTAGTCACGATGCAGAACATTATATTTATAAATAGAAGTTTGAAAAATGTGTTGAAAAAAATGGTTTTATTATACTGTAACTCGCTGGCTCGTTTAATCATTTCGATACGAATTTCTTAGAAGATGTTAATCATATCAATATCGTAAATTATGTTAATGCCCGAGAACCTCGTATATCATGAAAATATATTAACCGGCATGTTTCTTTCATGTAGAAATTGGAATATGCTCATTTTTCATTCGTGCCCCAGAAATTGCACGTTGTAATGTTACCACTATTGCAAGACGCAAAATAGGAGCCTGTCGTTAAATATAATAATGTTAAATATTTGCAGTGCGTACGGCACGAACACGTTATTATCTTTTATATGCATCATTATTAGATGTCCATTTGGTGAACGCAATCTGAATTATCTTCTCGTGGATTATTACTTGTTATACATGTACCTACTACAAAATCAATGCTTTTACTCTGTTCGTATAAAAATAAATTAAACCATAGCATATCGAAACTGTGGCATAAAATAAATATCTCTAGTTTGCAAGAAAGGAG
This sequence comes from Bombus impatiens, assembly GCF_000188095.3. NCBI lineage: Eukaryota > Metazoa > Arthropoda > Insecta > Hymenoptera > Apidae > Bombus > Bombus impatiens. The sequence continues at coordinate 2,228,945 of NT_176906.1, read as the reverse complement.
AAATCCAACGGATAATAGATATTTTATCAGAACATCAAATTACAGGATTCGATTATACATTACTTCGGTAAGAAGCATTTCTCCCAGTCATTAGCAAAAAAAATTAGGCCACAGGTGTGAACGTCGATTAATTAAACGTCTGTAAAACGTACAATAAGGGCATAAATAGAATCCTTAAAGTAACAATGATCTTTCATCGACTACGCAAAGAATTGCTTGAAAATGCAAACGAAGTTGAGCACAGGCAATAATGAGCGTAGAGTGAGGAAATTCATTTACAAATCGTCTCGACTCGTCGTTCTGTTGGAGAAAAGAAAAGAATAAAAATATCTATGGTGTTACAAGTCCATTACCCCGATAAAAATCAGCGTCTTCTGTCTTTTTACGTAATATTGTTTTACGTGTGAAACTAAACTAGAACTGTCCTAAATCTGTGAGAGTCGGTTGTTACGTTACTATTGCGGATGTTATTTCCCATTGGATAGGCGATTCTTATTTTTCACAGCTTCTTGGCTGCAAACAAAAAAAAGAAGTACCGAGAAAGAACGCAGATTTTGTATAATTACACGCAAAATTTGAGCGTTTAGAATACCGGAACAACTATACGAAACGCAAGAAACGTTTTAAAACGGAATTCTGCTCAGTTCAACTAAGTGACATTTATTGCAAGTTATACGTTGAATAAATTTTAGTAGGAATGCAAATGTCTAATCGAATACCACTTCTAGATTTGCTTCCACTTGGAACGTTCAAGTTCAGGAGTACGTGACATATCGCAGATCTACCTGAAATCTCGAGTGAGATGACACGAATGCCTGAAGAGGTTTTATTGCATTGCCACAGTTAAAAAGCGCTTTCTTTTCGAACGTATCCGACAACTGACATTGAGGACAGTTGTTCGACAATATTGCGAACACCCCTTTCTTTTCGTATATCTTCTAGGAAACACCTTTCACCAAATAATGACTATATTTTTTAAGAGTCTGCACATGAAATTCTGAACGATCCAAATACTCCTGAATATGTAAAATCCTTTAACGAATAATTAACTTTAACACTCAATGGCCCCGTATCTATATAATGTCCGTAATATTTTTGTCAGGAATATCAAATGAAACAATATAAAAATAAATGTGAAAGAAATATAAAAGAATTAATTATTTACTTTTATTAATAAATTTACGTCTGACGAAATCAAGAACAAATCTGCACTGTAAATGTGACGAGAAATTTGAAAAACGTATATGAGTGTAGTTTACTACATTTGAGACATATTTTTTCGTGTACACGAAAGTAGGTGAAAGCGAGGACGTTTATTCTAACTTTTAATTAAAGCGAACTATTCATTGGTGCGATATTTAACAGTACATAAATAATTAACGAGCGAAAAACTTCATCATTTGTAAGTATACTTTTCTTTCCCATTCAGTGCTCTTTTCGATTTTTCTAATTGTAGCTCCGCATATAATGTCTGTATGAAAACAAAGACCCACATCGAAAGAATTTTTGCAGAAATCTTTAACTGGCATTGAAATCAAAATTCAATGTTATTTTTATTATCATGAAATGTCTTCCGTATTTTCGAAATAAGATTTCATCAAGTAAAATTTACATTCTATCTCGAAATATTACATTCTACTATGGAAATATTGTGTGTATTTTTGAAATGTTTGAAACTATAAATATGCACATAATGTATGTAAATATAGAAAGTATTTGAAATAAAGTATCTTGTGAGCGAAACAAACCTCTGGTTAGGATTCGATACTTTAATCGTATTAACAGAAATACAAATTTCCATTTCTAGAAATATCCGTAGCCTATAAATAAATAAATCATCCAAAGACCAGGGTAACTGCTGCCTTTATCGGAAATCAGGAATTTGTAATTACCGGAAGCCACTAACGTCGGAAGAAAGTCAAATAAACAACTATCTATGCTTGCTTTTAGCGATTCCATGGAAGGAACAAGCAACGCGTAGCTGCGTGTTACTTCGAGAATAATAATGAACTGCGTAATTGCACCAATTATCCAAGCAAGTTGAGCCAGTTTAACCATTGCAAGAAACCGATCGATTGATTTATTTATTCCGTATATAAACCGAATCGAATGTTAATCGGTCTTCGATTTGTAAAATGTTGTTCATTTAATCTATAGAATAATTTGTAACTTATCGACGTATGCTACATAGAATTCAGATTAACCGCGAAGAACTCAAGTAAACGAAAACCAAATTTGTTATTATTATAAATGAATTTCGTAGTAATAACTATCATGTTTTGCAACAGTTATTCCTAGCTTTCCTAACATCAAAATACCCGTAATAATACGCGTTTTCCCTTAAAACAAAGGAACATCAATCATCGAGTCAAATTATGCTCGTTGAACATTGTTCATTGTTATTCTATAAGAATTTTCTAAACATCGTTTTATTGGTTCAAAACGTGAATACGCATAGATATTAATGCGTTACTAGTTATGAAGAAAGCGGTAATATTTCATCGTGTCAAAAGAAAAGATATTTGAGGGGAATAAATAATGCGGGAATAATACGAGAGGGAACAACGGAAAGTTCGATGTTTGCCTCGATCATATATAGTAGTAACATCAGTATATAGCAATATCAGTATAAAGCGAAAGAATTAGAACGTAGTGTTCCATTCATTCCAATTATCTTTTTAATATATTCCATATTGTATAAATTTTGATTATCTAGATCTTTATAGTCGGGTTTATTTCTATTATCTTGGAAACCTGGCTTCATAATTACTTATTATTCTTTATTTATGATATGTTTTCCAAATTGTATATGTATACTGGAAAAATATTAATAAACAACAATTAGTTGGTCGTTTGAATACGTTTATTCCACTGGAAATTCCACGAATAGCGTTCTCGTTTAAGAAGTAAAAAATATGAGAAGAGAACCTCAAACATTTCCAATTCCTGAAAGATAATAAAATGGTAGATGCGACACAGTGTATACTTTGACATTCTGCACAATCAATGACGAATGCATATTCAACTCAAATGCAATAAAATACAATAAAAATTCCTTCATCGTTGGATGTTTTTGCATGTCATTTATACACAAATGTACTCTGTACATTTTTACATATTTAAATTGCCCATAAATTCATAAGTATCCACAGTCTACTTATAGCAAAATATCCACAATTGTAAACGTCAAACGAAATTTAAGAAAGAACAGAAAAAATAATTGCCGCATGTTTAATAATCACGTATAAAAAAAAGACTAACTTGTTTAAAATTCATCATAGCAACTAACCTAAAAGTAACATATCCACCATATCCATCTAGAAACGCACGTATCGGAAATACATCCCACCAATCTTCCCAATTAAATCTCGCTTTCTTTGCTCGAGGAATTAACGCGCTGATCGGTATTCGTTGCAACGATGCAAAACAGCTATCTACATGATCGCTGCCTCTGTTTTATAGAACGGTTCGACGATCAGGTATATTGAGCGTGGAAGCTGCCTGGAGTCCGGGAACAAAGGACATCCGTGTTCGCGGGATTCGTTTTGCGGTCAGACGCGTGCAGCGTGTACTTGTCACGTTCGGTCTAATGAAAGCAAGATTTTTCGGTGAAAGTGTACTGTAATGATATATAACGCGGTCTACTTCTCTGAATATTTACCGAGTTATACAGGCAACGACACCACGTTGCCCTTTCTTTTTTGGCACATTGTCCACCTTCCGCTTTTAGAAATTATCCAACAAGACCAGTTTTTGAATGATGCTCTTACCAGTTTCTTATATGGTTCGTCATAATTAGAATTCTTAATTCTGCTCCACATTATATATCTTTGTTCTGAATTACAATTGAGCGGACTGTTGCAATAAGGGGCCCAGTTCCGCTTTTCAGTAACTTGAGTAAATCAACGAACATTAAGTCAACATTACTCAAACTCGAATCACTCTTTCAAACGTGCTTTAGATTGAGTCGCTGAAAAACTACATTGATCGATTCCATAATTTGAAATATATTTTCATAGAAATTGATAGAAAGAAACTTTTACACTTTTGAATATGAGACCTTCGAATATGAAACCTATATTTTTCTTTTTCATCTAATAAATTTAATTTCAATATTGGAGCTCCCTCGTTTTTGCTGCAAATCTAACAATTTCAAGTATATATTTATTTTACATATCACTTACTTTTTATGTTATTAATTTGGATCGAGGAAATGAAACATAGAAAAGAAATTGTTTAGCAGATTTCTACGATAAGCGTTATTTAGCGATTTATAGACTTTCACGCTACGTTCCCGCCTCCGATTAGTAGATAAGAATTTTCGCGGTGATCTCTGCGCGGTGTTCCGGTACGATTTGAATATTCTGCGTGCTTGGATTGAATTCTTTTAGTCGCAAAAGTAGAGTAAATAAACGTTTCTAAACAGGTATTTCATCTTTCCACTTCAGTTTGACATCGGCGGAATTATCTCGGGATTTATCATCTGATAATCTTCGTAGCTATCTATAATTACAGACGATGTAGAATATAGATCTACCACTTTGTTTCGAAATGCCGCAAGGTTTTAAAACCTGAAGTTTTATATACTTTCTACAATCTAACATGTTTAAGTTTAGCAATTATATTCAATTCAAACAGATATCAATCTAAACAACAAAGATTATTTATCTTCTCTAGGAAACTTAGAAAGCGCAAATTCTTGTAGATAATAGAAAATACAGAAAGAAAATCATATTCATTTTGACCTCGATGGTAGAATAGTAAGTCTACCCTGTACCTCGTGTGTGCTATAACATATGAACTAGAATGATTTACCAAATCCTTCTAGGATTTAGGATAGGATAGAACGAAACTTTCCAAGATTCTACAGTGCGTCAACCTTATATGCCCAGGATACAATTTGGATTCTCGATATTTCTCATATCTACAGCCTCGAATGCGGCTCACAACAGAGAAGATTACGTAGGCAAGATTTTTCCTTGCTCCGTCAGCGAAAGGTGAGAAGTGTAATAAACGTATCGTAATATATGTTGCAATCACGAAGACAAAAGCATCTACGCGATCGGTTACGGATGTGTACTCTAATTACATAATATCGTGGTATCCGTAGAGAGAGATTTTTATTCTATGCGATTCTGCAGAATACGCGCATTCGAGTAAGGACGCTGTCACGCGGACTGACCAACAAGCGTTTCGTCACAGCCGACGTGCAAGGTGTGCGATAAATCGTACCCGTTACGACAAGGACACACAATGGGCAACGTGTTACACGCGGTCGGCGTGCCACCAGTGGAGATAAATTAAAGATCGGAACAAAAGAGGCGAGCCAAGGTAGCTGGCTACTCGAAAGGAACCTGCTTACCGTGGGACGCCTTCGATCGAACGAACATTTACAATGGAACGCGGCATTCGCCGATTCTCGCCGGTCTTTCTGCTTTCTTTCATCGATTAATTACTAAAACCAGCCGACACGGAGCCAAATCATTGGTCAGGGTAAAAGAAATCGGCTCGTTGTTACCTTCCGCGAGGCGAAAGTTTCTCTTGATTGAATTCGCTAACGAATTCAATTTACGATAAATTTATAAGCATCGATATATTAAGCTGGAACATATTAAGTCAAGGGAGGCAGCGGCACACGTTTCATTATGGTAACATGACGATTACTGCGCGAATTGATCGATCGCCGTACCGCGGATGGTTAATTATGCAGCTTCAAAGCTTTGCCTGGTTACTAGGCGCCAGTCATGGCGAACGAGAAAGCTCGCATTCGTTTGAATGTTTTTCTATTAAAAATCGACATTACGTAACCCGGTCGCAAATTGCTTTCCATTATTCGTTGCCTCATCACGATTTTTCAATTCGCTTTAAGTCCCCGTACGCTTCTTTTTCGTAATTAATTTATAAGTTTTTCAGAGTTTTCTCTGTTTTTTTTTTTTTTTTTTTTTT